>NC_138145.1:44072787-44385287 GCF_964199315.1 Orbicella franksi
TTACTGCTTAACGAAAGCCTCTCTCCCCCGGAGGGGAACTCCCCCATAAAATGGACGGGGGTGCTCTTGGGAAATTTTGAAGAGAACCCCAAGAGGAACCAAGATCCTATCGTGTGCGCGTGACTTGAAATGATTTTTCAACCCTAAGAGGTACCGGTTCTAAAACAGCACATGAACTGACACTTTCCTAATTTCATAATTCCCCCTGGTCTCTCTCCACACAATCACTGAGGTCCTTACCTGCAGTTTTGAGAGCAAGCTGCATTACCATTGACATAACTTTGAGAAGCAGAGGATGGATTGAAATCAGGCGAAAGTTGCACTGGACAGCTGGGTGTGGTTTGCTGCTTACCCGTGAAGTAAAACATGTTTACTGTCTTTGGTTCGAGGAAACTCATGGCCTACAAAAACCATAAGGCGACAGTTAAGACCTACAAGATGGAAAATTCAGCGAACCTCCCAGTTTGAGAAAACTGAGACCCTCCTGGCAAGGTACTAGTCTCCTTGCATACGGTCAGTGCGCATGAAATATCAATTGACCAATCAGGATTCAGCAGGCAGCAACTGAACTGTACTGTCCAGATGTGAAATGTATGTTGACGGAAAAGGCGTTGAAGTGGGGCAACTTTTCTCGCTACAGACGGCTTCAAATATTCACGAAAAGAAATGTTTAATTCCAGAAACCATCTCAGATTGTAAAAAGTGAAAAATGTGAGGAATGTTTTGTGTCCAAGTTATTGATCCGGCGCTAAAACTGGGTAATCCGCGTCCGGCAAGTCACTTGTACTTATGTATGGTTATTACACGTCAACCCTAGCTCCAGGAGCTTCGTAGAGTGTTGTAATGTCAGTTGTGTGAGAGACACTGTATTGTAAGAAGGGAAAGTAATTTTGTGTTTTGTCAAAGGAAAAGAAACAAAAGACAAAAAAGGAGGTTAGCTCACGCATAAATTACCTCCCTAGAGGCCTTGAACCACTTCTGTAAGGTTTCCCATCGTTTCGGACAAAACCTCATGGCGCCTGCTACTGAATTGCATAGTTTGAATGCCTGTTCGCCTGTCTCGTTGGCTGGTAAAGGATCTTTGTTGAAGTACATGTCCTGAGATGTAATGTTGGTTTTGAATTCCTTCACTGCGGCTTTGGTTTCTTGTTTTCCTGTTATCCTTTTCGCCAGTGAAAGTATCTGTGTGAAAAAAGAAACAAACAACACTGGAATTATAACGACGATATGTTTGATGAAAGTCGTGAATTGCGCACCCAAATAAAATGTTTGTACCCGATACATGTAATATGCGACCAGTTCTCTGCAAAGTTCCGATACATTTTGCAAGAAAAGTTCTCTGAACGTGTTAATCATCTCAAAAGTCCGAACAAGTTTATTTCTCGGTTCTCGCAATATGAAGCAATTCAAAGTGTTATGATCTCTATGGAGGATTTTCAAAGATTCTCTTCATATCGTTGCCATTTGGAATAAACGGATATACCATAGTAGTCGGGTACTTCGAGAACTTAAGCAATGACGACGGCGAACCCGAGGACAACGCCCATAACAAGATGAATTTATATTTTACCTTCGAATTTCGCCATTGTCTAGATCTGTTAAGAGCGTCTATTGGTGTCAGAACTTGCTCAAGCTAAATATGTAACGCCACCAAATGAAAATACGTCAATTAGCCACCTTTGTTCGCGTTCTCCAAAATACGCAGAACTTAGTCGTTTCACGTTGTTGTTTTGCAGAGGACAGCAAAGAAATGTACAAAGATTTATAACGTACGTGCACAGCCATTGTTCTACTCAGTAAACCTTTTTTAGTGGCGTTCTCGTCGCCGTTACCGTCGCAGTTTGCTTAAATCTCTAATTTCTCAACTGGCAGCGCAGTCTACATGTAAGTACCTGAGGGTATGTCTCGTTCACCATCTCCCATCCTTTTTTGTAAACCTCTTCCGGGGTCATGTCAGTAGTGGTGAAATAGGACAAAATACTGGCATACGTCTGGGGTCCCCTGAGGATCTCCCCTGTACTCAGGTTCTGTACAGTCGGCTGTGACATGTTGGGTTTGCCGTCAGTGTAGATATACTTCAATGGACGGTTGAAAAGACCGCTGGAAATATTGCTGGGAACACAGTGGCGCATGTGTTCATTTTCCAAGTAGCTGAAAAAAAAAAACGTGTTTTTTTCTGAGATCGATGGGTTCTCGACAGCTTGTCTTTGTTATTTACGGTGTGGAAAGAAGCAGCATGCACTATGAAAAAGGACGAGGGTGCTTGTCGGAAATTTTGAAAACTAGGGGGTACCAAGATCCTGTTTTGTGTTTCACCCGTAGCAGGTAGCAATTCACCTAAAGCAATGCACTATCTCCTGTCATATTTATTTCTGCTCAATACCCTAAACGGTACCGCAAAAAGCTCCCGCTGTGGATTTTTTGAGTCTGAACCCCCTTAGAGGTACAAAAACTGATTTTTAACCCCCATACAAATGGTATGATGAGCACCTTCGTCCTTCTTATATGGGAGTGCCCATGCCACCACCCCCCCCCCCCCACCACCACCACCCCCCACCACGGGGGAAGGGCACCATATAGTTCAGAAGAACAAACACAAGTTTGATTCGTAACGGTTTTAGATTTAGATTGGTTTGTGTCGTGACTTTGTAAGGTGTGTTAGAAATGCCTCGTTAGGCTCGGATATAGTGTTCTAAGTTTTTGAAAGATCTCAGTGAGATATTCACTCTATTTCCATATCCTTGGGACACTTCAGAGTCCAATAGCTTAACCAACTTTGAAAGCTAAGGTCACTGATACCTCCACTACACGCGTGCCTTTTTCTTAGTGCGTTACTTTACCGATTTTAGAAACAATGCCCTTTTAAAATCTTTACCTGATCAATTTATTGATCGGTGCGCCAACATTCTCAATGAAGAATTCTTTCATGGAATCTACAACACTCTTCCCTGTCCGTTTTTGCCAGTCATATTTCATGTCTTGTGTTATGTCCTTATAAAAGTCTTCCTTAAGAAACTTCGCTACAAATTCTTCTTTTAGTACGCCTGAAAAAGAAAAAAAAATAGCTTATTACTTTTTCCACAATGCGTTTTGTTATAGTTACAAGCCTGGTTGCTTACGTGAGAATTCTGCATTGTAAAAGCATTCGTTCTTTAGTTTCTGAACTAAACGAACTTATTTATTAAGCAAGTGATTGGAATCATTCTAAAGACCACATGAAAGATCAGAAGAGAATCACTTTCCTCGCGAGAAGAAAACGCGCGAGTGTGAAAGAGGCCCGTGAAGGGATTACCTAGATAACCTCTTTTTTAAAAGGGAGTTTAACAAAACCACGACGGCGACGGCAACGGGATCGTCGCTAAACAAAAGGTTTGATGAGCAGAACAATGGCTGTGCACGTGCGTTATAATTCTTGGTACATTTCTTTGCCGTCCTCTGCAAAACAACAATGTGAAATGACCAAATTCTGCGTTGTCTGGAAGACGTGAACGACGCCCTTACTAAATTCAGTTTCTGTTTCGAGTTTATCGCTGTGTTCCATATTCAGTTACGAGTTGGTTTTGACAGTGACAAACAAACTAAATGACTTTAGAGTATCGCGAGATTCGTAGGTAAAGTATAAGTTCATTTTTTAATCGACGTTGTCCGCGGCGTCGCCGTCGTGGTTTCTTAAACTCCCTATCTCGATAAACCTATTTGTTTCACCAAAGACGCGTTTCATTTTTCAAATTATCCTAAAAAAACTAATATTCTGGTGCGCAGCTAGTTCCGTTACACGTCAGAAATACAAACAAGGCTGGTAAAGGCTTAATGGAAGAACAAAATTACGAAAAATTCAAACTCGACTTTTGAAAAGAGTTTTGCTTTGTGGTTCTTGAAACTATAAAAAAATCAAAAACGAATTTTTCAATTCTTTTTATTGAAAAGGTCTCATACCATTTTAGACCAATATTTACTATTAACAGTGTATCAAAAGCAGCAACTGAGTTGCACAATAAAGATATTTAACAATTGCTTTGGCGCTGTTTAAACGACGCTTATTAATAAGTCATGGAGGGTGGAGTTTTTCATTTTTCCTCGTGAAGTGTAAATTCAGGAGAATTGGTCCCATGCAACAGTACCTCTCTCCTGACATCATTATTTTATTTCCAAGCTGGATTGCCTTTTGTTTTCCAGAACGCTATCATTTTACCGTTTAAATTTCTTCTATGTAACAGTTTCATTATAATCAGTCAGTATATTAGCTGTTCCTGATTAGCTCTTTGGTTGATTGGACAACATACGAGGCGGGCTCCCTTTTAATTTCCTGGCCAATTCAACATTGAGTGCTAAACTAACTGAGAAGGGACATACTAAACTTGCTTTTTACAACTGCTAATCACATTTTGCACGGCATTTCGGATCCTAAAGAGGAGAATTGAAGTACGGAAAGCCAACCATTTCAATTTGGCATTACAAGATTTAAAGAGATGCCCATTTCTAGTCGAAAGGATCCACATATTTCATGCTGCGATAACTGTTCTGTTTCTTTATAGACGCTTGTGACTCCGCAAAAACACACGTATTTATTGAACTCAAAAAATTACAAATGCGTAAACGTTTAGTCTACACATCTGTTCAAATTGCTCTAAGGATATTTTCAATTTTGCAGAATAGATTAAATTGACGGTTTGCTTTCGTTGGGTTAAGTAGTCCTTTAAAGGACTACTTTGTTTTTGTCAGTTTCATTTCACACAGGTGCAGTTAATTAGAGAGAAAACATACCTTCTTTGCTAGAGGCAATATGGCTGAAGACTCCCTTGAAGGAATCCAGTCCCCCTCGACACTCTTCAATGGAGCCCACCATCCCTGTTTTCACGCCCAGTTTCACGTTTTCCATGTACTGAGTAATCGATTTATTGTAAGCTTTCAGGACGCCATGAATGACTTCCATGTCGCTTATGTTTCGAGGTGCGAATGCTGCCAAATGATCAGACATTTCTCTGCCAATAGAACAGATTGGCTGCCAACAGAAAAAATTCGGGCCTAACATCCAATCACCCGCGTAGTAATTGCCATCGTAAGGTTGTCCGAAGACATGCCGAAGATAGAATTTCATCTGTGATAACGCTTTCCTCTCGCGAAGTTTCAGTTTGGTTGCATCGACTTTAGTCGCGTTGATCTCCACGAGTAGTCGCCAAGCTTCGTCGGTTCTTCGTTTAATCTCGGAAGGGGTCGGATCGTAGGGCTTAAAATGATGGCGGATTTCCTCATTTGTCGTCTGTGGCTTAAAAATTAGTATGTGAGGATTTAGCGTAAATACTTCATCCTGGATTTTCTGGAGCATTCTGTAAAGCGAAACTCGCACAGCCTCCTCTGATGGCGCGCAAACATCGGAGATCAGTTTTTCAGTTCCGTTTTGCGTGCGTTTTCCAGCGCAGTTTTCGTCCTTGTCCTTATCTTTCGCGAATGAGATTAAGACAATTCCAATTACCAAGCATATAATTCCAAGAAGAACAATAATTCCGACGATTAAACGCTGACTGTTACAGCTTCTGGAATTCTCCATGTCGACATCTTGGATATCGGAGTCACCTTGAATTGCAGCAATTGAAGGGTTTTTTACCATAAAACTGTCCAACTCATTGCTGTCAGCCGAAAATGCAGTAGCTGTAGAATTCTCTGCCATGTCTGCTCCTAGGTGGAGGTTCGCAGAGACCGAAAACTGCAAGAACGTTGCAGGGACGTGATTTTGCCCGCCTAACTGTCCACCGCGGGTCGATATAATTAAATAAAGTACTCAAATATTCAAGCTAGTTAGTTAGTGCACAAATTAGATTGTATAACCCCCTTCGGGGAACATCTTACATCACGCCTGTGATTTGTAATATTTGATAATCTTATCACTTTGAAATTCTCCTTGCTTTGATAGTTTCCAATTCTCAAAAACAATGCAACTAGAAGTAAACAGATTTTAGGGTGTGTGCGAAGTTGTCACCGATTTTATTTTAAACAATCTTGGCCGGAATGAATTTTCAGTGATGACTAACGTAATCGAAAACTTTATTGCCTCAGCGAAAATTTTGATATGCAGGTGAATTGGCGCAATAATATCTCCAAGCTATGGTAATTGCCATTGTGTTAATTATTATTATTCAAGTTATTTTGAAAAAGAAAAGTTCCTTAATTAAAGGGAAAAAAGACACGGCAAAAGTTGGTTTTAGACAAAACCAATCTGCACTTTTGACTCTAATCCAAAATTAGCATTAGAATGTTTTTACGACAAATTTTAAGGCTTAAAAAGCAATATCGATTGCAGTTGAATTTCCTGGTAAACAAAGATAGAGGAAATTGGTAAATGTTTGCACTGCAAGATCCGTCTGACATTTTCGGAACCCTGCAAATTTACTTTATGGGCGCGACATTTAGAGGCAAATATCATTTCAGCTCGGTAGAGAAGACACAATTTCCGTTCTTATCCATCTTGAAAGGGTTTATTTCCTGTTGTATCACACTGCAACATTCAAATTTAATTCTATAATTTTTGTTTGGTAACCCAGTCCTCGTCTGTTTTTATTTGCGTTTGAAACGTTTTCTTTGTGATCTTGTTTGCGTTTGAAGCGGTCTTTTTGCGATAACAATCAGGCAAAAACGGCCTGCATTCAATAAGGTATTGATTTTGGCGAATTAGCTCGTTTAATAACACAGAATCGAGTGCGTTTTGGGCCAATTCTGTCACAACCACCTGTCAGTGTCGTGCTGTCTTTACGATACTACTGGGCTTAAGGGATGCATCAAAGATTAGTAATCAACACTTTAAATAACCAAGAATAAAAAGTCAATACCGACAAATTATATGCGTTGTAAGGTCTGTTTAAAAGTCAGATCACTCCAAAACTTGGAATACGTAAAATATAGTTTGGGACTAGACCATTACATAGTTGGGTTGCAAGCTCTTTCTCGTTAATTTTTTTTTCTGTTAAAAACCTTTATCTGCTTTAGCATTCAGTTTTGTAAGGAGCCATAAATATTTGAAGAGTTCACTACAGTACTGCCCTACAGGATTTTAACCCCACGCAAAATTTCAATGTTTAGACACACACCCACACAAGAAACCGTATACAATTTATACATTAGATAATTAGAACATGCAATCGACAAAAACCGCAGACAGAATTAGCGCTGTGATCGGTGAAGTTAATTTCACACACAGAGCATTGTTCAGCATTGGTAACTGATTAAATGTTTTGTTTTACAGAAAAGACTGACTTGACAAAAGTGAAATCTTTCACTCAGTTGGTTAGGATATTAGTTCACTGGAACCGACGTACATTATTCTCTCAACAAGCAAGATGTGCAGGAACAAATAGGATTTGGACCTAACAGCGAACTGTTTCCCTGGGGCAATGTTTTGAACTAGCAGTTTGCCGAATTCTCTTCGTGAGCTGTCAGTCTTAGCGGTCGGTATTCGGCAAAACTGTTCGGACCGCTCAGATAACCAATCAGAATTTTCCTTTTAATCGCAGACCAGCTCGTCATAAACATGACAAACGTGCAGTGAGTAACAGTATTTATTTGAAAATAATGCAATAAAATGCTAGTTTATAGAAGTTACAATATTGTCAGGTATAAATGAGATGTAGAACAAGTGACTGCTGTACTCTGTCATGGCGGTCTACCAGCTAGTGTGAGATACACCTAGTAGGCTCACGCCGAAGGAATTTGAAAACGGAGCTTTACAGTCTCCGGTTAGGCCCTCCGTCCACACCAATCCGTAACGAAAACAAAGCTTTTCGAAAACCCAAGGAATTTGGAAACACCGACTTTGCGTTTTATTGTGGACGGAAAACATTTTGAAAAGGGAGCTTTTCGAAAATGATGCCGTGACGATAATCATGTGATTTCCAAGCCCAAGTTTTTCTCAAACGCAAATCTAAAATGACCGGGGATTGTTGCGTTTTCTAATTCCTCCGGTGTACTGTGGACGAAAGACATTTCATGCGTTTTCAGAGTGAAAACTCCGTTTTCAAATTCCTCCGGCATCGTATGGGGGAGGCCTTTGGGTCATTGAAATTAATCCTCTGACTCAATGTGTCGCTAAGTAAGTTCCAAGTAAGAGGTCTTCCCTCTCAACTCGCACACAGTGACTAGAAGACACGTAGGGGCCAAACCACCCCCCTAATGTTTCATGAAGGCTATATTTGCTTGGTTTATATATTTCTAAACCAAGTTTGGCAGATGGGCTTTCTTTGTTCTCCAGTTTATTTTAATTTGGAAGTTGTGACAAAATGTCAGATTATGACGTCATAATTGATGACGTCACCAAAACGTGCTATAATTTTTTGTAGAATCTGATGTAATTATTATGTCATTGGAAAGGCCTTGACTTGAAGAGTAAAATGCTGAAAACCGTTTTTTTTTCTATGATGATTAATTTTTGAGATATGGTAAATTAAATATTTTTTTGTTGTGCCCCCCGGAATTTGCTTAACCATACTGTCCTTCTTAACTCAGTCTCTCTGGTTTATTTTTTTCAGTTTTATTCTAAGAAGGCTAATAATCTAGAAAAATAGAAAGCTTGATGTTATCAAAAATCGTATGGTTTTAGAAATTTGATTTTCGGCTTTGTTAGGTTGGTATTAAAAGTAAAAAAACGGATGACGTCACAGGTTATGACGTAACAAAACTAATTTTAACGCAATAACACTAGAGGGGTAATTTTTTATCTCGATTTTCTTCTTTATTTTTGCTTAGTCATCTGGCACATTACATGTGAAACATAGCTGCATTTGCTGGAACAAAATTACGGCTCCAATTTGGGGATTTTTCTCAAGGGGGGGACCCTATATTTTGCAGAGTTATTTTTCATATTTAAAAATGCCATATTTTATTCAATTTTTATGATATGGACAAAATTTTTTCAGGTTTCAACTCCCCTTGATGTGCTCTTTCGAACACATTGTAAAAAATATACATATTAAAAACTTCAAAAGTGGCAAAAAGCATGACGTCATCACTGTGACGTCACAACTTTGACATTTACTGACATTTTTCACGTAAATATAATTGGCAATAGGTCACCTGATCACCTATCAAGTTTGGTGTAGAAAGAGTCAATACTTTTTAAGTAATGCGAAATAATGTGAAATACCCAAGAACTGACGAAACATTTGGGGGGTGGTTTGGCCCCTACGTGAGAGACAGTTGATATTCAGACTACTACAGGTTGAGTTCTCATCACCAAACGGAGACAGCGGCAAATGAACAAAATTAAGTCTGACTAACGGTTAGCTTTCGGGATGATAGATATATCCGTATATCTACACCACTACCCTTAAAAATTCATGTTGGTCCTTCACGAGGCGAGAAGCGAGTATGGTGTGGGGTCGCTGGTTAAGACAAAAGGGCCTGGAAGGTTTTTGAGTATTTTTGTTTATTGAATTTTTATCTATTTTAACAGGTTTTGTATCGTTTAGCAACCACTGTTCGTAAATTTCTCTCTTTTAGGATTAGTTTTAATTTTTTATGATGTAAAGCGCTCTTAATCATTTCATGAAAAGTCGTGCTAATTTTTTTTTTAACGTTATTGTTATTATTATTATTATTTCATAGAAACCCTCGAAGGTAAGTTGATGACATTTTTATAATAAAACAGATAATTCAAGTTTGTTTCAAGGAATGAGCCTTCTGTCGATGGGTTTTCTCTGCAAACATCGTCTTTATCTCTGCGGAGACTGGTGTGCATTACTTTTGAAAGCGTTTGAATTAATATTTCATTACGCTTTATCAGAAGCATATCACCCATGCTTCCGGCTTTATACAATACCATACCAGAAAGTTGAGTTCATGAGTAACAGTCAGAATCAAACTCTATCAAGCTATTTGCCAAATAGATGATGCTTAGCCTGCGAACAGGCTCCCGGCGAGGACGGAAAAAATTTCGGCGAGCGCGAAACAGAAGAATTCGGAGGGCAAAGCGATCGGGGCGGGGACAGGGGAGCCTGTAGACTTTGTTTTTGATGTGCCTACCCGCCTTTGGCGATAAGCCTGTAACAAATCAGTCAACGAGGTAATTAGACCTGTCAAGATAATCGAGCTAATCAAATAGCCGGGCCGGGCGTCATAATATAGAGTGCAAGTAAGCAACATGTTCACGGAATATTTCAAACTTAGCTTTATCCCTCCAGAGCCAATACTTAGAGAGCTTAAAACATATTTTGCAATACTGACATGAGCCTAAAGAAATTATAAACTCATGATAGAGGTGTCAAATTCTGCGAAGCGTCAAGCAGATAACAGCGGAAAGTCCGGAAACCATGCCTTTGACCTCTAAAAAAGATTGCTATAGCACCGCCAAACGGCTCCACTCCACTAGCTTGTACTTAAAATTCCTCCTCATAACAGAGCATGAAGTACCCTTCAGAATCACATGTGAAATAACGAGAGGTCAAGAGACCGCAACCTTTAAAAGAGAACGGCAAATGCACTATTGTAACGAACCGTTGGAGACGTATAATTTTACAAAGATCTGTTAAATATTCATCTCAAAGATGTCAACAATCAGCGATTTAACCGATCATATCATGATACCTGGAGCTGGTATCATAAAACGGCGGCATCAATGGAATATTTACAGGCTCTCTCGCTTCGTTCGGGCTCACCGGAGCCTGTTCGCAGGCTAGATGATACTTTTCTCCCGTTATATTAGCGTTCACGAGTACGCGGCAATATCGGTATTAAAATATCATTTTGACGCTGTCCCGCGGGTGGCGCATTTCACTTTTCTCATGGCCCCAGCATGGGGATTTTGTACTTCTGAAAACAAATTGTCAAATGCCAATCAAATGCCCGGGCGCTGGGGGGCATGGGCGGGCTTGGAATTGACAGTGCCGTAAAGACTATCTTTCTGTCTATCTATCTACAATCGACAGAAAAAGAATATTCCCATGCAAAGGCTTATTTTCACCGTCTCTTTGCTATCCATGTTTTCACTATAGAAGTGATCATTTTCAACAATAAACTGCAAGGGACCGCATACAATAAACGCTGCCAACGTAGGATCTACAAGAGATCTCTTGTAGATCCTACGTTGGCAGCGTTTAACGTATGCGGTCCCTTGCAGTTTATGGTTTCTCATTTATGTATTTTCGGACCGTAGGTCTTTTTAGATCCGATACGCTGCGTCTTTTAAGCATGGTACTGGCCATGCGGTTGAATGTTTAAATGTTTGGGCTGGCCTTGTCCAGCCACATTTATTCTTTTGCTTTTCGAGACACCAATCTTGACACTTTGTCTCCTTGCGCCCCGAAACATGTGATGTGGCAACGCGTGTTTCGGGGCGCAAGTGAGTTCAAAGTACGGAACTTGATATAGTGCACGGGTCATTGTGCAATTTATGTGCGTTAGCTGTTGGGCTGGCGTTACATATCTTCCCTACACAGTGCTGACGAGCCCCAAGAAGGGCGAAACAGCTGTCCACTGTTGCGATCCTACTTAATCGGTTCTTGTCATGTTGGTGTCTCGAAACGTTTTTCACGTAGTATCAGTCTTGCAGTCTATTGCTTGTCTTCATACATTTTCTTTTTTGGCTGATCAGATCTCTTGTAGATCCTACGTTGGCAGCGTTTATCGTATGCGGTCCCTTGCAGTTTATGGTTTCTCATTTATGTATTTTCGGACCGTAGGTCTTTTTAGATCCGATACGCTGCGTTTTTTAAGCATGGTACTGGCCATGCGGTTGAATGTTTAAATGTTTAGGCTGGCCTTGTCCAGCCACATTTATTCTTTTGCTTTTCGAGACACCAATCTTGACACTTTGTCTCCTTGCGCCCCGAAACATGTGATGTGGCAACGCGTGTTTCGGGGCGCAAGTGAGTTCAAAATACGGAACTTGATAGAGTGCACGGGTCATTGTGCAATTTATGTGCGTTGGCTGTTGGGCTGGCGTTACATATCTTCCCTACACAGTGCTGACGAGCCCCAAGAAGGGCGAAACAGCTGTCCACTGTTGCGATCCTACTTAATCGGTTCTTGTCATGTTGGTGTCTCGAAACGTTTTTCACGTAGTATCAGCCTTGCAGTCTATTGCTTGTCTTCATACATTTTCTTTTTTGGCTGATCAGATCTCTTGTAGATCCTACGTTGGCAGCGTTTATCGTATGCGGTCCCTTGCAGTTTATGGTTTCTCATTTATGTATTTTCGGACCGTAGGTCTTTTTAGATCCGATACGCTGCGTTTTTTAAGCATGGTACTGGCCATGCGGTTGAATGTTTAAATGTTTGGGCTGGCCTTGTCCAGCCACATTTATTCTTTTGCTTTTCGAGACACCAATCTTGACACTTTGTCTCCTTGCGCCCCGAAACATGTGATGTGGCAACGCGTGTTTCGGGGCGCAAGTGAGTTCAAAATACGGAACTTGATATAGTGCACGGGTCATTGTGCAATTTATGTGCGTTGGCTGTTGGGCTGGCGTTACATATCTTCCCTACACAGTGCTGACGAGCCCCAAGAAGGGCGAAACAGCTGTCCACTGTTGCGATCCTACTTAATCGGTTCTTGTCATGTTGGTGTCTCGAAACGTTTTTCACGTAGTATCAGTCTTGCGGTCTATTGCTTGTCTTCGTACATTTTCTTTTTTGGCTGATCAGATCTCTTGTAGATCCTACGTTGGCAGCGTTTATCGTATGCGGTCCCTTGCAGTTTATGGTTTCTCATTTATGTATTTTCGGACCGTAGGTCTTTTTAGATCCGATACGCTGCGTTTTTTAAGCATGGTACTGGCCATGCGGTTGAATGTTTAAATGTTTAGGCTGGCCTTGTCCAGCCACATTTATTCTTTTGCTTTTCGAGACACCAATCTTGACACTTTGTCTCCTTACGCCCCGAAACATGTGATGTGGCAACGCGTGTTTCGGGGCGCAAGTGAGTTCAAAGTACGGAACTTGATATAGTGCACGGGTCATTGTGCAATTTATGTGCGTTGGCTGTTGGGCTGGCGTTACATATCTTCCCTACACAGTGCTGACGAGCCCCAAGAAGGGCGAAACAGCTGTCCACTGTTGCGATCCTACTTAATCGGTTCTTGTCATGTTGGTGTCTCGAAACGTTTTTCACGTAGTATCAGCCTTGCAGTCTATTGCTTGTCTTCATTCATTTTCAACAACCGTTTCAGCTCGTTCCCATTCCACCCTCGAGACGACGGTTCGAGACAAGAAATACGACCCTGGGAACGAGGTTGAGGAAGAACGGGATAAGGGATAATGCTATTTTCCAACGAGGCCTGAACTGCGGCTGTGTTTGTTAAAATCACGGGTTTTTAGGACTTCCTTTCCAGTAAGAGAATTCTCTTGTTTCCAGCCCATTGCCCCTGGTGGTTTAAAGTTGAAAAATTGGTTTAGGAGTTCCTTTCCCTTCCTCAACAAAAGGGAGTTGTAACAATGGCCGCAAACTATCATCCCGATAACCCTTTTGACTCTTTTGATTCTGAGAGTCCGTTCTCCGTAAGTATTTTGTGTTTTTGTGATATTGCCATTAATGTAACTGTAATGAAACCAGATACCGAGTTAAGCTTATTTTACTTTGCTTTGCTGAGGCTACTGAAGGTATTTCAACTTAGTTTTAAATACAGAGTCGTTTAAATAAATATATAGTAATCTAAGCGTAGAACTTTTTCCTTCGTATTACAGGATCCGTCGGTGCTTTCAGTTACAAGAAATGCAGCCCCTGCAGTTAAAGAATTCAATCCGTTTGAGGATCCAAACAGTTCACAGGTTAGTAACGGGAAATATTAATTACAAGGTTGTCCACTTTCCATTCGGTCTCATTATCTTTATCTGGCACGTGCCTGACTTTCAATTTCAGCTAATTTCGTTTGGTAAACAAATTTGCTTTCCTCTGATTTTATAGCGAGAACACGTGTCGTTCTATTGTTTCGATCAGTTTCCTAAGTACAATAGCTTACAATATGTGTGTTACCCTTCATACAGGCTTAGAGAAATGGTATAAATCAAAACGAGTTTTCTCCTGTGCAAGCTCTGGAATTTGGAATCATACGCTTCATCGATCTTTACTGTGAAATTCAGAGATAATTATGGCCAAACAAAGTGCAGCATGCTCTTCAAAGTCTTTGTGAATTGATAATTTGAATATTGAACCTGTTAGTCGTTTCAATAATGCAATAATGAATTGATTGTTCGTTAAATGTAATGCTGAGGTCGATGGAAGGGTGCGCTTCATTTGGTTTGACTGGAATTTGCGTGACACTGCTAATTGAAAGCAGTAAAAGTCAATTGATTTCTCCTGAAAGGTTTATGTGTGCGAAGAGATCTTTGTATCGCTAAACTGAAAACGTTGAAATCTGGAAACATTATTGTTGGTGTGAATTTGATGTTTACTGGTAAAATTTTGCTTTGAACATCATGTATAAATTGACTACGGAGGCTAAGCTGATTAATTGTTTCCTTTGTTTAATTCCCCACCCCTTTTTGCTAAACAAACACGTCACTTAAAATCAGGAATTTTTTGTAGTTTTCATTTCAGTATTTATAGGTAACTGTAAAGTTTACCTGGAGAGCTCACCAGGTGAATTTTGTCCCTTGTTTATTCTTATTTATTTGTAGACATGATGATAGATGCGAATGCAGTCATAACACTACTGGAAAAAAGACCTGTAAAAATTTTCAGTCTTTGAACAGGATCCCATTCAAAGCCTGAAAATTTTTTCAGGTCTTTTTTCCAGTAGTGTTATGGCTGCATTCGAATCTATCATCGTGTCTGCATTTAATTGCTACTGTTGGACATTTATTACTATGGGATCTTATTTATTTATTGTTTATTTATTTGCTTAATATAATATTATATATTTTTTTTCATTCAACTATTGATTTAATTTTTGTTTCTCATGGCTTACCTCATGTGGGGCCTTGTACTCTCTTACAAACCATACAGAGCTAGGACAAGAACCTTCAATACACTTGACCTACATGTTTCCCTTGTAGAGGCATGGTGGTTTCATGGTTAGCTTGTTGGACTCCAGATCAAGTGGTCTGGGTTCATGCCTTGGTTGGGGTCAATGCATTGTGTTCTTGGTCAAGACACTTTACTCTTACAGTACCTCTCTCCACTCAGCTGTATAAAATTTAATGGGTACTGTCCAATTTAATGCTGGCATTTGGGCGGGGGGGGGGGGGGGAACCCAGTGATGGGCTAGAGCATCCCATAAAGGGGGGATAACAGAAAAAGGGATTTTAAGCTCTCCGGCTGTATTAGTCATTAGGCCTGATGCAGACTTTACCTTACATCTCGGATTCGAAACTCAGACATTTTTACTGTTTCTAACCATGTGTAAACTAAACTAGCAGGTGGATGTAGCAAACTTTGAAGGCACAGGTGTAGATTTGATCTGTGGTCAGAATTTATTATAGTACTAATGTAGTGATCAATTTCTATTTTTTTCCTGTTATGTTTTCTAGCTCAGGACAGCACCTGCTGTCCCCACCCCTCCCCCCTCACAGCCAGCTGTGCTTCAAACTGACAAGGAACACACAACTAGCGTGGTATGTTGCAATGTATATACAGCAGAAATAGTTCAACGACAAAAGAATTACACATTTTTTTTAATGGAAATATTGTGATACAGTCAGCTCTCTAATCCAGACACCTCTATGAGACAGACATCTGTTGTTGGTGCCTGCTGCTTTTCACTATCAGATGCAGTCATTTAACTGGAACTAAATTAACTTTCTAAGACAGACAGCAGACACTTTGAAACTGCAGACAAACAGGCATTTGAGAACTGCTTTTTTTAGTGAAAATATGAAATATTAATAAAATAAAACCGTAAATCCTCGAATTAGCACCTGGGACGCTTAATTCCAATTTAGGAGAAGACGGGGGTACTTACTTGGGGAAGTGCTTATGTAATTTTTCCCAAATCATGGCCTGACATGATCATTTTTTAATACATCATCTGTGTGTAAACAACACCATAAGCTGTTTATCAACATAAAAAGCTGATCCTAAAGTTTAAATCGCGGCACAATTAGTGCTTGTAATTTTTTTTCCAAACTTAATGTGTTCATAAACTGAAACAATGTACAAATCTAATACTACACGATGAAAACTATACATTCTTTGTTGTCTCATTACTTGTCCACAAATGGGGGGATGGGAGAGGGGCACTTATTTTAAATTCTGGCTGACAGGAGATGCGCTTTTTTCGAAGGGAGGGCTTATCCGAGGGGGCACTAATTCGAGGATTTATGGTATGTAGATTTAACCAAGCCTAAAATTGGAGCACCTGATTGTAATAATTAGCCGTAAAGGAAAAAAAGGGGATTTTGTTTTTCTTGGATCAGAAACCAGACAGTGTTCACTGTGCATAGGTTGGCTTTATTATCTCAGAAATGACTGGTGTCTCATTATGTGGACGCTCTGTAAACTGGACACCTCTCTGAGACAGAAAGTTGGAGCCAGTGCATGGACAGGGTCTGTCTTAGAGAGAGTTGACTGTATAACAATACTCAGCTATCATGGGTCTATTGTTTTTTTTAATTCAAACTCTTTATAATATGAACCTTAATCAGTCATTAATATACAAGGTAGTATGGTATGTCTAACCTATATTTTCAACCCCAGGTTGAAGAGGGACGAGAAAATTTGACAAGTCGGCAGGAGGTTAGTGCTACAAATTTTTTGTTCAGAGGAGACATTTTATTATCATGAATATTTATTAAAATTTCATTTCATCATTTAATGCTTATACATGAACATTATTATTTTTTAAATTCATGTTTAATTTAAGATATATAAATTTTGTCTTGCAGGATTTAGAAAGCAAAGTTGCTGAGTTACAACGAAGAGAACAAGAATTGCACAGAATGCAGTTTGGAGGTAATTGATAAACTATTTTACGAATCAAAAATTACCCTCTAATTTTGACTGAACGTTTATATTTTGAAATTCAGATTTTGAGTTGCAGATACCCGAGGACTTCTGATCATTCATTGAGTAATAATTACCAAGATTTTTTGTTAATTGTTGAACATTTAGATATATATTTAACAATGGATAGACAAACCATTGTCACCCCTTCTCTTAATTAACATGTGATTTATATTCAAGACCTCCTAGTGAGGTACAAATTTTCCAATTGTGTATGAACTGAAAGCTGCATTTGATCCATACAAACCATATGGATTCACAAACTGTTGTGACTCCTTTGCTCAAATAACACGTGATTTATATTCATGTCCCCCCTTATGAGATACAATTTTACAATTGTATACGGACTGAAAACTGTCTTTTACAATCTGCCAAACTGTATGGATTGTAAAGTTGTAGTTTTGAACTGTATCAGATTGAGTATCTTGGACATGACTGAACATACACATAAACTTGTAACCATTAAACCTGCAACTACATGTACCATTGAAACATGGTGCTTGAACCATTATGTCATTCTAAATCTCAGCAAGATCTCAAGGAGATGTGTGTGCCTTTCTGAATTGCGGCGAGATCTCAACCAGATCTAACTGGGATTTAGAAAGACGCAAATTTAAAGGTGAGATCTTGCAATCTCAGCGAGATCTCACCATTTTCAGTGAGATGTAGAAAATCTGGCCCGGATTTGGAAAGACGCAAATATCATGGCTAGGTCTTGGCAAAATCTCAGCAATCTTGGTGAGATCTCACCAATCTCAGCAACTTCTTGGTAGTCTCAGTGAGAGATTACCAAGATCTTGTTATTTCTCACAAGTGTTCAAAGTTTCCCAGTGTCCACCTATTTTATAAAAGTCTTTCAAAGGTAACTCAGTCATTAATTTTTTATTGTTTGCCTGGCAGGCTATAGAGAAAACAACTTCCCTCCTCTGCCAGACAAATGTCCCTGCAAGCCATGCTTTTTCAATGATGTCAGTATTGATATTCCCATTGAGTATCAGAAGACATGCAGGGCATTATATATCAGGTGGCAAGGTACAGTAAGACATAGAAGCATGAGAGGGGATAGATATTGTTGGGTAAACACTTTATTCTGAGGGGTGTAGATTCCCAAATCTTTGAGCCAGAAAATCTACAGGTTGACTCTATACCAATTAGTCGACACTCTCAGCCTAAAAAAATTAAGGTTGAGCATAATGTAGTCAACTGCTAATTGCTGGTCATTTCTGGTTTGGTGCCTCATGTATAATCAGCCAGTAGTTTTCTGAATTCAGAGGAGGATATCAATGGATGATAATTTTAAATGCAATTGAGAGTTCATTAGGCTGTGAGATCAAAATGTTGCAGAATTTGGGAATCTATTTTTTCCGCTTGGCCCGGTCACTTAGCTCGATTAGCCTTAGCTATTTCTAAGTGGCTGTGCTCTGTTTCTCATTGTTATTTTTTCACATTGCATGTATTTATTTTTATTGTAAAATTTTTCTGGGCACGAAATAAAGATTGTTGTTGTTGTTGTTGTTGTTGTAATTTAGGATTTATTTGAGCCTAGCGCCGTGCAGGAGACACAATGTCCATGTGATTAGTGCACTGGATGACTAAACATCAAACTGTCCAGATTTAAGCTCTGGCCAATCATTGTGTAGTGAACAGGCTTTAAGCCAGGATTCAAAAAGTGGGCATCCAAAATGTGCTATAGGGCCTGCTCCAATGAACAATTCATAAAGCAGCATCTGAAAAATAAAACAATTTTCTTTAAAAAGTGGCTGTCCACAGGATGGCTGGACAGCCATCTGGCTAAAAGCCTAGTTTTGAGCAAAACACGTAACAGTAACTCACGCAATGCTCTTCTATCCACCTTGGTGTCTAAACGAGTACCCCCAACAGGAAACTTTGTAGAGTACATGTACACCCCCCCCTGTCCCAGATGGGTCCAGGCAAATTAAATGCTAGGGTCACACTTTGATGGGCTAGTTAACATGCCATCCAGGGGGGAGTATCATATAAACTTCTACTGTAGCACTACCCTGATAAATCCTGGTAGGAAGGAATTTGAACCTTCTGATTTTCTTTATATTTCTTTTTTTAGTGTACTCTTTTCAAATGGTTTTCAACTTCCTCACTGCCCTTGCATTACTTGTCGACCACGATGAACCTGTACATGAAGGCCGAACCTTTGGACTTTCAATAGCGTACATGGTATTGAACATACCTGCCTCATTTATTGGTTGGTATCGCACTGCCTATAATGCTCTAAAGTAAGTTCCAAATTAATGATAATTGATAATAACAGAAATTGTTTACCCAGAGCGGTTTTCAGTTGAGTGTTATAAAACCAAAACCAAACCAACTGCTTACTAATAAGACTTCTCAGCCAATGTCAAACCGTAGTAGAACCAAAAGCAAAGTGATTACCTGTGATTACTTTCGACACTCAATTGAAAACTGCTTGCTTTTGTAAAAAATGCGATTGCTGTTGAAACAGTAGTTACACCTAACTTGTGTAGCTTCTTACATGTATAGTTTTTTTTAGGTGACTGGTTACCTTTCTTTTCATCAGATAGGTTATATATAAGTACAGTCGAACCTCCCGTAAGCGACCACTCAAAATGTCAAGCCTAGGTGTTCGCTTATGGGAGGTGGTCGCTTACGAGAGCTTAGACCACAAAGAGTCAAAATTTTTCCTCATTCAAATATGGTAACTGCCGAGACTTAACCCATGCGCCAATGCCGATGCAATGTTTTGTTCATGTAAAAGTCAATTTCGAGAAAAAAATCTGGTTCTTCCCATTGAGAAATTTCTGTTTCTTGTATTCACCAGGAATAGGATAATGTTAAAACACCTTATTATCCATTTTTCGCTCCGTTATCTGTCAAGTGGTCACTCATGGGAGGTTAAAAACAAAGGTTAATTTCAAACGTTTAGCTCTAAAAGTGGTCGCGGGCGCTTAGGAGAGATGGTCCCTCAGAAGAGGTTCCAAATATAGTGATTTGACTTGGAAACTTATAGTATAATTTTGGAAAACTGGTCGCCGAGGAGAAGTGGTTTCTTACGAGAGGTGGTTGCAACCAGAGGTTCGACCGTACTTTTTTATCTTATGAGCTACAAATAGTACTGAAGCAAAATGTTCTCAATTTGTTCTATACTTTAAGAGTTTGTGCAGTATGTATAGACAGGGCTTGAAATTAAAAAAATTCTCAAGTCGCCATTTGGCGACTAAGTGATAAAGGATAGTCGCCAAATGCAAATTTTTAGTCGCCAGAATCGTAAAATCAAATAGTAGAGAGACAATCGGTAGGGATACATGATCTACTCAATACTCAAGAGTTTGCAATTTCGAACACGGGCAGCCACTTCGAAGTTTTCTGATGTGAGAGGATCTCTTATAGTCTTTACAGCAAAGCAAAAGGATGAATTGACTCCATGCACGCCTTATTTAACTTGTGCCCTAAAATAAAGAAGCTGCTGAATCAAACATGGCAATCCAGTTGGCGATTGAAGAATCCCTGCTTTGTTTTGTTTATATATCTGTTCGAATAAATCGTACCTTCATCTACAAGTAAGGTCGTTTTCCTTTGAGGTTAAAAGGTTGACGAAAGAAAACGTGAGTTGCCCACTGGCGACCAGTTCTTAATATTTGGTCGCCAACACTCGATTTTTGGTCGCATTGGCGACCAGTGAGTCGTAATTTCAAGCCCTGATAGAGAGACTATTCGACCAAGTAATGCAGCTAAAATTCAGGCCTCAGTACAGACTATTTAGTCATTTCCAATTTCCCTGACCCTCTGTTTTGCAGGAGCGATGGCTCCTTTTGTTTTGTTGTGTTCCTGATCATCTACTTTTGGCAGATATTATTCAATTTCTTTTATGCTCTTGGTGTGACTGGCTTGGGAGCCTGGTAAGTTATCTAGATCTTAAAATTGATCAGCATTTTGTGTCTCATTACAGATGATATTGGGACATTGTCAAGTAGTTAGGTTACGAAAATTTAGTGTGATCAGGTCAGACACCAAGGCTTGGATAATATTTTGATGTTATCAAATTACAAGCTTTGATGGATATCTCTGCCACATCCCCTTTCCTATCATACAAATATGATTAGTCTTCTTTTAACTTGAATGAACAGTCTGCAAATTAGATAAACCCTAAGCTTTGAGATCAACATACCAGTTCCTTGAAGTAATACTTCTTTGGTGGAGGCGCGGTGGCCTCGTGGTTAGTGCGGTTGACTCCCGATCGAGCGGTCCGGGTTCAAGCTGTCTGGCGACAGTGTGTTGTGTTCTTAGGCAAGACACTCACAGTGCCTCTCTCCATCCAGGGAAAAATACCACCAGAGTTCAACACAGGAGTTCACTCGCCTGAGTTTTTTTATTTACATCGTTCGATTAAGAGGCGTACAGTCGTTACACGCAACGTGCAGTAAAATCCTTAGTACAGTTATCATGTGTACTAAGGAAAAAAATTGAAAAACTGTACCCATAACGCGCACCCTATGCCTAGTCGCTCCATGCTACAGAAACCGGGATAAGCTCTTATGACTGTTAAAATTCAGATTTTTTTTGTCTTGTTTTTATTAGTGGTTTTATTAATGGGACAGAAGCATTTCACCGCAGCATTCCAGTGGGTTCGATGATGTTTGCATCAGGGACAATGTTCCTAGTTGGTGCCATTGTGGATACTGTGCTTCTTGTTAAGGTATTTCTACATTCTCTGCTGAGTTCAAAAGTGCAGTTCTGTACGGCTCGCGCTTGGCAGTGATTTAGTTTTAATATTTTTGACGTTTCTTTGGGAACTATTTAACGACATTTGGTTGGTTTCCGTTAGAGTTGACCAATCACAAGTGCGTGGCGCGGAACGCGACAACCCTTAGGGGGAGGGGAGGGGAGGGGGAGTTAAGTCTTGTCTTCCTTTTAACGCGTTTGTTGTTGTGAATCTCGTTTCCAATGATCGATGTTTTAGGGAAAGCAAGCTTCTAAAGAAGATGGTGTTCCCGTTGCACAGATCTCCCAGTGATTCACTCCTGGTTTGAAATAGTTTTGTTGGTTTATTTATTTGTGACTCGCACTGTATTTTCAGCTACATAGGATCTATCGCATGGCTGGTGCAAGTTTTGAGAAAGCACAGGAAGAGTTTGCAAGCGGGGTCGCCTTCAACCCACACGTGAGGGGTGCTGCTGCAGATGCAGTGGCCAGCGGAATCCACCAAACCATCGAAAGGCAGTAAGCTATGGTCCAACTACACACAAAGGAACTGACCACACTCTGTAAAATCCAAGTTGTAAATGGCCAATTTCCTTTATGAGATGTGCCTGCAGGGAGTCATGGATATTTGTTTTCATGAACTACCAGTTCAAGATGATGAATACAACTACCATGATTCCCTGCAGGCGCATTGCATAGAGGAAATTGGCCATTAACTTTGCGAGTTTGTAGCGGGAAGGTTTTTCGATCAGAATTTAACTCAAAGCACAGACGCCTTCAGAATGTCAAGCAGTTCGTTAGTGAGGTGTTCTACTTGTCAGTGCGCAGTCTTTTCCTTGAAAAACGGGATCTTTTTTCAACTGTTATTGAAAAGAAGGTGTAAGGAAGTAATTGAGATTAACTTAAACTGCCATAAAATTGAAGCCGTGTAGCAAACGAAACAAGTCATTGCAGTTTTCAATGGAGTGTCGAAAAACCTAAACCAAATTGATCACTCGGGACGACAATTCACTGAACCAACCAAAACACGAAGCAAAAGAGAGCTTGAGCAAAACCACGACGGCAACGAGAAGGTCATCAAACGAAATGTTTAATGAGCAGAACAATGGCTGTGCACGTGCGTTATAAACTTTTGTACATTTCTTTGCCGTCCTCTGCACAACAACAACGTGAAATGACGAAGTTCTGCGTGTTTTGGAGAAGCGAACGATGAAGGCTAATTTTTCGTATTTTCAGTTGGAATTGAACGGTGGTGTCACATGTTTAACTTTAGCAAGTTTTGAGACCAATAGGCGCACCGATCAGATCTAGGCAATTGTGAAATTCGAAGGAAAAATATAAAAATAATTCATTTTTTTTACTATAGCGTTTTCCTCGGGGTCGCTGTTATTGCTTCAGCTCTCTTTAGACTTGTAGCCGGCGCGAAGCGAGGGGAAACTTTGTGAACGCGATTCACGATTGGTTTTGGTTTTCTGTGATTGGCGCCCGTTTATAGACTAATCCCTTATAAAACGGAGCACTACCGTGTTATTGCGAACGCTTTGGTAGAGAAAAAGATCAAGAAAAGAAGCAGTAAGACATTAAATTGTCAGAGCTATTTCTCAGGTAGCTTATTATAAAATCAGACCTCTTTGTAGTTAGATCATATGTTGGTAACGGAGGTCTCTTGACGTAACTTCTTTATGTATTGGATTGTTAAACGAACTGCAACAGGAGTTAAAGTGAAGTGCTTTATTTTTATTGCTATTAGAGCGGTTTTCAATTGAGTGTCAACAGTAATCATGCAATTACTTTGGACTTGGTGTTCGTTTTGGTACGGTTTGAGATGGGTCTGAGTAGTCTTATTGGTAAGTAATTTGTTTGGTTCTGGTTTTATGCCAGAAACAAGTCAGTTCAGCAATTTCCCACTTGAAAAATGTATCCGTATCACCAAAAGCGCTAGTGAAGGAATTATCCAAAATGGCGGATCCTGGTAACGTCGACTTGCCTGAATCTTCTTCCGCAACTCTTACTACTGCAAGAAAAGTTTGAAAATTGTAGCCTACGTGATTCTAAATCGGTGTATTTTAAAAACAAAAATAAGTGATATTTAGAGGGCTTTTCGAGATTTTTCGAAAAATAAAATTGTGATACAGTCGAACCTCCAGTTGCGACCACCTCTCGTAAGCGACCACCTCTCGTCAGCGACCAGTTTTCCAAAATACCAAAAGTTTCCAAGTCAAATCACTATATTTGGAACCTCTTGTGAGCGACCACTTCTCGTAAGCGACCGCGACCACTTTTGGAGCTAAAATTTTGAAATTTTCCTTGTTTTTAACCTTCCATAAGCGACCACTTGACAGATAATAGAGTGAAAATTGAATAATAAGGTGTTGTAACATTATCACATTTCTTGGTTGTACAAGAGACGAAAATTTCTCAATGAGAAGTACCAGATTTTTTTTCGAAATTGACCTTCACAGGAATAAAACATTTAAAACGTGGGGTTAGTCTCTGTAGTTTGGGTGGTCGCTTACGGGAGGTTCGACTGTATTTAGGAGTTTTTTTGAGAATTTCTGCACAGATGTTTGGGCAATTTTACATGATATTTGTGGAGAGGCTGGCGTACCTTGGGTCGACGTTCAGTGTATCCAATGGGAACACTATAATCGTTTTTGGTAGCTCCGAATTCAACGTAACTCTTTGGCTAACTGAGTAAATACACTTAAACTTTGCGCTACAATTTCTAACGCTTTACACACAACAGTGGAAAATATATGTTTTAAAGAACACCTTGCTCGCATTAATTTTAAATCTTTTTAGAGTGAGTTTAACACTTAACACTCATTAGGCATGATGATATTAATGAAAGTACGCTGAACACTTAACACAAATAATAATTAGGATTATTTTTTTCAAAGTGAACTATCGGACTTATCATAAACTGTGCATAAATAAATTTGAGTTACCTGTTTTTATGCATTTATATGCACCAGTGTAGTTCTGGACACTCTAAATTTCATATAGTGCAATTTAGCAACGAAATTACAAGGTAATATATATTTCTTATAGTTTATATTCTTTTTTGTATAAATCTACTAGTGTTCTATGACGAATGCCGTTCTCTGATTGGCTACGCTACTCACTATCTATTCTGTGTTATAGTTCACCACTAAATTTTCTCCGATTCTTATTGGTTGAAACTGATCACGTGACGCAATAGTGTTCGTCCGCGGAGAGACACTATCAGCCCATAGTGCCCGTCCGAGGAAAATACCCGGATGGATAGTACTCATCCGTGAAAATATTTATGTCAACAAGCGGGCTTATAGAAAACAAACAATTGAATTTATAATGAGAGGGGTTTTTTGTTTTCTTTCTCAAATTTTACGTTTGGCTTTCACGGCTTTCATCTAAAAAAGTTGAAAATAATTCAATATGATTTTTGAACTGGCACACGGAAGAAAATTTAGTGGTGAACAATAAAGACAATATAGTGTTTATGTCTCGGAACTATCGGTCGATAGTTGCTTCTTGGAAATTTGATGTTCTTAAAACTAGCATTTTTGCCCTCGAAGCTTCGCTTCTCGGGCAAATATTTGTTTTAAGAACATCAAATTTCCGCGGGGCAACTATCAGCCGATAGTTCCTCGACGGAAACACTCTATTGTTTAAATAGGTAGTGAGTAACGTAGCAGTGTGCCCTTGTTAACAAAATGACAGCCGCTTCTGAGCGTTTTCGAAGTGTCTGTGAAGAGGATTTAGATAAAGTTTTGAACGAGTGGTAGATTAGGTTATTCTCCCTCGATTTCTATGCGTCATAGTTGACTCGAGCTGCGAGCTCATAATCTAATTGTTTTAATAGTACGTGGAAGTTATATTACAACAGTTATCATATAGATAGATGTATATAGTTTTGTAATGAGAGGTAGCGTTAAACGAAAATGTACGACGTACCAGAATAGGCGGAATTTTTTCTTCATAGTATTTTTTTAGCTAAATATAGCTTTCAAAAAGTTGTATTACTTTTCTGTGACATTTGTTAATTTAACAGTTTTAAATTGTTTATTTGTATTGTAGCTTTTCCAAATGAATGGCAAAGTACTCTGTGATTAAACTCGCAAAACTTAAACGATCTTGTGTAGTGTCTGTTTTCGGGAGCTTGTTTGATCTCCCCATAAATAAAAAGTATCGGAATCAAATTTACTTTGGCAAAATAACGCCGGTAGGAATGTCATTTACTATATTGGGTCAAAGACGAGATGAATAAGTTGGATAATAAAAGACATGTCTCCTTTTGGAAACGTTGAAACAGGTTTGGATCGATTACAATTCGAACTTCACACTATTACGATTTGTTGCATGTTCCTTTCCATTTGCCGACAGTCAAAAATGACTTACAAACAATTTTGTTGATCTTGTTCAATTAAAATGAAACTATTTATCTACTTACCTAACGATGGGCGCGGTCAGCGCCAAATCACATCCGTGCTCCCTTTGTGCATTCGGCCCCCTCCCCTAGAAAAAAAAGTCCGATTTTTTTCTGAGGAGAGGGGGTGGATGTGCACGGGCTAAGAGTACCACAATGCAGAGAATCCCCAACGGGACAGGCTGGCTGATGAAGCGAATCCTGCAGCGTGATTGGCTACCCGAGCCGGCAAGATGGTGCTTCCTTGACCGTTCGGGATTACCCGATTTGTCCCGCAAGAAAAGCAGCGCCTGTTGCGTCCCAGGCCTCTCCCAACAATTTCTCGCCTACGGCACCGCCGGCTAAGAGAAGTGAAAAGTGCTTTGGGGACCAGAATGTTTCTGGTTCCAAACCGCTTCGGGCAAAACAGGTAAACCCCTTGATCTGTATTTTTCCGTATATCTCGACTTCAAAGTTGTCAAGGAGCCTGACGGCCGACGGAGGTCAAACACTTGGAGGTTGCGGTCTGCAGCGCAAACATCTGTTCCATTTTTAGCAACAAAGTGTTGAGATTACGTCATCGCGTTCAAGTCACATGACAGTTTACCACGTACACACATGCGCAAAATTGAAAATCTTCGGCGATCAGAACTTTACATCGATCTTCTTGGATTCGAGGCAGAAAACCCCGTTTTGCTCCCTTGATAGAAAGGAAGCTTAAACATGGCAAATTTTGATGATAATCCATTCGCTGGGGATTCAGAAAATCCCTTTGCTGTAAGTATTTGAAGCGTGAATTAGTCGCTGTTGCGCCTGAGATCATACGGTCTGTTGTCGCCGGAGATGTTCAATTCCGGGAAGCAGGTCATTTTAATCAAGATTTTAATGACATTGGGAATATCTTGTATTTTCAGGATCCCTCAGTGGCTTCTGTTACGAATAATGCAGCTCGAGGGCTTGAAGATTTCAATCCTTTTGAGGACCAAAACAAATCTCAAGCTAGCGGCTCAAAGGTTGGTCATTTCCTTAGAGCTTACGTCTCGTTTTGCTGTGTATGGTTTATACATGCACCTTTCGTGTTGATTCTCGGCCTAAGCATTGCAATATTGTCGAGAGGTTCTAAGCTTATAGTTGTATAAAACTATCCCACTTTCTGTGGATATTAAACTGCTCATTATGATTAGCCCAGGATGTATAAGAGAAATGTATGTAAACATATTGTGCGTAATGTTCCCTTTCGTTTTCAACGTTCACAATACGAACGATTCAATATAGTCAGAAATATTGGTCAGTCGAATTTTCTACATTTTAATTCTTTCATTTTACCGTAAACTTTGCGACTTAGCCAACATATTTGCGAACTTGTGGGATCACTTTGATGCGATACTGTTTGCTTATAACATTTTGCTACCAAGAATATATATTTTTACTGCTTTAGTCGTTTGGTTCGTTTTGAAAATTGTGAACATCTTCATTTGAATTTTTTTACCCCTTCATTTAGATTTATCAGTTCTGATTTCAGATCTCACAGTTGTTAATTTTTCTCAGCGTCCATGCTTTATAGCAACTGAACGATGAGATGATATATATATTTTTTTAATTTCGACGTCAGTGTATAAAAATAACCTCACACATGACCATATAATTATTTCAGACGTTGAGTCATTAATTTTTGTATATGTAACGCAGAGATTTTTTATTAACGCACACCAGTGTATGGTTGGTATAATGGAATAGTATAAACTTTACTATTACACACTGCTATCACCTTCGGAAGGAAACAGATTGATTATTCTATTATGTACACCTGTTGTGGCAACGAATTCTCGCCATTTACTGACCTTGATTTATCCTTTCTTACACAAAGTCCTTATTTCCCTCTGAAACGCCACAATCCTTGAACAAAACTCTTTGGATTATATGGTTTAGAGTTATTTTCCCTCGTATGTGGTCGCAGTTCTGTGCAAATCCATGCACGATCAGATTGTTACCTGCCATGCTCTATATTAAATTAATATTTAACATTGTAATACTTGTCAGTAATTATTAACAGACTTGCTGCTTGTTGGAAAGTGATGGTAAATCACGCAACATGTTTTCTCCTTGATGCTCCAATTGAGAATAAAAACCTTACAATAATTGTGCAGTATATTTGTGTTATATGTGTCATATTGTAATATTTATCAAACAAAGAAGGCATTTATGTCCATGCACAGTGTATGGTCTTAAATTAAGTTAATTTTGAGAACATGAGGGAAATGTAGCAAGCATAAAGCTCACATTAGTCACAGTTTTACAGTGTCAACATAAGGGTTTTTTCTACAGTATATTAATGTTTGTTTTATGATGTTTTCTAGCCAAAGGCGACAACAGCCGCTGCCCCTCCTCCTGCCCCTAAACAGCCTCCCCCCTCGACCTCACAGCCAGCTGTGCTTCAAACTAAAGAGGAACCTCCACCTTATGTGGTATGCACATTGTTGTGTAAAGTTGCTTGATTTTCAAACTAATCCTGTAGAGTTTTCAATACACTATGGGGTATGGCCTTTGCTTTAATACCTTGTCATGGTACTAGTAGTTTAGAGTGAGAAGTGCAATTTTATGTAAGAGTAAGTCTGTAATTAAGCATTGTAGTAAAACTGTTGCTGTACTAAATTGAAGTTCAAGCTGATATTGGAGAATTCATGTAGGCAGCAACTTGTGTACAAGATTCTTGTGGAGATCGTTGATTTATAAAAATGTGGACAAATGTGTACTTGTATGTATATCAATTATGAGAACTTAAATATCAGACTTTTTTAATTTCCTGCTATTAAAATCTTAGATCGAAGAGGAGCAAGAAAATCTAAGAAGGCGACAAGAGGTATGTTGTTGCTTCTGTACTGGCAGCAAATGTACAATGAGTACGTACTGTAACCTAAGGTAATTAAATTAGTGTAAAATTTATTCGTACAAGAATGAAAACATTGTCAAGTAGGTAGGTGACAACTATACTTATATAATCAAGTAGTATACATGTATAATGATTAATCTATGCCAAATTTGTAACTAATAACTAGTGTACAGCTGTGTGTAAAAGAACATTCTTACATGTACATGTATACATACAGATACAAATACTTTTGTTAACATTTTTTAATCGAAGTTGTATCTTACATTTACTTTATGCATGCATCCACTGGGTTCAAACGATCTGTAGTTCATGTGTTGGGCTTAAACTTTGTTTCAATGGTAGCTCTTTGGGACATGGTATAAATCAGTCCTGAGCTTTAACTAAAAATACTTGAATTAAGACACGTCCTCACCACATTTAATAGCTTTGTACTGTAGCTTGAGGCTAGCAAAAAAGCATACATTGTACTGCATACCATGCATAGCTATTTCAAGAATCCAGATAATAACGCGGGTAATAGGAAAGTGAATTTGTGATAACTGTGTAGGAAATTATTTTATCTGTAAGTTCAACAAATAAAATACCCAATGAAGTTAAATATGATATTATTATTATGTTACAGGATTTAGAACGCAAAGCAGCAGAGCTGCAAAGAAAAGAACAAGAGTTACAACGAATGCAGTTTGGAGGTAGGGTTTTTATTTTCAACCTCACTTTCAGTCAAAAAAGACTGGTTTGATTCCAAGAATATGGCTTACCAATGATGTTCAGTATTGGCCTACAAACTCTGATGTCTGTAATTTGAATGTTAGGACAGTGTTCTTCACAAATCAGGTTTTATTGTGTTGCTTATTTCTGTGATCCAAAAACGGTTGTTGCTGCATGAGATGTCTATAGAATTTTTTCTTGAAATCCTTTAAAGATATAGCTATTCTTATTTTATAACCCTGTGATTTATTTTCTATTGTTTGTATTGCAGGCTATAGAGAAAACAATTTTCCACCTCTGCCTAAAAAATGTCCCTGCAAGCCATGTTTCTTCCATGATATCAGCATTGATATTCCTATCGACTATCAGAAGACATGTAAAGCACTGTTCTACAGGTGGCAAGGTAAGACGTTTCTAGTTATTAAAGACAATAGCGTGAGAATTCAGTCAATTTTTCTTAACATGATTACATGTACATCATTTTGGACATAACTGCAATTACTACATGATACCTTAAATTTCTGAATATGTTGCTTTTTACCAATAGTTTTTAAAGTGATCTTTAATATATAATTTTACACGGCTACAAGACAAATATTTCATTCTCTCTTGAGAACAGTTCATCTGTATGACAACAGGATGATCGCTCTATCCTCTATAAATGTGACCTTTCACGCGAAAACGTGCATTAACGGCTTTCCGTTTTCGAACGGAATTCCGTTTAGAGGCCGTTTGAAAGCCGTTTGAAAGAAATTTGCATTCGTTCGAACGACCTGGGTCATCCGTTCAAAAAAAATTTGCATCCGTTCGAACGGCTTGATCACCCGTTCGGTAGAAACGTCCAGCCGTTCGAACGACTTGCTCACCCGTTTGTTAAAAACATCCAACCGTTCGAACGACTTGCTCACCCGTTTGGTAAAAACATCCATCCGTTCGAAAGACTTGCTCACCCGTTCGATAAAAATGTCCAACCGTTCGAACGACTTGCTCACCCGTTTGTTAAAAACATCCAATCTTTCGAACGACTTGCTCACCCGTTCGCTGGAACATCCATCCGTTCAAACGACTTGAGTAAACCGTTGAACGGCTTTGATCATCCGTTCAGGAAAAAAATATCAAGGCATACGTGCGGTTGTCTCTACTTGTTCGCGTACTCGCGTGTTCATGTCACGTTCACGGAAAAAATCCCTTCAATCACTTGAATAGTCTGCTAGCAGATTACGCGACAATCACAAAATAGCTCTTAATAATGAAGCTCATAAAGATCGCACTATGGTGTAGTTAGCCTGGGATCCAACGGTTTTTGCTTTTGAATGCCGATTCAGAAGTGTGTTTTCGTTTTCTTCTTCTTGCGTGATCTGTGAGCGAAGACAACTTTCGTTCAAAGTTCACACTGAACCGCTGCGTGTGTAAACAAATGAGAACTACGATGTTGTAAATTTCTTTTAAAACTTCTCGCAAAGTTATCATTACAGGCGAAGAACTCATTGAATAAGAATAAGAATAGCAACTATTGTTATATACCTCGTTCTTCAAAGCACACCGGCACATGTAAATAAAGTGGCCGGGTATTCTGAAGTTGCTCCGAAACTTGAAAGTCGCCTGTAAAAGCGAACTTCTTGAATTCTACCCTGTTTACAATGCGGTTTAATAAACATTACCGATGTAACTATGGTTGTGATAAGCACAGACACTGTAAATGATTTTCTGAACACCGAAATCTCATGAGTCTGCCTTGTGCATTCCTCTTATTTCGAAGAAAATCCACTGAATGAAACCTTTAAGACGGCAGCATGCACTGAGCTTGAGTAGATAAGATAACAATCGTGTTGTTGTGACGCCCTGAGTTTGTATCAAGTTTCAAACATTACTGATGCGTGAAAACTGAGTCACACTTCTGTCATGCATGCATAGTCCTGTGCTTGTTTTCGTCGACTGAGAAGCTTGCTTGTTTTAAAATTTGGGTTACACTTCCCAGTAAATATGCTGCTTTTTTAACCTTTGCCACAAGGGACATTCCGGACAGAAAAAGCCATTTCAAACGAGCTCATTTCACGCAGGATTTCATGCCGCTACCACACCGCGGGTCTGGGATTCCGGGACACATCGTAATAATAATTGTAAACAGTAAAATTTCCTCCATGTCGCCGAAAAAGAAAACAAAGCGAACCCAGGCGACGAAAATGTACTGTTGCTTAACTGTTGTTGCCAAAGGCCTTATTTCTGTCTCAAGCTGTAGTTATTTTGAGACATTCTCGATTCACACGTTGCTTGCACGTGACCAAAATCTTCCACCGTCAGTGATAAAATCTACCGAAAGATTTATTCGTGAACAAAAACTCTCACCAAGAATGACTTCAACAAGGTTTAGACTTTTTATGGAGCAGTCGCAAGAAGTTGCCCGCTTGCGGATGCAAAAAGAAGTTCTTGCGCGTGCATTATTTTTGGGCTGTACTGAAAGACAAAGAATTGACAAAGACTCCCATAAACGACTGTGTATAAAAGAATTCGGCTTTTGCGATCTGCTTCAGCAAACTCAGTTACGAATGTTGTCTGCATTTCAAGTTTACTTTCTTTGGCTGTCAGTGGTGAAATAAAGTAGTAACAGGAGCAGTTTCAATGATTAAAAGCCATCCGTTCGAAATTATTTTTAAGTGAAATATGTAGCGGCACAGCACCATTCGAAATAAACAAAACGAATTATAATCATCAAGTTTATAAGCCGTTCGTGACTGCTCGTTCGAAGATTTCATGAGCCGTTCGAACGTTTAGATCACCCGTTCGAAATTTTTTTATGAGCCATTCGAACGGTTCCGTTACCCGTTCGGAATGTTTTACAAGCCGTTCGAACGGTTAGGCTAACCGTTCGCAATTTTTCCTGAGCCGTTCGAACGGTTTGGCTATCCGTTCGCAATTTTTCCTGAGCCGTTCGAACGGTTAGGCTACCCGTTTGCAATTTTTCCTGAGCCGTTCGAACGGCTAGGCTACCCGTTCGGAATACTTAATCACCCGTTCGAACACTCACTGAAACCCGTTTCAAACGGCTTGGTGACCCGTTTGTAACCCGTTCGATGGCCGTTCGTTTCACCCGTGTAACGGAAAGTCGTTAATGCACGTTTTCGCGTGAAAGGTCACAAATGCTTATTGGTTAGTTTATTGAAATTTAATTCCTGCCTTCTTAAAACTCATGACCACAACATTAATTAGGTATTTCCTTATTTACAAAATAATGACATGTTGATATTATTATTTAGTTGTATGCCACTGTACAAGTTCAAATCACCATTAAATACAATAATACTGTACTTGCGATAATACTTTAGTAAGTCAAAAATTAATACTTACATTTACATTTACTGTTAGCATTTTAATGGTAACTTTTATCGTGCATGTATTTACAAAAACTAAACGTTAAGCAAGTCTGGCTGGAATAAAAAAAGGTTTGGCTGATGTATATAAAACAATACTGGACGCTTGAGAATTTATAATACACGCATGGTACACACGCATTGCTGATGAGAATGAAAATCGTGTCTACCACGCTAATCGATATGATACGATACAGACGTCTTATTAACAAAACAGGTTTCAAATACCGACGAATGCGTAGCATTGGTACTTCCAGTGCACTCGCAAGAAACGAGACTTGTCTTGTTTCTCTCGAGACGAGTCTTGTTTCTCTCGAGACGAGTCTCGCGAGAAACGAGACGCGTCTTGCGAGATGGTGGTAACTTACTTTTGAGCGGTACTGTAGTTTTGAAACTAAAACTAGTTAAAGGTGTATGTGTGTAATGTCGGGGTCTCTGCTTTGTTTGTCTTTCAGTGTACAGTTTTACAATGTTTTTTAACTTCCTCTCTGCCTTTGCCTTGCTTGTCGACAATGATGAGCCGATACACGAGGGCGAGACATTTGGACTATCCTTACTCTACTTAGTTGCAAATGTCCCTTTGTCGTTTCTTGGGTGGTACCGGCCTTGCTATAATGCGCTGAAGTAAGTAAGAGGTAGATTTCTTGTGGAAGTTCAAGTCAGCAAAGTGACAGCCTGAATTTGTTGAACCAATGGAGAAGAAAAGATAAATGTAAAATCTACCTTAAAGTTTGAATCTGTAATTGGTGTCTGTCATATTATGTGTGTTTCTAAGTTCTTCACTTGAAAATGAATGAGGATTGTTGAGAAATATTTCCTACTTTTTTATTATTTTACCATCAAAGGAGAGTTTCACAACTACATGTATGTACCATTTGGTGACATGTACAAAATGAAGATTTCAGTTCTTTCACCAGTATTTGAAAATATATCCATTTTAAAAGATTAAACTTTGTTAAAATTTGTTATTTCACTAAAATGAAATAAAAATAGTGAATTAAAACTGTTTTGAAGGATGGTATTATGTCCAGTAAATCTTTTGGTTAGTTAATTGAACATTGATAATTGACTATCATTTAAAAGAACAAATGAAAAAGGACCTTAGAAATTTAAATGTATCATATCGATTGGTTTGCAATCAATTGGGGAAAAGAATTCAAATAGATTTTCCTTTAGCTTTATTCCCCCATTCGACTATATTTACATTATTACAATGGAAAGTTATTTATAATATACTTGTGTATTTAAAAAGAGAGAATTTGTGATTGGCAAGTGTGGAAATCAAAGATAAATCTAATTAGAATGGCATTTGAAATTGATAAAAATTACTGAGCGAAGAAGTGTCATTCTGCCTTGTGACATCACAAAGTGTGAAGTAGACTGACTAGAATGGAGTGTTTTAAGGATTTGTTTTTTAAATTTCCATTTTCTTTGATTTAACTTATTCAAGCCATCTACTGCTGACTTAAACTTCCTTATTTAACTCTTAGTCAGCCTTAGCTTTCCATTACATCTGGTTTTCATTGCAGTGTACTGTTTTGTTCTGTTCTTTAACTTCATTACTGCATTGGCACTTCTGAGTAAAGGATCTGGTGCTAGCACAGTGAACGATGGTTCTACATTTGGTTTGTCAGGGTTATACTTATTCGCTAATATTCCCTTGTCTTTCGTTGGCTGGTACAGGCCATGTTATCGTGCATTCAAGTAAGTGGAAAATTGCAGTAGAGCATGTACTTCAGAAAATTAAGATGCTGGGTTAGCGGATGGTATTTACTGGGTACATGTTGCTCTGTCAATGTGTTTACTATTAAAGACAGAGAAAACATGAACCGTGTTTCTGTCGAGTTATGGAAACACAATTGAAAGTTTGGGAGAATGAGAAATGCTCTGGGAAACCAAAAGGCCAACAGGGGAGTGTTTCTATAGCTTTTTTGAGTTCTCCCAAACTTCCACAAGTGTTTATGTAACTCGATAGAAACACAGAGGATATGTTTTCTTTGGGCTATTTTCTAATAACAGCTATTATTTTATATTTCACTCAATCAGTGACAGAGGCCACTTATAGTGTCCCATATCTTGGCTGTATACAGTGTGTGGAGTCAATATGGGTCATGGAATAAGCAGTGGGCTGAGATTCTGCAAGATCTGACATTGGTCACCTGTCAAACCAGAGCAGACTAGATGAACCAAATTCTGCACTGTGATTGGCTACCTGAGCAGGCAAGATGGCGCTATCTTGCTCGTTCAGAACTAACCACTGTGTCCCACAGGAAATATTTCCCCAAAAGCCATATAATAAATCCTTTATTGACCAAGCTTGTTCGGTCAAGATGACTGGATATTTACCTGTACTCCATCTTGGTCCATAAACACAAAAAAGAAGAACTTGGCCAATATCCAGCCATCTTTACCTCATGCTTGGTCAATAACCCATATTTACAACATTTTATACAGTGTGTGGAGTCAGTTACAGCAGTGAGCTGTGATAATTCAAGATTTGACATTGACTACATGTCAAACCTATCAGTGAAAAGTCTTATTGACTGAAAATTTAAACAGATCGATGCAAATTTGACCAGTGTGTGCAAGAGTTGGTGGCCGAATTAGTGCTTGAACTCTCTGGACACCATAGGTTCTCATCCGCTGCTGCTCTTGTTTGATCAGACTCCATGACTAGTCTGTCTGTAACCAGGTACATGTACCTTAAGGCTGAAAAAGCTCACATAGCATTGTTGTATTTTTCAGGAATGACAGCTCCTTTAGCTACGTCATATTCTTCCTCATCTACTTTCTTCACATAGGAATTAATATCTTTTACTGTCTGGGTATCCCTGGTGGAGGAGCCTGGTAAGTTGTTCAGTTAGTGGCTGCTTACATATATTCACTTCTTCCCCACCTAACATAGACTTTAAAATCAATTTTAACCTCAAAAGTATCTCAGAAAAACAGAAAGCAACTGTTAATTTGAAAGATGAGAGGTGAAAGTTTCAGAGACACAAAAACTAAACATAACGGTATGTACATGCAGAAATTTAGAAATATTTACAGTTAAAAGAGATATACTGTAATGCCAGCTGGACAATATATTTTTTTAGAATCAAGAACAATCAAATGAATTTTATTTTCGTTAGACAGCTATTAATTATATGAATCTCAAAAATACAATATAAAGTTCCATTTAATTTTCATAATTTCATACATCTGTATAAGGGATTGTTGAAACAGAATGCATAATCAATCATTCAATCGATTGATCAATCCAATCATAAATAAATAGAATTAATAAATCAGTTAGTCAGTCTTGGTTGGTCAGTCAGTTGTCCGGTCGCTAATTCATTCTAATTAAAGATTTTGTTGTCATGTTTTAGTGGCTTTATCAATGCTACTGAAGCAGTTCATAACAGTGTCCCAGTGGGTGCCATGATGTTTGTGTCAGGAGGATTGTTCTTAGCTGGTGTTATTGTAGATTGTTTTCTTCTTGTCAGGGTAAGTACTGTGCATGTCTCTCCTCTGATATCCCTTGAAATTCAACCAGAAGGGCTTGTTTATGGAGAGGTGGTAGCTTTTGAAACCCGATGTTAGCTGCACATGAAGTTTGAACTAGAAAAGAAAGGTTCAGAGTGTTCTTAGAGGCTGAGCCTCAAAGATTTGCTAAGTGCTAGATTTCATAAAGAATTATTTTTTTTAATCAAGTTACTCTCGTATTTGCTACATGCAGTTGTAATTAGTTTGTCATTGTTAATTAGTTACCTTTTTAATTCAGAAATTTGTGTTTTGTTCAAGTATTTGGTTGTCAGTTTTATAGAGGTACAGCATAGTTATCTAACTTGTATCTTTTACAACTTCTTTAGGTACACAGGATATACCGCTTGGCCGGAGCAAGCTTCCAGAAGGCACAAGGCGAGTTTGCAAGGGGTGTGGCATCAAATCCGCACGTGCAGAGTGCAGCCACTGAAGCGGCAGCCGCTGGAGTTCGTAGTGCCATGACTGGGGACAACAGGAAGTGAAGAACATGCCAGATGATACACAGAAAGTTAGGAAATTAATAATATGTGTGTAAAAGGAAAGGCTGCGTACAGAAAGGTATCATGTCCATGCACTGGTACTCATCTACAACATAACTTGTTTGGTGATAAAGCGGAAATCATTACACGCCATGTTTTCTTAAGGTTCAGAGAGTGATTAAACAACGTATCGTGTAATGCATTGTATTGTTATGGCTGATGCTTATTTATAATTCTAAAAGAAGTCTGCAGAGATAGTCAAAATTGTACAACCCAAGGGTTTCATTAACGTTTTCAGTAGGTGGCCAACTTGTTTTCATAGGTGAGCTAAACCTTTTTTTGAGCAGAACTTCTTTCTAAGAAAAACTTTCCTCTAAATGGTTAAACCAGGCAGGCGAAATCATCCTATCAGCTGGTCAGTTTGCCTGGTGCCTGACCCTTAATGAAACCCTTGGTATAACCTTTCTCTCTTTAGGTTGCATTGTGCATGTGTATCACCTCTGTGTTTCCCTTTGGTTTTGATTTTGGTTAACCAGTAATACAGGTTTTTTCAATTTGAAAGTTGTTCTTCGTCAAAAAAGGGCTTGATAAACAGTTACATAACTCCTTTATTGCAGTTTAGGAATGATTTTTCCATCAGACAACAACAGAAGGATATGAAGCTCCTCATAATTTATGTGCAGAACTGACTTTGTTGTTGTGTGGATTGTTAATCAGATCCAAGTACAAGCAACTGTTAATAACTATTGCAGTGAAGTTTATAGATGTAATATTATGAAGTCAACTTTTATTAAGTTCTTTCTATGAAGGATTAAAAATAATAGAAGTTCGAGTTTGATAATAATTATACAGGTTTATAAAACATACTTCAAAGGTGTATCCAAACTATAGTTCAGCTTTTTTTTTTTAATGTTCTTTATTGAGAACATTGCTCAAGATTGGCATTTGTTTTTGCTACTTACACTCAGCCTAGTTTAAAATTATTGAAACTAGACATCATCAATAGCTTCAGGTCATTGGATAAAAATTGAAACATGTTTCAGTTTCAAGGCTAGAAATTGAGCTTCCTCAGTGATGTACATAAGACAAAAAAATGAAACAGTAATGGTACTTGCATTCCATACAAAGACTGGATGTAGGTCTTCTGAATCAAGGCATACATGTTTAAGCATTCATAAGTTTAAAACAGGTATTCATAATAATATAATGGTTAAACTTGCAGTCAATCATTACCTTGTGTGTTTATTTTGTTTCGGTTGACTGCAGTCATAGAAAAGTTCACTCAGTTACCAAACAGATTCAATAATAAAGAAAAACTTTTAATTCATCAAGAGTAAGGTGTTTGTGAAACAGATTGTGCTTGACTGAACGCTCGTGCTGCAGTAATGAAAATTGAGTGATCTTGTCCAAGTAGCGAGGAAAAAAACATAGTCTGCCAGGTTTCTGTTATTTCAGCCAACAGAAATTGTCAAGGTTTTTTTCACAGTATTGATTATATCCATCAAAATTCACTTTCTTGCAAGAGAACTTTACATTGTGGTCTAGACACTGTCTCCTTTGCAGCCAATACATGATCGGTCATCACACGATGTTTCTTCCCACTGATGTCTCAGATGATTGAACTATCCATTAATAAGAGACATGGCCCAGGTTGTTCGAAAGGGGATAACGCTATGCACTGGATAAATCACTAGAGTGGTTTGTTTTGTTAACATTTTTCCACTTGATAGCATTATCCAAACAACTGGGGCCTGGTGATTTGGGTTTGGTTGCTTTAACACCCTTGGAACAGAGGTATCATCTCTTTTGGATGTTGTACACAGCCCAAACCAGCTAAAGTTTAAGTGTTACTATAATTATTTTGTAATGAGAGGGGAATATTCTGTTTCCCATTTTTAAGCGATGATGTCACTCGTCATTGCTTAATGCTGTCTCCCGATGTAGGAGGATGTCCAGAGGGCATGAAGAAGAAGGATGCAATATATAGATGATAATAAATTTATTATGTCATGTATCAAAAGAATGAACTAAATGCAATTTATTTGAACATGTTACATGAATGCTATTCAAAAATCCGATGGCATTTGTTGGATTTCCTTGTACTGGGATGAACCAAGCTTGTTCATCAGTTGTGGCAACTGGTCGACACATCCTCGGTCGTCATAATTAAGGCAGTAGTCCAAGATGTATCGGATACACTTGTTGGTGTTGTCATCTTCCCAGCACTCGCTGAAATGACACGGGCTTTTCTTATTTGTGTAGTCAAAGTCACATGGTATCAAGTCTTCGTTTCCTGGCTCTCTCAGGTCACTGGGTTTCATTCCCAATTCCTGTCCGGAGAAAATTGAGAAAAAAGGGTTAAGTTCTATTACTCACAAACTAAATCCAGCTCAGGCAGAGCTTTTACATCATTATTTAAGGTGATTCCTTAGTATTGCATTGTGCATACCTACTGCGCACAATTTTCGTGTTATGTGTGCGCGCACATAAGCGCGTGCACATACAATTGAAGGCATTCTCGTCCCCAGAGCCCACGATCCTTCTGGCCTGCGGCAGGGATCGCGAGCTCTGGCTGGACCCGATTTTCTGAGCATGCGCAGAGTATTCGTTTTGTATTCTCAGCCAATCAGATTTGCCAGATTTGACGGGAAGTCCGTGAATCGCGGACTTCCAGTGTTCGACCAGCCTAGAGCTCTCGATCCCTGCCACAGGCCAGAAGGATCGTGGGCTCTGGGGACGAGAATGAATTTATTGACAATAGAAAAACAAAGAAATGCTTGAAAATGCCTAACTAGCTATGATTTAACATACTTTGAATGGAATCAAAAATATGATTGAAATGTGCAATATACAGTGCGTGAATCATACCTCCTCTAAGTATCCTCCGTCACCTTGTGTTCTGGGTGCATTTGCTATTTTGTCTGTTTCAAACTGATAATCACTCATGAACATCTGCTGCGCCTTGCACTCAATCCTGGGAGTTGTATCACTCACATTCTGCACCCATAACTCATACTGAGCTAGAATGTTCCCAAATGAATACTTTCCTGCAAAGAAAGTAGTGATAACCAGTTACTCTTCCAGGAAGAAGTTGACAGAGGTATAAAGTAAAGTTAAGTCTGCATCAGGCCAAGAGGTCCATACAGCCAGGGATATTCCCAGTTTCTGTTCAGCAGCACTAAACAACTAGGATTATCTCAAGTACTCCTCTCTGGATTGAATGCTACTCAATTGGAGGGTTACCAACAACAATAAACTTGCTGCTACCCATTTTTTAACCATTTGTCAACCAGGTGTTTAAAAACACCTGGTTGGAGAGACACTGAGAAAGTAAGTGTTGATCTTGTCCACAAATGCAACATAATGGTGTTGGCAAACCTGGACTGCTTGATATGCAGTGCACTAACTATTAGGCCACCATACATGTATCTGCCAATCAGGAAGAAAGTGCTGATTATCGAGCATCATAATTATGTGATGTCTGTTTGAAGGGTTTTTAAACCAGATTGATTGCTAGTTTCCATCTGCTGAAAATTATTATTTTCTGTGAAGAATTTTAACCCCAAAACAAATCTAAATAATGGCAAGGAGCAGCTGTAGCATGCCCTTTTTCTCAGCTTACCATTGTTAAGATCTTTAAGCTGTTGAGGAGATGCAACTCGCCCAAACTTTTTGAAAACTGGCTTAGATTTCCACCACATGGCCACTGCCTGTTGACGTTCAGGTCTGAATGAGGATAAGTTAGAATTATAAATTATACAAACGAAGACATACAATTATTCATTCATCAGGCTTATGAAATAATTTTGACCAACCAACTATCACCACTCTGTTAAATACCTTGATACAACTTGATGCCACCACATCTGTGGAATATAAACAATATCGCCTTCTTCCACCATTGCAGAGTGATATCTGACTTTCATAACATTAGGATATTTCTTCAGGTCGACAGCTTGAGGGTTGATATCTGAGACACCCAACACTCGTGCTTCATCAGAATAAAGATATTTTGAATACACCGGCGATACCATAAGAACAGCTTTGTGCCCATGAATGACACACAGGAGGTTTTCGTCTGTGTCAATGTGAATGGACGATGATGTCCCCCCTGTACTCATCCAGAAGTATGAAACAAAAAAGAAGGAGCTCATTTCTTCACAGCGTAAACATAAAGGGAGGACAACGTCTTTCCGCATGTCTGGTAAAACTTCATCTACCAGATAACGATTTGAGTGATTGTACTGACTGAGAAATTCGTCCAGTCTCATGTCAGCTGGGATGTTCCATTTGTCATCATCTTTAGTCTCCATGCGAAACCTTTCTCTGCCATAAGTTGCATTCAGGTATTCATCAGTCCACTTTGTGTATGCCGGCCAGTATTTTACTGCACCTTTGTGTCAAACAGTACATAGGATCATTTTATAATAAATCAAAAAGAAAACTGCAAATAAATAACTGCATTGATTCTAGAAAGTCAACAAAAAATAAGTAAATAATTATTACAGTTTAAAATAATTTATTCTTAGAAACAAGTGACTTGATTTACATGAACCATGACCAAAAAATTATAAAATAAGTATATATTAGCATATGCGCCAAGCTAAGTGGCCCATCAGGCCGGAGCTTATCCCGGCTTCTGTCGCATGAAGCAGCTAGGAGTATTTCTACTCCCCCTTGGATGGGATGCTAGCCAATTGCAAGGTTACCCCAGCATTAAATTTGCTGGTACCCATTTATACACCTGGGTGAAGAGAAGCACTGTGAGAGTTAAAAAGTGTAACAGTTGTCCAAGAACATAGCACAATGTCCCCAGCCAGGGCATGAACCCAGACTTTTCGCTCTGGAGATGAGCGCACTAACCATGGGGCCACCGCGCCTACCATGTGAAATAAGTGTACTGTAGTTTAATTTTTTTTAAGACGAATTTTAAACCACAAAGAGCAACAAAAATCTAAGCATACCTTTAAAAACAACTGGCTTGTGTTTCACAACATAATTCATATAGAAGTCCTGTGGAGAGATCATATATTGAAGCTCTTCCACAATGTAATCAGGAGGGCGATGTGATCCAAATGGCTTCATATGCCCACGTTGAAACATCTCTTTATCTGTGAGATATACCTTGTCCACATTACAGGCTTCGCTGTACTGATTGCCGCATGAATGAGACTCTGGATGAGTTGAAGAATGCTCATGACACAACATAAAGTTTGCAAGACAAAGAAACTCAACAAGAGCAAAAATCTCAATAGTCCGTGAGAAGTTCATGATGCTGTGATTCCTATGTAGAACAAAATATTTTGTCAATGACTCTCTATCTTACTGATTACCTCTTAAGTTCCCTGTAATCCAAGCTTTGAAATGGCAAATGAGAGTTTCTTTTAGGATTATATTGTCTTTAACAAAATCCAAGGAATGAATTTAAAACACATTCATTTGGCTTTTAATGAGGACATTGTTTGAAGTTCAGAAAGCTGTGATCACACAAAAGATCTAATAACCACAGCTGGGATACCATAAGTTCCAGTTGGAATGCAAACATAAAACACGGATTGATAATACATGTAATGGTTTTCCAAGCCATGTGCTACATTAAGAAAATTAATGTATTTGTAATTAAGTATTTAAACTTTTAAAGAATATGTAAATAATGCTATACTGGGAGCAGATAATCAAAGAGACCTACAATGAATGTAAAAAAAAAAAAAAAAAAAAAGAATTATGCTGTAAATTGTACAGTCTCTTTATTGAATGCCATTCTTGATTTTCCGTATTCCCTTTTTTTGCAAGAAGAAGTGAAAACCGAAAAGGTCAAAACAATAGCTCTGAATGTATGGTAGTAATTAATTGCAGAGAATGTCACTCTTGTAAAACAGTGAGAGGATGACGGAAAAAAACAAACAAACTTGAACAAAATAACTCCACCTGCCCAGAAACTTTTTCCAGCCGGCCACATGGGATGGGAGAGTTACAAACTAGGCCAGGTGATAGTCACTGTACTTCACAGTACTTGTAATGCCTCTTTATAAAAATTGTTAACTTTGTTTTATCTCGCTCTGAGAAAAGCCGTATCACAAATTTCCACTGCTCGTCGATAAAAAGCTTTTAACTTTGCATATTACCATCAGAAATCGCAGTTGTTCTATTACATTTTCTGAAAAAACGAAAAAACCTTTTATAGGCAATTTATCTAAGATACAGTATAGTTTGATCTCTAAACGAACAGCTTGAAACAAGAAATTATCGGCAAAAATACGATATTTTGAAGGGACTGGCAGTTAATCGCAGGTCTAATTGTTATAATTGTACCTGTATTTTGCTTTTTAGAAAAGGTTACATGTTCGATACAAAGCAAGGCTCTTTTATCGTAATATTTTAGATACAGAAGTTGCTCGTCCAATATCCCAGATAACAAAACGTCGCGTTAATTAGCATTGTTTTAAAACTTTTAAGCTTATGAATGTAAATATTTACCAAATTCGATGGAAGCTCACCTTCGGAGTTTTACATAGGCAAAATTTGGAAGTTCCGATCTGGCTTGTTCCTCTCTCTTTCTTCACTCACGGGAGGGAATTAACCCTCGAAATCTTCTGTTTGAGTGTTCTACGTGACATTCAAGTTTTAATAACAAAACAATCTTTGCAAAACACTCACATTTCCGCATGCTGGTGTTAAACGCAGCTGTCTTCTTTTGTGATTTGCATTACAAATCGAGGAGTCCTGGAACGGGTAAAAGACTGAGTTTTGCACAGCGGTAGATCCATTGAAAGAATGCGCAATGAATAGCCGTCCCCAGTCTGTAACCGACAATTTAAGTTTGAGTTGTTTTGGCGCTCACTGGGCTCGTGGAAAAGATCGAAGTAGGGTTACAGAAAAACAGCTGGAGATTTATTCTTTTGGCAATAAGGATGGCTTCTGCATCGGATCCAAAGCGACAACTTAAAATCAAGACTGGAGTGGTGAAGAGGTAAGCCCACGTTTTTAAGCTGTTTTGTGTTTCTTTCTTCACTGACAGCTAATTACTTTGTGTATGCATAGTGTCTTGAGTAAGCTTATATTGATCTTTGCCAGTTTTCTCCCAAAGTAACTTTAGCCCAAAGTTTACTAGAACACGATATCTACCCCAGAATAGTGGTTACTATATTTTTTCTTGGCTACAATAACATGTATCTCCATACCCCCAAAATCCTTTGTTACTCACAGTCTTCTTTATTTTGTATTTGAAACTAATTAACGCCCAAATAAATAAATAAATAAATAAAATAAAGTCGCTAGTGGGGGGAAGGTGCCTACGAAGCCCAGGAGCTGCAACTGCAGTCACATCCCCAAGGTGCTAGAACACCTGACTGGCCTGCCCAACCTGCAACCAAGCCATGAGCCCCCCGTGCCAGGCCCCCTACAGGCACCCGTCACACTCAAGCCAGATGGCTCAGTGGAAAGGAAAAAGAAAAAAAACTGCCGAAAAGAGGGGGGAGGGATAGGGAGGGAACGCCGAGAACCGCTAAACGACTTTAATAGGTCCTTTGCAGCTAAGCCATCACATGACCTACTTTTCATAAAATTCTGGGCTATAACGTAACAAATGCCAGAAATTGAAAAAGCATGTCCAAAATATCAAAATGGCCAAGTTTGAGGCGCCCATCAGAATGAGATTTTATGACAGTCTGAATTTTGGAAAAAATAAGAAGATTTGTATGGAAAAAGTTGTTGGAGAGCAAGGCCTTGCTCTCCAGCATCATCTTCCATACAAATCCTCTAAATTTTCCGAAAATTCAAACAGTCATATGAACTTACTCTTTAATGCCAGGGGCCTCAAACTGGGCCATTTTGGTATTTTCGATACGCTCGTTCCATTTCTGGCATTCTTTAAGTTATAGCCTATAATATAAAAATTTTCTAGGAAAAAATTAGTCATGTGACCCCAGCTGCAAAGGGCCTATTCAACCCACAACGCCACGCTCACAGAGCAACAAACACACTGCAAGCACATGGGACGACAATTCACGTACTAACCAAGAATACCACTGGACAATGTCAGCCCCAGGGCTCCCATGACCATATGACTGCTGCAAATGCTACGGAATGCACCAAACGCTTAACAAATGCTAACAGATGGCCAAGACACTAACAAACGCCTACAAAAAACGCTACTGACCAGACTAGCTCCTGGTCATAAACTGTGTAAAATTTCATTGAACTATATCAAACGCTACAGAACGCACCAAACGCTAAACAAACGCTAACAGATGGCCAAGACACTAACAACCGCCCACAAAAACGCTACTGACTAGACTAGCTCCTAGTCGTTAACTATGTTAAATTTCATTTAACTTTATTCAACAATTAGGTTATGAGCTTGAGATTTCTATCATGTGATAGTTGAAGAAAGCATAACCCAAGTCAGTTATCACACATAGCTAGAAATCAAGAGTGAACAATCTAATTGTTTTTAGAATAAATCTTTTAGTCGTTCAAAACTTCAAAAATCCTCTTCACAGACACTTTGAAAATGCAACGAAGTGGCTGTCATTTTATTAACACCCGCACACTACTAGGCTTCTCACCATCTGTAACAGAATAGATAGTGAGAAGCGTAGCTAATCAGAGAATGGTATGTGAGATAGAATGCTAGTAGATTTATACTAATGGTGTTTATAATATGCTTGGCCCTGAGAGCAGGCAAGATGTTCTTTATTTGCATGTTTATGGGTCCACCTTGACTCCATCTTAGTCCACAAACATGCAAAAGGGAACTTGGCCAATATCAAGCCATCTTGACCCCACCCTTGGTCAATAACCCATATTGATGAAACTTATGTACAGGTAATTGACTAGTGGCTCCATGAGTGGACAAGATGGACCAAATCCTGTGCTGTGATTGGCTACTGGTTATCTGTGTTGTTCATATTTTGTATGTTTATGGATCTTGACTACCTCTCAGTCAATGACATGCAAAACAAGAACTTAGTCAATATCCAGGCACCTTCACCTCGTGCTTGGTCAATAACCCATGCTTATCACTGTGCAATACTATTTTTAATAGCAATCTTTTATAGACCAACCACAAACCCTTTGCATAAACATAAGCCTGCTCTAGGCATTGGTTATGGAGCAGTAGGAAGAACAGCAAGTGGAGAACAAAGTGATGTATTTTGATTGAATGAAAATTGTCCCTTGGCCAATAGAGAAATAAATAACAATATTTAGAGATGAAGCCACATAAGTCTTAGTTGGTTTTTGTGCGGGTCCTTTATACTGGTCAAATTGGAATTTGGAGTGTTGGTTTTCGTGGAGGGAGGAAACTGGAGAACCCAGAGAAAAACTCTTGGAGCAAGGTGAGAACCAACAGCAAGCCCAACCCACATATGACACCAGGCTGTAATTGAAGCCGGACCACATTGGTGGGAGGCGAGCGCTCTCACCAATGCACCATCCCTGCTCCCCTATGGCTAATGGTGCAAAGAAATTAGCTACACAGCAGGCATTTTAAATATCCAGTACTGATTTATGAAGTCTTTTGAAGGCTTGCAAAGGAGAAGGAGATGTACGAAAAAGAGGTTGTAGACCAAGCAGCAAAAGTTGAAAAGATGAAGGCAGAGGAAAAGGATGAATATGACATAAAGAAACAGGTTAATTGAGTGAATGAATTGTTACTAAAAGTCAGAATTCTTTTCTTCTGGTAGATGGTGACAGGGTTGCCATAGGTCAGGAAATGGTCAGGGAAAGGAAAAAATTATTCTTCAAGGACTCAGTCCTTGAAGAATATTTTTCAGTTCTCAGTCCGACTGCAAAAGTCAGTGAATCTTACTTTGAGTCAGGGAATATTAATATTTTGAAGAAGTCAGCGAAAATTTAAATAATTTAACATGGCTGATTTAATACCACTGAAGGCTGAAAGAATTATTATTTGAAGTCACTGTCTTCTCAATGATATTTTTCCTTAATGTGAAGAACCAGAAAATATCTGCACTCCCCCCACAGAAGGGATTGGAATTTCCTGGGGGGTGGGGGTTCTCTAAGACCAAAAAATTTAAAGAAATGTATCAAGTTTAATTGGAATTTCCAGAGGGGTGGGGGGTCTTGAAAAAAATCCTTTCCGTGGGAGAGGTATGGATATTCTCTGGAACTACACAATGGAGAAACATTTGTTGAAAATGATCAGTCTTGATGAATGAGTGGAAGAAGCTGCTGCTACACCTGACATTTTGCATTTCCTTGGTCAGGGAAATTTTATTTTATCAGGGAAAAGTCTGGGTATTTTGAAAAGTGATGTCTGTGGTGACCTTGGCTGATCTTTGTATTTAAGCTGAATAAAATCATTAATCCAGTGGTACTTCTGGTTTCGTGGTTGCCTCATGGTTAGTGCGCTCGTCTCCGGAACGTGCGGTCCGGGTTCGAGTCCTGGCCGGGGACATTGTGTTGTGTTCTTGGGCAAGACACTTTACTCTCACAGTGCCTCTCTCCACCCAGGTGTATAAATGGGTACCGGCAAACTTAATGCTGGGGGTAACCCTGCGATGGACTAGCATCCCATCCAGGGGGGAGTAGAAATACTCCTAGTCGCTTCATGCTACAGAAACCGGGATAAGCTCAGGCCTGATGGGCCACTTGGCTCGCATGCAGACTTTACCTTTTTTACCTTTACTTCTGGTTTCCATGTCAGAAAGAAGTCCTTGAAGAGTCCAGAATCATGATTCCAGACTGTAAAAGACGCCTCAGGACTGCTTATGATGATTTGAAAAAACTTGTAGTAAGTGATGTTCTTCTCTAAATTAATAGAGATAACATATTTTTTTATCTAAACTAAAGTAATGGAGAGGAAGCATGATCGTGTTCTCAAAAAATAAAGGGTTTTTCTCAATCCCTTCCCAAAATCTGTGACCAGGGTTTATTTTAAAAACCTAGAGTTTTAAAAAACTCTACTGCTTGGCAGCCATTCTGGTCAGAATGACAAAGGACAAAATAGAGGTGTCTTCAATTTTCTCTAGACTAACACAAAAAATATCAGATTTACTTGAATTATAAACACCCCACAGCTGTAAACAATGCTCTAATTTGAGTGGGAGAAGGCGTGTATAGTAATGTCGACTTCAAAAACAGAGATCATGAAAGTATTCTGGGTGAGTCGAGTCACATGGCAACAACATTAAAAGGACATCTTCATTGCATCCTTCAATACCAATGTAATTGGCCCACACATTCTTGCGCCTTGGCATCTACGCATGTGACCATTATGTGCACCTCACTGATTGTACCAAAATAAATGTACACTCTTATCTTCATGAAGCTATCAAGACGATATTAGCTGAGAGGTAAGCATGCATTTCATGGATTTCATGGGCTTCCCTGTAATCCTATTCATAGTAAGGAGAATTATACTGCTAATAGTTATTGATGCAAGTTTTATTACCTTGTTTTGACTTTAGGCAGATACAGAGGAGTTATGTGAAACAGAAGAACACAAGAATGCAAAGGCAATTCTGGAAAACACTGTCCTAGAAGAATAGGATTTTGATTATAGTGCAATTTAGGTAACATTTTATCTGATTACAGTGAGTGTTAAAAAGATAAGAGTGAGTTGAATGTGAAAGACATTCTCATACAATCAAAAAGGTTGATTTATTTAATCTTATTAATCTTCTTATGGCCAGAAGCTTTCCTTTTTGTGTGACTATTAATATTACTACACATATTAAATTATTGCTGTTTAGATGTTTTCTTTTTTTTTAAACTTGGATGCTGTACATGTATTAAGCAAAAAAAAGCTCTCAACTTCTTTACTTCTTAGTCTTGTTTCACCTTCAGTTTGAACAACTGACCTCCTGTTGTTATAGTTAAGAAAGAGAAAACATGTACTGTACCATGTTTTTATTGACTTTTAGTATAAATCTACTTGTGTCCTATCGAGTTATGGAAACATGATTTTTAACCAATCAGTGGTGTATTTTCTTTGGGCTATTTCCTTATGTGCAATAATGCAGGAGGTGCAGGGAAGTGGGCACCAGTCTCTCTTCTCTCTGCCCATCTTTTGCTCTTGGGGGTTGCAAGTGGAGAGACACTGGGAATGAGGTTGCTGTTTACAGCAAATACACTTAAATTCAGCTAAAAACTGAAATGGGACCTGCTCTTGCCCCACCACCCCCTGCTTTGTCAAATTTTTGCTCTCACTCCAATTTATGCACGGTCAGAATGTGGAGAAACTCTTTGAATGGAATGCTTGCTATGCAGGAAGGTTTGTAACAAAGATAAAGTTGGCTTTGGTTTCTTGATCATGAACATTTATTGGTTTTCTTGTTTGATATAATTGTGTTCCACCATCCGGCAACTCGGCGATGCAGTGTCAGTTTCAGGGTTGTAATTAGATTGTTCACAGCCTCTCTATTTACCCATGCGAAAGAAGAAGTGAGTGAAGTGAGCACAAGGCAAGCGGGGGTGGGGGTGGGGTTTGTGAGCAAAACAAGCAAGAAGAATTCATATTTTTATCTTGATCCCCACCCCCTACCCAGTCAAGTCTTCCGTTTTGCGCTGGTGTCCAGTTCTCTCGCAATTCTATCCACGTGTTCATTGTAAAAATATGAGAAAAAAGAGGGCTGTGAACAGTCTACATGTAGGTTGTAATAACGAAGATGGGATGAGGGATCAAAGGCCTACAAAAATGTAGGGCAGGGATTAGGGATCACAACCTGTGGCATCAGGATCAGCAGTAGTGATTGAATGTCCCTTGGTTTCAGATCTATTACTTTCTGTACCAGTGCAGCTCTGGGCAGAAGATTTGACTCTCTCTCTTTCAAAAATGCTACACTCTCTCCAGATTGCTGATTGGTCAACTATAATAGAGCACCTTTCAATAAGCCACTTTCGATATATTAAAATTCAGCTTGACAGTGAGGCCTAGAGGACAAAAACAAAAGAAATTGAATAAACATGGTCATTCAATTTCTTTTGTTTGTGTCCTCTACACCTCACTGCCAAGCTGAATTTTAATATATCAAAAGTCGTCTATTGAAGGGGTGTGTGGACAAAATCCCCAGGTGACTCTTGATCTCATGTCAAATTCTCCTTTCTTTCATAGAAGGAAGTGGAAAGCAATTTGCTAGAAGAATCTTGCAATCTCTCAGATGTCACTTAAGGTCTTTCTCCATGAAACCCTTCAATTGAATGTCAAAAGTAGTATGGAGATTACTTTGGTTTTGGTTTTACTACAGTTAGGTTTGGGTTTTACGACACTCAATTCAAAACCGTTCTAAGATATTATGTTATGTGAAATAATTATGGAAGTTTCAGCAATGAACACAAAAAACAAAACTGGGCTTATTTTCTTTATTACCTGATATAACTTTACATAATTACATCAACAAATATTTCTTGTATACTCATGAGAGAAAAGCTCGAAAGATGTTTTGCCATTGTCTCAGCAACAACTAATACTCGTTATTTTAATCATGAGATCCAGAACTATTCTCTTCAAATGTCCTTCTGTCTCGCAATATTGAAACAACACCACTATGGAACAATGCAATCAGAGATGGACGTTGAAATTGAGAGTACATTTCCCTAAATGTTCTTTTTCTTATAAAAAAAATACACAACTAAAGTTACTTCTGGGAATCTTAGCAAAAATATCAATGGCCAAAAACACGCAATTAAATAATGGGGCCAAGAAATTTATAAATACAACACAAAGAATACATTTATCTACCGCGTCTCTCATATCATATATCGGAAAGTTTTTAAAGTTTTGTACAATTTATTTGGTAAAATTTAGAAACACCATAGATAAAATAATTATTTCTCGCAAATAGAACTGATTTGACGTCAAGAACCTAACAGAAAACGCCTCGCATCTTCCCACTTCGAAGATGGAAACCTGTTCACCAGAGCAAAACGCTGGGACACTTCGCCATCTGCAATACAACAAGAACATGCAATCAAGACGAATAGTTTTCGTATGAGATGTTAGTTTTTGTAGGGGTAGGAACATCGGAGAACCCGGAGACAAACCATTGACTGAGCAAGGCGAGAACCAACAACAAAGTCAACCCACATACATGTATAGCACCGGACTTTGATGCTTCGTGGAAATCATTTCAGGCGAAAAACCTGAAGTGAATTTTTCGGTTTCCATTTCTGTATCCCAAGTTAACTTTAGCTAGAAACTTCACACAAATGTATCGAAAACCGCCTGAAAACCCCACCGTACGCTTTACAGAATCTCGACATCCCTAAATTTATCAGCAAAGTCTTCACCAGCTATTGTTTGGGAACAGTGCAAAGAAAAAGACTTTGAAGATTTCGAAGTTCGAGTTTGACAATGGAGATTCTCAACTGATACCAGCCTGACTTTCAAAAGTGAACAAGGTGTTTTCTTTCTAACCTGACCGTCTTCCGCTTTGAGAGGGTAACAAGTGATCATGATGAAGATCTAATATTTGCTCCTGCAAAATGATAAACAGTACGTTTATTATTGACAACAATAAAAAAAGTTGACAAAGTTTCTGTAGTTTGAAGACAACTGACTTCTCGGCAAAGTAACCATCACAAAGGGAACGCAGCGAGATGTTTTAATAAGGCCTTGTCCACACTACGTTGGAGAAATTTGAAAACGCAGCAATATTTCTCCGTCCACACTAATCCGTCACAAAAACGGAGCTTTTCGAAAACGCTCATCAAACCGGACGAATTTGAAAACGCCGGCTTTGCGTTTTAGGGTTAGTGATTTCTCTGCCCGAGGTTTCCTCAAACACAAAGCCAAAATGACCGGTGATTGTTGCGGTTTTAAATTTCTCCGGCGTAGTGTGGACGGAAAACATTTGATGCGGTTTTTAAGTGAAACCTCCGTTTTCAAATTCTTCCAGCGAAGTGTGGCCTAATATTTCATCTAATGGGAACCTGGGAGTTGATATAGCAACCCGACATAATGAAAATGGAAGGAGTGAAACTTAACTACAAGATTCACAACAAAAAGAAAGTCTTCTTTCACGTACCTCGATATAGTTTTCAAGCAAGGCACAACTCACTTCTTGTTCAATTATCTTCTTATTTTCTTCATTTTCAAAACACGCGGCAATGAGTGTTGGAAACAAAACATTCCGAAGTCTGGAACAAAATTTTTAACGACAAGGTCACCATAAAGTTACATGGAAGTTGTGAGGAGAAAAAGGTTGTCAGTTGGGCTCGCTGTTGCTACAGCAAGGAAAAACAGGTGTGGGTTTTTGAAGGACTCTTCTTGAGTTTGAATCTGACAACACAACAGATGGTGAAGTTTGTTTAATGTAGGAGTAAAGCCGCGTAACCGATATATCCACATATCAAGGATAAAAAAAGTACTTTTTCAGTAAAAAGGCTGCATATTGCTTAAGCTTGCTGTGTAAAAACATTGAGTTTAAGAAAACCACGTCGCTAAACAAAAGGTTTAATGAGCACAACAATGGCTGTGCACGTGCGTTATAAGTCTTTGTACATTTCTTTGCCGTCCTCTGCAAAATGACCAAATTCTGCGTTGTCTGGAGAACGTGAACCACGACGGCTAATTTTGAATTTGTATTTCAAATTTATTGCTGTGTTCCAGATTCAGTCTCGTGATAGTTTTGTCAGTGATAAACAAAATAAACGACTTTAGTGTACCGCGAGATTCGGAGGTAAAATATAAAATCATTTTGTTAATCGACGTTGTCATCAGCGTCGCCGTCATGGTTTCTTAAACTCCCTAATAGAGAGTTTTAGCAATGTCGAAGGCGACGGCGGAGACTACGCCTAGTAAAAAAATGAATTTATATTTTACCTTCGAATGTCGCGACTGTGTAGATCTGTTCAGAACGCCTATCGGTCCAAAATCTTGCTCGGGTCAAACGTGTACCGGGAGGGTTCAATTCCAAAAGAAGATACGAAAAATTAGCCGTTGCGGTTCGCGTTGTCCAAAATACGCAGAATTTAGTCATTTCACGTTGTTTTGCAGAGGACGGCAAAGAAATGTACAAAGATTCAAAGCACACGTGCACAGCTATTGTTCATTAACCCTTTTGTTTGGTGACACTCTCGTCGTCGTCGCCGTCGTGGTTTGCTAAAACTCCCTAATAGAGGAACTAAAGCGACGGAGATGGACATGGATAAGGCTTTCGCTGCGCATGGCCAATAATTGTCTCCCAGGAGCTGACAGAAGACAGGAGCTCCACTGACGAGAAACGCGCATGCGCAATGAAGGCTGACTCCGCGAGACATGGAGAAGGACACCGGAAACTGAGTGAAGGGTGATGAGTTTTCACGCGAGCAGCGGACAGGCGGACCGATATATCCTGCGACCGACTTACCTTGGATCACTGAAATACTGGAAAGGAAGAGAACAGAGATGCTGTAGTAAGGTAGGAGGTCTGCCAGTCTGAACAAACACCTAAAACATAAAAATGGAGTCAGTTTGAGCTTTGGAAATACTACAACTGCTGTCCCCTGTTGCATTTCCTAATTCCCAACTCCTTCTCACGAACAGAAACGATTTTTTTCGTCGTGGAGAACTTTTTTCACAAGTTCTCACTACTAACCTGGTTATCATTGTTCAAAACGGTGAAATATCCAACGATTAATATCACTTCATGTAGTAGATCTTCATTCTTTCCTTCGCTACAAACACTGAGTTAAAAGAAAATAACAGAAGTGTTTTAACGAAATATTTATTACAAGTTTGTTGATTAAGATTTGCCATCTTTGCGTTCGTGAAAACTTCTGAGATAAAGCACACTAGAACGATAACTGCTCACAACAAACATGTTGACAGAGCTATTCAGATTCTAACATTGATTTAGCTTGAAATTCAGGTTAACGGTCATTCCACTCTTTCAATCGGTTACATTTTTCGGGTTTATTCTGAGACATGTTTGCCATTTGCTACACATTTTAACCCGCTTGCCATCGATAACATTCTTTCCCGAGTTTTCCATCCATTAACTCCCCGCCTTTGGTATCGGTCACATGATTTTAAATACGTTGAAGTTCTGATTGGTTTATAAAGTGTTTATTTTAGTCGCCGATAGGGAAATCAACTCTACGATTTTCGTTTTTTCATTTGATTTTCTTTCTCCTATTTTTCTGACATTCATTAAAAAGCCACTTTATACAACAACAACGAAACAGCAAAACATTCGCACTAAAAGAATAAAACACAGTTTACTTAAAGAAGCTCAGTTACTGTATTTTGAGTTGATTTGGCCAACTTTTAATGGAAGGAAACCTGAAAATAGTAGTTTATTAAGATAGAAAAACACTAAAGAGATAATAATAAACCATAAAGGAACAAGGATAATAATAATAATAATAATAATAATAATAATAATAATAATAATGACAATGATAATGATAATGATAATGACAATAATAATAATAATAACATTTATAAGGCGCAAATTTCATAAAAAGTTCAATGTTAAGGATGGAGAAGATTGACACGGGTTACAAGCGACAAACTTGAACGATTTAACCTAAACGTCTCACACGCTTTATAAATATTATACAGCAACGATAAAGCGAGAGTCACCGTAGCAAGTACGGACGTGTTAACAAAGTTTTCTACCAAAGAACGCTTCAAGAGCGAACCACTCACCACAAAAGGTAACTGACAATATGTCGAAATTCCAGAGAAACTCCTTCTGCTCCCAAACAAGCCTGTAAACAAACACAGAAAAAGAACTTAGGGTACGCGTGACCGGTAAAATGATGCACTGGTGTCAGGGTTAAATCCATGAAGGCTGTACTTGACACTTAGGCGTAATATATGAACTAGATTTTATTTTTTGCCTCTACACAAAGTTTTCCATTTATTAGGATTCCAAGATTTTCCCTTCTCCGCAAAAATAACATTACCTTAGCAAGACAAGTTCAAATTGCCATTCCATCTCCAAAAATCATTTTCATGAAACGAAACTTGAAATTTTAATCTACGTCACTTACTTGCAGCACCTTAAGATCTACAGTTCCCATGAAATTCAACATACACAGCGCCTCTGTCACCAAGTTTATCGTTGCTTCTGAAGGTGTTGAACTCGATGAGGACTGCGCATTCCCAGCATTCATTAAAATGGCATACAGAAACGATACGATTTCTACAAAGGACAAGAGAACGTCCACGAGGTTAGGTCAGGTAGCACAATGGAAAAAACCAACCACAAGGAAAGAAGGCAGAGGCCCCGTGCGCACTACGATGGAGAAATTTGACAACGCATGAAATGTTTTCCGTTCACACTACGCCGGAGAAATTTGAAAACGCAACAATCACCGGTCATTTGAATTTTTGTTTACGGAAACTTGAGCCGGGAAATCACATGATCATCGTGGTGTTGTCGTTTTCGAAAAGCTCCGATTCAAAATGTTTTCCGTCCAAACGAAAACGAAACGCCGGCGTTTTCAAAGTTTTCCGGATTGAAGAGCGTTTTCAAAAAGCTCTGTTTTCGTGACGGATTAGTGTGGACAGTACTCCTAACCGTAGAAATGAAGCTGCGTTTTCAAATTTCTCCGGCGTAGTCACTTGTAACTTGACTCTATCACTGAGACAGTGGAAGAACACAGCTGAGAGACTTGCGTATTCTCCATGTTTTAAACTTCACTTACCTACAAGCTCGGTCTGTTGAAATGTCACAACAAATTGAGTGAGGTCTTCTTTCCTTGTTTCAAAAATATTACTTAACCTGAAACAAAACAAAGTGGCAAGTGACTCTTAGACGGTCTTGTACAAAATGTAATGGCCTATGCCCGAGATAACGTAAATAGTTTGCTAGGAGTATACTGTACAAGGTGGTTCTAGCTTTTAGTCCGTAGATGAAACTCTTAAGCGTGACCATTCCCATAAAAGCTTTTCATGAGTCACACATTCCTGTCACACTGCGTGCTACGCCACAAGGTGAGGTCCTTGTATGTAGCCATTCACGTTTAAAATAAGCGTTTTTACAGTGCCATTATGTGACTTTTGTGTTACTATACCGTAAGGTGGTTTTAACCTATGAATTAATTTGTGGATAAGAAGTTAAAGACCTTTGGCCTTTGTTAAGCTGTGATTGTATCTTTATAAACTCCATAAGGAGAAAGCCAATTGACACCGTTCAAAAAAAAAAAGGTAACCGCTGACCAGTATTACATCACCATATCGCAAGCTTAAGTTTAAAGCCCATCGAGGTCACGTTGACCGCTGACAAGGTACTAGCTTTCGATTGGATCGCGGATTCAAGCCAGGCTAACTTATTGTAATCAGGAGATCCGCTTTTAGACTTGGCGAAATCAGCATATGTAAACGTTACTCACCGTGAACCAAGATATTGAGCAGTTGCTGATAAAAGAGCCAAACAGGCCTGAGCGTAGTTCACTGCAGCGGGATCTTCATTTAAGGGACCGTGAATTGTACTGAAGAAACTTCTGATGTCATCTACTACTCCAGAACAAACCACATAGCTAAGAGGGATGCAAAATTGAAGTGACTGTTAAAATTAAATACGAGTGTGCGAAAGGTCTCTTTTGCATGTGTAACACTAAGCCCAGCAAAATCATCAGCTAGGGATTGTCTTGATGCGCCACCAAATACTCATGACTTACACAACAGGAAATGTATGGAAATCATTAAGGAGAGTTACTGTTTCAGTCAGAGGAGCTTTACCCGATCAAATCCACCATTCTTTGTACGAGGGTCGCTACTTCTTTTTCTTCAGGCGAAGCTGTCGCAAAGCACTGAAGCACTGTGGCTAGGACCTTCAACAGCGCTGTTGCCAAGGGGTCTGGTAACGACTGGTTTACAGCACCACTTCCAGTCTCCTTTTCCGCTCCTTTCTTTGATGTGCCATGGGACTGAGGGACACCCTGTGTGAACAAACACGACATATTGTCTCCAAAACATCGCCAAGTAGCTCAGAGAACACCAAGCTCTTCTATATGATACTATGGTATGTACAAGAGATAACTATCCTATAATAGTTGCTTTCATCGGTGGGCTACTCTCCGGGGGGATTACTATCAGTATCAACGTAATTTAAAGTCTCTATACGAGCCAAGTGGCCCATCAGGCCGGAGTTTATCCCGGTTCCTGTAGCATGAAGCGACTAGGAATATTTCTACTCTCCCGTGAATGGGATACTGGTCCGTCACGGGGTTACCCCAAGCATTAAATTCGCCAGTACTATTTCATACACCTGGGTGGAGAGAGGCACTGTGAGATTAAAGAACACAACACAATGTCCCCGGCCAGGGCTCGAACCCAGACCACTCGATCCGGAAACGGGCTCACCAACCACGCGCAACGCGCCTCCCACATCAATGCAATCAAGGTAAATTAGGTGTTTGAAAAACGCAAAGGTTATCTCTGGCAATGAACATGAAGATCTAAAATTCAAAATGACGACTACACTACGGGTCAAAAATGCCAGAAATAAACGCTATGGGTAAATATGTGCAACACGGAAAGTGCAATAAAGAGGTCAGGCTTTTATGCAAGGCTCTTCTAGTGCCGTTTTCTGTTTTTTTGTTTCCCACCTTGATCTGGTAAACAAGGAGATCCACAACTGAGCTGAGTTTGTTTGTGCAGACCATGTAACGACAGTTGTCTAAGCAGTCACCACATGCAAGAGCCAACACATTGGCGACGCTACAAAGAGCTCTAACAAAACAGAACAAGCCTCGAATGAACGTGGTTACAAGATACAAATCTGTCCATACAAGAACTAAATGACTAAGAATAAGTTAAACTAGCATTCTTGAATATAATATTTGTATTGACTGGGCGTCAAAACAGGCTAATAAAGTCTTTGGGTTATAACATACCGACTGAAACCAAAACATATTTACTCCTGGTCCGACCAATTCAGTCATTACAGGAGCTACGTCGCGGTTTGCACATCTTAAAAAGTTTAGCTTAAATTTTTCAAGTTTGTCGATTGCAATCCGCGTTAATCTTTTCCATCCTTAACCATCCTTGTTCCTTTATGGTTTATTATTATCTCTTTGGTGTTTTTTTTACTTTAGTAAACTATTATTTTCAGGTTTCCTTCCATTTAAAGACTAATAAGAGACCAGCAGCCTTTTGAAGAGGACTACGGCCTAAAATCTAACTCCGGTTATCAAGCGCTCACTAGGAAACGTACGTCAAATTGCTTGTAGTTATTTAAGTCACACGATTGCCTTAGTGAACTATTGTCAGAACTTACTTGTTTGGAATGATTGGTTTTACCGGAGGCTTGTCACTGGCAATGTCAGGTACTAACAGTACCCTGGTCAGGGCTGTCAATCCTCCGAGATTACAAAATGTCACCTGGTCAGCAGTTACCTGAAGTAAAATGGTTTAACATATATATATAAAATGACTGGAGCAAAAAATGACTGCAAAAAATGACTGCTTCACACAGCAACAACAATAACAGTACAGTTCAAATAACTCGATCTACAAGAGAAATAAAAGTACACACAAATCCAAATTGACGAGGAATTAACGCTTTTTTTTTAAAATCCTTATTCAAACAAACAAGGAATTTTTTATTTCCGTTTACCTGGAAAACAAAAATCAGTCAGTTACGACTGAAAAGTTGTGAGAACTCTCAGGCCCCGTCCACATTATACCGGACAAAATTAAAAACGCAACTAATCCGTCACAAAAACGGAGCTTTTCGAAAACGCTCTTCAAACCAGAGGAGTTTGAAAACGTCAGCTTGTGTTTCCGTGTGGACGGAAAACATTTTGAAAACGAAGCTTTTCGGGAAACGATGACATCGCAATAATATCGTGTACGGAACATTTTGAAAAGGGAGCTTTTCGAAAAAGATGACCTCACGATAATCATATGATTTTCCTGTCCAATTTTCCTCAAACACAAATCCAAAATGACCGGTGATTGTTGCGTTTTCAAATTTCACCGGCGTATAGTGTGGACGGAAAACATTTGATGCACCCCGTTTTCAAATTCCACCGGCGCAATGTGTTCCAGATTATTGAGGGGGTCTCAGATCAAAAACTCGACAAGGTAAGCTTCATGACCCGACAAATGAATAGAAAATTAATAATTATTTGGTGGGAACAGTGGAAATTGACCCGTTGGAATTTCTTATTGACACCCTAAATTGAAAAATTATCTGTTACCCCGATCTGGCAGCTTATAACAAACATTGCACGTACCTTGGATTCCAAAATTCTACTTAATTCTCCTAAAGATCTTTCAAGTGATCCAACACGATTCGCTGGCCAGGGTCCAGTCCCTTGTGACTGCAGCTGACGATTGAGATCTTTGATAATTTTCTGAAGCCTAAGAAAATAAAACGACAAACACTCTAAACTTAAACTTAAATTTGTGCAATAGCACACGGTTTTTTTTTTTTTCATATTTAGGCAGCCTGTAAATGGATTAATCACTTCAAATCAGGTTTCCTCGATTTCAATTCTGCCTTAAATATCTTGTGATAAGTAACACAACATTTCATCCCATAAACCGGCTATGATTACGTCCTCTTGTATATAATTCTCCTGGTGCTTTTGGCATTTTTTGTGTAATTCCCTATTTCTCTCTAATTTCCAATTAGGGCCGGGTTGTTCAAAGCCCGATTAAAAGAGCTAGGTCACAGTTTGCACATCTTGAAAAGTTTAGCCTAGTTTTTTCAAGTTCTTTGTTTCTAATCTGTGTTAATCTTCTCCATCCTTAACCATCCTTGTTTCTTTACGGTTTATTAGTATCTATTTGGTGTTTTTCTGTCTTAGTAAACAAGGCAAAAATAACTCAAAATACCGTAATTGAGCTCCTTTAAGCAAACCCAGGATAAGCGCAAATTTTGATTTCAGCTTTGTAACTTTTCGGTGAGGTTTTCTGTTTATATTGTTTGTCCTTCAGTTTTGAGTTTGAATAATCTCAAACTACACAAAGGATAAGCAGTGAAAAACATTTTTTACACAAGAAAAATTAATCCTTCGGTTAACGTTTAATCCTGGGGTAGCCTTAACCGGCAGATCTTTACGTTTAGAGCCAGTCCACCAAGAGAAAGGAATATCTCGCCTTCGAAACATAAGAATGAAGCTCATAATAACTGAATCTTTTTCTTACCTCGGCTTTTTTGCAGATTCTTGTCTTTGTGATGATAAATTGGACAAATTACTTTCGTACTCTCGTCCTCTGTGAAGGACAAGACAATTATAGCAACTTATTAGTTCTGTAACAGACTGGAACAATAATGCCTCGCTTTCTACTGAAAGATCTGCGCGAGACAAAGAAGTGATGGACTTTTTGTAAAGAAGACTGCAACTCACTTGGCTGCCATTCTAGTTCTTAGTTTTTTTGCTCTTTTTCTGAGAGCTTTCTGCCTTTCTTGATCCGCCTTTTCTGTCTGGTCTGCCTTGTCTGACGGCATTTCTTTGATGTACTGAAGTGAAATCGTATCCTACGAGAACAAGAAAAGATTTGCAAAGTTAGTCCGAAGAAACACGAAGACGCCTAACGAATGCCGACAAGTATCCAAGGATTCCGATGATTCCCGAAGGTCACCCGAAGACTTCCGAAGGTTGATGAATGCTCATGGTGATTGCTTTAGATGATTCAAAGAGTGGAAAGGTCACTCAATGACTCCCGAAGACTACCGAATATAACCCGATGAGTCCCGAAGATGACTAAATATCACCGATGACTCCCGAAGATTACTGAATATCACTGACGATCTAAAACCATACTGACCTTGTCTTCTACAATTCCTTTCGCTGCTGGTATTTCAGACAATGCTTGCTGATGTTTCTTGCCTCGCAAATGGCTCAACAAGTAAACTTCTGACACAATCTACAAAAAGATTTCACAAGACTGTCAATATAAAAATATACAAAATATCACTGTCTCTAGTTCCACGCAGCTTTATTGCTATACAAATGTGTTTAGCACACTGATACCAGGGATTGCTATGCGACTCACCTCAACGTTACACAAAGAGCACATCTTTTTCTTGTCGTATGGCGTGACAGCTGGGACCTCGTCTTGGGTGGAATGGCGTGACACACCAGCAGCCTATTGGAGCAAGTGGAAGAAAAAGATGAAACACTAATAGTTTCGTTTTAACAGGAGAAATATTTACACTGCAATATGATTATGGTAATTCACTTTCCTGATGCTTACAGGTAGGATTTCATTTACCTTTTCCTTCACATGTTCCAACACCTGCTCATGGCGTCTTGTCGTTTCAGCTTGCTGCAAATTGTAAAACAAAGGAAACATTTTTTTTGCCTTTAGAACAGCCAAAACGCCATATCATTAAAAATCATTCATGCCGTGATTTAGTTGCATTAAATGCTCAAACCGTCCCGGCACCCTCTCCCCTCCCCTGTATAAATAGACTGGCCCATCCCGTAGATACCACATTATACATGTAAAACGAACACGATTTACAAAACTTTCACATCTTATTTATATCATCATGCAGAATTAGTGGTTTTTTTACCTTCTGTTGGATTTTAAGCTGCAGCTGTTCTGTTGCTGTCTGCAGGGCTTCGTTACGAGCAGCAATACGCATTTCCCTCTCTCTGTTGACAAAACAAAACAAAGCAATCATTGAACGAAGAACGCAATTTCTAGTCATCTTGAACATTGTGTGTCCGCTTCACTTATATACTCGACTATGTTGTAAATGATGAATCTTTCGCATTAATTCCACACAACCTTGTACGGAACGTAGATACAAAGCCTGTCCAATCGCTTCATAACCCTTAAACCGAAAAACTCCCATTTCTTTCTGACCAAACGGGTATTCTCTCGAGCTGTTAATTTTTTCTACTGTTGGTTTGGTTTAACCGTCCAGGTTGTGCAGCAAAGCAGTTATAAGGTTTCCTGTGCAGGTTATTCTAGATATAAACTCAAATTTATATGAAAACTAAAAATTATATGACAGCAAGGGATATTTTCTAACTTCAGACCAAAAGTTGAGAGATTGCCAAATCATACAAACCTGGCTTTTTCTTTTGCCGCTTCTTCTCTGGCCTTCTCTCTTTCGTGTTTTTCCCTTTTGTATTTAGCTTCCTAAATAGACCACGATTGAAAAAGCGGTGAATGAAACTGAAACAGTTTAGAGCACGGATAAGTGACCGAATCAAGAAAAAAGAGAATGAAGAGATTCAATGCTAAAATGCTATCCTAGGAACCAAAAGTGATTGGACTTCGTTTCTGTTTAAGCAGAAAAAGCACAAGCTTACATGTATGTAGTTAACTTTGCTAGCTAACTTAGCTACGCCATGGCTTGTGCATCTTAAAAAGTTTACCTTAAATGTTTCAATTTTATCGTTTGTAATCCGTGTTAATCTTCTCCATCCTTAACCATCCTTGTTTCTTTATGGTTTATTATTATCTCGTTAGCGTTTTTCTATCTTAGTAAACTATCATTTTCAGGTTTCCTTCAATTAAAGACAATTCTGTACCTGGCCAAAACAATTCAAAATTCCGTGTCTAAGCTCCTTTATGGATATCTTTATCATACAAGAGGTATAATGCACTCCTTCGCAACACCCTCTGTAGTAACACAAGAGTGTTAAGCTCACCTGTTCAAGTTTTTTAAGCTGCATTTCTTCAAGTCTCGCCAGTCTTTCAGCCTCTAATTGCCGACGTCTCTCCTACAATCATACCACATAACCATTAAATTTAATTCTCCGATCACAAAGAAGTTTACTATTGTTAATTAAAATTAAAACATTTGCATGTACTTGTGCAGCTGCTTCTTTTGCTTGCTGCTCCTCTTTTTTTCTTTGCCTCTCTTCCTGAAACAGCAAAAAATATTATTCATCTTTAACCACTAACAGCAAGAAAATGGTGTTAAACTGTTACAACGGTAGGAGACATATGTCTTTATCTTTATGCAGGTATGGGAGGATCCAAATTATTCAGTTCTTGTTTCTGTACAATGAAACGGGCACTGTAGTTTGGTTGCTTAGTTGTGCTATGTTGAACTTTGTCGTGCTTAGTTGTATACTTAGGTGTACTTAGCTGTGCTATGTTGTGCATTTTTGTGCTACGTTACGCTATATTACGCTATGTTGTGCTGTGTTACGCTATGTTGTAATATGTTCGCTACGTTACGCTATGTTGTGCATAGTTGTGCTATATTGTGATAGGTTGTCATATGTTGCGCTATGTTGTGCTACGTTGTGTTATGCTGCGCTATGTTGCGCTGTGTTGTGCTATGTTGTTCTATGTTGCGCTATGTTGTGCTAAATTGTCCTATGTTGGGCTATGTAGTGCTAGCATAACAAAGAACAACTTGGTACAACTTGTACCAACAAGACTCCCACAAAAAATAAAATGACAATACTAAATTAATTTACTGGACTTCCACTTATACAATACAGGTACATGTTAACGGATTACCTGAATGTCTTGTAGCCTTGCTTCATGTCCCTAAAACACAACAATTAAAATCACAAGCGTAAATTTTTAATTAATGCTACGGTTCAAACTTGAGGAAGATCGTCAGTTTCCAACTTTTATTATTATTACTTAACAAATAATTACACTGCGATTAACTTTGACAATCCTATTTTGTATCCTGAGGAAATTACACAACATTCACCTGGTGTCTGGTGAGAACTTCAATCTTCTTGTTCTGGGCTTCCAGTGTATTAATGAAAGCTATTTCATTAACCTGAAAATAACGACAATGTTGTTGTTATTAATCAGTTCTCAATGACTCATCGCTTTCTCTCGCAGTAAAGGTAGATAAAGTCTGAATACGAACCAGGTGGCCCATCAGGCCAGAGGTAATCCTGGTTTCTGAAGCATGAAGCGACCAGGATTATTTCTACTCCCCCCTGGATGGGATGCTAGTCCCTCGCAGGGTTACCCTCAGCATTAAATTCGCCGATACCCATTTATACACCTGGGTGAAGAGAGGCACTGTAAGAGTAAAGTATCTTGCCCAAACACACAACGCAATGTCCCCGGCCAGGGCTCGAACCGGGACTGTTCGATCCGGAGTCAAGCGCAGTAAACATGAGGCCATCGCGCACTATCTCCTTCAATGCTAATAAATTCAATGACTAACAACACATTAGGTCTGATCACCTGAGAAATTTTACGTTGATTATGTACTGAACTCTCCTGACCAAAATCAATATAACCTATGGAAAATATTAGGGAGAATTTTGAAGTTGATCAAGTAACCTTGGCTTCTTCTTCTTGTGCTTTACGGACTTTCTCTTGAAGCACTGACAGTCTCTGTTGTTCTGCTCTTCTTTGCTTCTCGTCAAGATGTTGTTGACGCTGTTGAATCAGCTCATCCTTCAACTCACGAGCTTTCTGGACCTTAAATGTATCACGCAACAAACATCACGCAATTGGCCAAAATTGGAAAGCAACTAAATATTACCACATATGGCAAGCCTGCGAGGAAGAGAAAACCTCTTAAACGTAAAGTCTGCATACGAACCTAGTGACCCATCAGGCCGGTTTCTGAAGCATGAAGCGACTAGGAGTATTTCCACTCCCGTTTATATCCCCAACTCCATCTTATATCCATTAGTGGAAAGATACAATCATACAAAAAAAATATTTACCACATTTGTAAACTACATGTACTGTAAATGTACCTTTTCAGAAAGCATCTGAAGACTTTGTAACCTTTCTTCCAACATTCGTTCTCGTTGTTGCTGAGCTTTCAACTGTGAACAAAGGATATAAGAACAACTTAAGCTTAAACTAAGAACTGAAAATTTGTTGCTCGTTGCAACTGTTAAGTTTGACAGAAAAACAAGATGTACAAAACAATTACTACTTAGCCACCACAGTTTACGTTACTATACAATATTTTTGACAGTTGATAAAAGTTACAAAATTCACCATCTGGCACCATAAATAATACTGTATTTTAACTATGTACTTTGTATGGTTTAGATTGCTACTATTCAAAATTTACTGTAAGTTACTAGTAATTCAACGTTTTTGACAGTTGATTAAAGTTACAAAATTTATTATCTGGCACCATGAAAATGTGCTTACACTGCACTTTAACTAGTATGTACTTTGTGTGGTGTAGCTTGTTATTAATCAAAACCAAAGAAGCCTTTTACCTGTTTTTCCTCATGAATTCGAATAACTTCCTCCAATGGTCTGTAGAGAAATACATGTCAATGTATTTACTTCAAGAAACAACTTGCAAGTTAACAGTGGCATATTCCAGGAAGACTATTTGTTTGTTTGTTTTATTTTTGTGCCATTTATAAATTATACATTTACACAAATATCAATGTACCAGGCAAGGAAGCCCAGGGAAGCCAGTTAGGCTTATGTAAAGGACTACCTTTAAGATGCTTAAGACTTAACAAAAGAATAAAAATGCTGTCATCAGCAAACAAAATTGTGCTAGAATTATGAGCCCCTTTAGAGTGGTACACTATTTTGGCGATGTACTGCTTGTTATTTCAGGTTCCCTTGTTGTTGCACAAATTGTGTATCTTACACATACCTTTTCCTTGAAGGTGATGACAATCTCTGATGAAGATGGACAGCCCGCCCAGGAGGTCTTTCTGCTTGTTCTACTAAATCACCCCAGCTACTCTCCATATCAGCAGAATGGTCAGCTGGAAGGATAACACGTTCGATAAAATGTAATAATTTTTAAGAAGATTACAACATTTTTTAATTTATAAGACATGTTTCGATGTTACTAACATCATCGCCAGTTACAGAATATTTACCGTAAGGGCTATTGTAACAACTAGGCAAACCACGCATAATTAATTATGACTAAGTGACAAAAATAGGCTTTGTATTCTTTCAAACACTTTGCAACTCGCTCAGGTATGTAATCTATTTTTGTCACTTTCATCATAATTAATTATGCATGTTTTGCCTAGTTGTTATATAGTCCTAATGGTTTTTCAAATATTCTGTAACTTACGACAACATTAGTAACATCGAAACATGTCTTACAAATTAAAAAATGTCGTAATCTTCTTAAAAATGTAATAATTATATGTTAAACAATGTAAAAGACTAAAGTGGCTCCAAAGAAGTAACTGTATTCAAAGTACAGTAAATGTACACATACAATGAGCTGCAGAGGCATGAAAACTACTAGCAGTCAGCAGTAATAATATGTTCATTTACTAATAGCCTCTTACTAACTGAGCGAGAGGGCCGTATTGGGGAATATTGGCCCAAGGCCATGGCAGTATGGACTGAGTGCAGTGAGGTCCATACAAAAAAGACCAAGGGCCAATATTCCCCAGCATGGCTCAAGCAAGCTAGGATGGTAAGTAGTTTAGCATGTAGGCCTTAGAAAGAGTCTGCAAGGCAAAATCCCGACCATGAAAGAACCAATCAGAATCCTCAGATTTACCTCAAGACTACCTTGCCGTATAATTAACATGTACATGTACATATTTAAAGTTGAATTTTGTATTTCTTGAAATCAACTCGCTTGGTTACTTCCTGCTTTAATTAAGGTCACTGTATTGTGTATACCTTTAGAAGTTTATCAGGACAAACAAATAAACTCCCTTTGAGGTCGTGAAAAATTTGACAATTCATTTTATTTCGAAATTGTTGGTATAGTTTGATATAGCCAGTTTTAGAAGCTTTTTAATTAGACACATGGGTTTGGTGTCTACAGTTTAAACCGGATGCACTACATCACCTGGACATGAGACACCTCTGAAGGTACTCAGAAGCCGTTAGTTAATTCATCATATTTCTTCATTAACTTAATACATACGTGTCAAAACAGAACACTGACTAAGATGTTGTCAACCCTTCTTAAGAGAACTTTATACTATTTCCCCTTACCATCATACTTTGCAATCATCTCTTCCCAAGTCAGAGTGGTTCCTGAGTTCACAAGGGAATTCTGAAAACAAGCAACAAATGAAGATACACTGTAAATTTTGAAAAAAAAACTACATGTATGTGTAGGTAACTTTTTATTGCTTGCTCAGTTTTCAGGTTTTGTGATTACAATAAATTGATGGACGATTTTTGATGAGGTGTACCATCAAACTGCATTCATTAAATCCTTTCTAACCCTTTAATCCTCTTTCAAACTGTGACTTCCTCTATGGCTGTCAGTACTACATGCACATGATTTAAGGTATTCCTCAAACAGTACCTTTCAATCGGTACAGTGTATACTGTATCTGTGGTCTTTGGGTCTATAAGTACTGTTTTACAAATGTGGTATTTCCAACAGGTTGGATTGAAAAGGTCAGGGTTGTCGAAAGGGTCAGTAACCCGTAACACCTGCTATGGCTGAGTATGTTTGATGGGCCCTTCATGTTATGGGTGAATTGGAATATGGTTGATACCATTCACCCAAAATGTAAGTTTGTTACAGGAGTGAAGATTAAGACTACAGTTGGCTCAAAAATGTAATGACAAACCTGAGGGTTAAACTTCTTAGTAATCACACATCTAGAATAATCACCATAACAACTTACACTGTCTCCATTTGTTGTAACACTGCAATTCAAAGAGTTCTCCACATCCTTTATATTTTCAATATCTTCCTCTTGTTCAATATCAGAGGTCTGACTCTCGCTTTCACCGTTTATTGCTGTTACTAATTCTTCTTCTTCTGCGATCTCTTTTGTCAAACGTTCCTCATGTTCAATAACAGATGCGATTGTTTGGTTGTGCCATTCCTCTATCTGTCTTGACAAACTCTCTTCTTCCTCCATTGCCGCTGACAGTGCCTTATCATGTTCAATGTCTGATAACGTATCCTGTTCATCGTCGCCATCAAGAAAAAGAGCAGGCATTTCTTTGTCATCATGAATTTCCAATAACTCTTGAGAAGCTTCACCTGGATTTAGGTAAGGTTCTGTACAAACTTCTTTATCATCAATATGATTTCCAACGTCACCATTACTGCATATACCATTTGTAACCCCCTGCATTCTCAAATCATTTGATTTGGTTTCCCTTTTTCCATTCAAAAGTTTCTCAGAAGTTTTACTTGCTTTCTTTGCGTGATTGCTATGCATCTTTCTTCCATGATGAACAGTTTCCCACCCTTCATCATCACCATCATCATTAACATCCTGAACAACACAGTCTTCTAAATTCCCTGACAAACGTCTTAATCCAGGAATGGCATTGTGACATTCTTGTCCTTTCAGATCAATAGGTTTTGATGGAGCACTGTTAGAATTTACACTAGCTGTGGTCCCTCGCACTTTGTCAGCCCAAGATTGCACTGGTACCAAATTTCCTGATTGATTAAGTGACTGACTTAATGGCGGAACAGATTGTGAACTGAAGTCTAACGAGCGGACGGGACTGGTTGAGTTTCTCTCAAGTGATGTCTGTAAAGCATTGGCACTAGAAAACAGTGTCTTCCCTGGGGAAGATTTTCTCACTTCCCATGCCAGAGATGTTGGCCTGAAAAGAAAGAGAAGAAGGTACTTACAATCTTAATGCATAATTTATCACAGCTGCAGTGATGTACTTCTGAGGTCAATACACCATTGTCAGATTTTCAGTGTTGTGGGTTATGGCACAAAGTCCATTTGATCAAAAGTAGATACATGTAATGCATATCTGAAATTAATTCATCGGAAAGCTACACTGACTGCGAACAAGGTCATATAAGTTCAAAGTTACCAATAACAGCCAGCTACAGTGAGTTTAAACTGCATGGAATACTACAAAGTACAGTATACTACTTACCCTGGTGATGAAAACAAATACTTCACATGTATACATAACATGTAAATGACATTCATGTGTATACATGTTATCACACGTTACGCCCAAAATACATATTTGAAATGTTTTTTAACTTTGTATAAACTTTGTCATCATAATTATATTTTTTTCTTAGAACCATATGAGCAGCCTTGATTTTAAATAATACCTCACAAATAAATCTAAAATTTCCAGTGTACATGTAATGTAATCATACCTGTCCTTGTAATCAGCTTTTTCAAATGCATCCTGCACATTTATTCTTTCGATCAAAGCACTGAAGTCTCGACGACACTGATCCAGCATCATAATTACCTCCTGTTTGAGAACAAGATAAAATGATGTGAAGACAATGAATGAAGAAAAAGGAAAACAGAATTGTGATTACACTAACTACATGTACAACTAGGAAATTGTCTGCCATTTGCATCCCAAAAAGGATACACTACACACCCACACCCACTTAATAATAACTACATGTAGTTGTTATCCAAGAGTGAAGTCTCTACTGGAAAATCTCAAACCAAGACATTGCCGTACTGACCAAATGATAGTGAGGTCAATATCACAAGGCTGAGGTTTGAGATTTTCCCATAAAGACCCAACCTTTGAGATTAATAAGTTGTTTATCATATGGCTTTTTGCTTTGTTCTTGCTGGCCTGTAATCAGCCTGTGGGCATTACGGGAGAATAACGACCTAGAATTAGCCAATCACAGTGTACATTATAATGGCTATGAACACAAGCCATATAACTTAGAATTACATACATGTATGGGGCAATGTGACCAAAAGGCTACCATAAGTATTTCTTGACTAAAGTTTTAACTGACAAAGATTCAGCCCAAAAGTGAATATTGCCAACTGCGTCAAACAAAGCTTGCCAATAAAAGATACATGAAATATCTATTGCACCATTACCTGGCATTCTATAATGCTCTTGTGAGCCTCACAAGTTTCATACATGAAATATCTTTATTGTACCATTACCTGACATTCTACAATGCTCTCGTCAGCCTCACAAGTGCCATAAATTTCATCCACAGCCCTTTTCAGGTTATCAAACAAGTAACTCCAGTAACGAGCTCTCAAGTCATTTTTCTTTCCTGAGAATGAGCCGGACAATTTCCTGCTCCCTGAGCGAGATCTTCCTGGAGATTTAGCTCCTCCTTTCTGTGCAGGAGAAGCCTCCCTCTCAGATGAGCCGGATTTTTCTGGTGTAGAGGTGCGTTTTCTATTAACCATCCTTGGTTTAGACCTCTTTCCTTTTTCTGGTTTATGGACACAAAGAGATGAGAGTACAGTTATATAATTATGTTGCTTTCTTGTAGGGTGCATGTACACAGATCTTAGCTTTACGATCACAGTCAAAATGCTTAAGACAGAATTCCCAAAAATTCGCAATTTTCTTACTAACAAATCAAAACCTACATGTATTTATTCCGCTTTTATTAATCAATACACTTAATGTAAATTTCTGACTTTTCCTGACACCTTGAGTGTACATTTACACCTGTACACTGTCTAACAAATTAGAGTTATTAAATGTTAAGTTTGTACTTTATTCAACTACTTCATGTGCTCATTGTAACATTTACTGAAATTAGTTTTCCTTGCACATTTGCTGGTAATGGGGTTTTCAAAGACCATTTAAACACACACACAGCTCCTGACATTTTTTTATCATTTATGGACAAAACAACATACACATATGTAGTAATTACAAATAATGTAGAACTGATGTAAAAAAGCTCCCACCAAATTACAAACTTCTCTTGGACATTAATTATATTATTTTATTTAGTATTTTATACTCACTTCAAGTATTTGTAAGAATAATCCGTAGTTATTATATGGCAAGGTACATGTTTTGTAGTCTTGAGCCTGGTATTTGAATTTTTTCTTGCCATGTGGACCATTTCCATGGAAACAATCATGAATAAGCAGTGCATTTTGCCATATAACAAACTGCTTACTAACCTAGGGCTGTCATTAAGGACCATAACCCATAACACCTGTTACAGCTGAGTATGACTGTTTTTACCTGAATGCTACAGGTGAAATTGCTTGTTGTTGAAAGAATTCACCCACAATGTAACAAGTTTGCTACGGGTGTGGAGAATGAGGGTACTGGCAACTTAATGACAGCCCTGCTAGCCTACATGTAGCTTGCTCAAGCCATACTGGTAAGGACCTTGCTGTGCCAATATTTCCCAGTACAGCCTAGGTTGCACTTGGTTAGTAAGAGGTTAATATTTTAAATTCTCTCCTGTAAACTTGTCAATTATATTCACACACATTCACTGGTGTTGGTTCACAGAAAATTCTGTTTCTCATTCCTGGGAGTGGTTTCATACAAAAAAAATACCTGTATTGTACAGAGGTGAAATACTGTACAGTCTGTAAATTAAAAACTAGAATTAGGTCATATTTATTTACAATAATGTGCATATGTGACCAATCCATCAACCAGAGTTGAATATAACTCAGAATAAATTGAACGGGCAAAACACCAAAACTGTGACAACATGAAAAAAGAAAAGTTTTCTTTTAGCAAGAATGTGAGACAAGAAACAAAATTTTCAGACATGAAGTAGACATAGTTGCATTTTGCTTACAGTATTTCAACATTGATCTCTGCAGTGAGAACACACCAAATCTAAAATAATTTGGAAAAATGGATACTCCTGAAGAGTAAAATAAAGATATGTACTGTATTGTGTTATAAATTGCAATAATCTCTGCAAAGATTTTAACCTTTCTCTAGGAAGATTTTTTCATTTGGACATTTCAATAAAATTGAAGATACAACACAGTGCATGGGTTTTGCATAACACTTCATTGATTAATTTTTCATGACTGCCAACCCTTGGTTTTTGAGTTTTAAAAGCACTTGCCATTCTGCCCTCAAGAACAAATCCTGTCACTAATGCAATTGATGTATCAGATGTAAAATTCATCCAACAAAGCAAGAAACTAAGAGATTTCAACCCACCCTTTTTAATTTTAGAAAACGCAAAGTCCCCCCTGCCATGATATAGCTAATCTTACTGCTTGCTGCTGCCGGTCTATTTACAAACGTGGTGCATTTCAGGCTGACATAAAATTCATGTATACATCAGATTCTATACCCACCAGCAAATTTCTTCTATCAAATGTGTCCCTGTGTTGATTTTATGATATATTTTCTGATTTTTGTTCTCAAGATCCTGTGTTGTTGCATCCTGGCTGGCACAGTGCACAGTCCATTTCGTTAAAATGAATTTTGAGTTCAAATTTAAAAGGGTGTTTCCTACAAATATTATAAATAATATGACTGAAAACACAATATGGATCACAAACAAAGGGGAATGATTATTTATAAGGAGAGGGTTTGCATATCATTAACCACAGCAAATGTGATGAAAATCAATTATTTATGGTACCTACATAAAAGCTTTTATTGTGGTCATGATTTTAAACAACTGTCCAATAAATTGCAAGGAATGCATTTGATCTATCATTCACTGACATCACAGCAGGAAAAATGGCAAAATGTTCAATTTAGAAGAAGAGTTTTTCATTTTGTTACTGCATGAGAAAAACAGAGTATGTTAATTTTGAAATCCAAATTTGCATGATATACTGTCTAGACGTTCTAGCACCCAGGAAAAGCAAAGAATTCACTGTAATGAACGGGAGTAAACTGTAATAATATACAATGTTATTTGACACAACATTAGAAAAAGTATTTCAATGATATTCTTTGCTAAACCATCCTCAACCTTGCAAGAATATCATAATCCAAAGATTATTAACACAAAGCCAAACATACCTCTCACTAAAAACAAGATCTCTGATTGAACTCTCCATGGTAAAAATCACTTATTCTGATATTTTTTGTGTACATGGTACATTACGCTTCATATTACTAGTAATTATGTGCATGTACTGTGGGTATATGCCCAAGGAAAGAAATTTAATAATTATTACTAGGCTCAAGTATAATAATGAAGCCATAACAGACAAAAAAAAAAATAACAATACATGTCTAGTCATGTATGCAATTTGATGGCTTGTTTATTAGTAGTGATTTTAGTATGATCATGAGAATTTGACACCCTGGGGTCACCCAGACACTATTTTAATTGCAACTTGCAATAATTTTAATTAATTTATCAAAGACTTGATCTAGACATACATAATTGTTTCACAAGTGCCAAGGCCATCAATTTTTTTTTTTTTGCATTTAAAATGATGTACATATTGTACCACACTTCACTAATAATGAGGCATCCATAGTCCCAAAAGTGTTGTTTGAACACTGAAATGATAAACCTGGATTTGAGCCTGCCTACCTGGAGGGTCCTTGTGTTATGTTCTTACATGTAGGTAAGATTTCATAGTAAATGCTTACATGGACTGTACAGTGTAGTTTCACTATTAATAGTTACAATGTAATTGATATTAAAGTGTGAAGTTGCACATATAAATTACTTAAGGCATATTACAAATTAATGTATGACAATATACATGTATGTCTCCCTCATAGGTGATCCCTGATTACTATTAAACTTGGTAACTTTAAACCCACACAATCTCTTAGAATGCAGTTTTTCATACATTGTGTCCCTTGGGAGGTTCAGATAGCACTGTCCTACTGTATAAAAAGTTGTTACCTTGATCTTAACCGCAATAACAAACTTCTTACTTTGTGGGTTAATTGTACATGTATCAACAACAGGCAAGTTCACCCATAAAATCAACGGCCCATCAAGCATACCCAGCCATAACTGGCAATCTCTATTACGGCTCTTAATGACAGCATGATAATTATATAAGCATAATTTAATGTTATTGCATGCAGATACACAGTTTGTTGCACAATGTAGCCAACTGCCAGCAAAAATCACAATTAATTACTCCATGATCTAGACTGGCTACCTATACTACGAGTACAGTGTATACTTTTATTTTGTATTATTTTTAAGAAAAAGGTGGGAAAACCAACTGCCTACTCTGACATAAAAGTCACCTACTTAAAAGCTTTGCGTCAACACTGTATTATATATAAAGTCTGCATACGAGCCAAGTGATCCATCAGACTGACGCTAATCCCCCCTGGATGGGATGCTAGTCCATCGCAGGGTTACACCCATCTGTACACCTGGGTGGAATTACAAATGAATGTGTTCAACCTAAACTGTTTCCAGAAAAATGATTAAGTTAAAACCTACTCACCATCCTGATTGGGATCTGTGACAGGAACAGACCATGTAACCAGGTTCCTGGCGGCTCTTCCTTCCTGTTCAACAAGTTTACGAACGTGATCATGGCTGTTTGTGCGATGGACATTTTTCTGTTGATGCTGTTGGATAACATAAAACATTTCTAATCAAAACACGGGTATAATTATGTATAATTGGTTTTAATACATATATTGGACATGTCATCAGCCACTTACATCTTTTAAAAAGCCCCAAACAAATCAGTACTTTGAGACTTTCTTAGCTTTGCAAAAAAATGAGACTGTAAGACAGCTTTGTGAAAAATTGAGACTGCAAGACACACATACAGTACCCTCTAAAAAACAAGATCATCAGACCTATAAAATTTGAAGAAATTCTGGAAGACCCATGGGTTTTGAAGGGCCATTCACCACCCCTTTGACACAGTTTGTATATTTGTTCTTTAGGTTAGAATGATTTCAGCCTAGATTAATTTGTTTTCAACCTAGATTAAATTTTTGAGAGGCTTTTAAAAAGAATTAGTATGCATAATTATATACCACCCACCCCATGTCAGTCCCTACCCTACTCTACCCTGCCAGGATTCCATGGCCCCTAGATCTTTTTTTTTATTATTATTTTTTTGTACCGACAACACATACATGTTTGTATGCATGTGTTTTCAGTCAATTTGTTCTTTAGGTCAGAATGATTTCAACCTACTGTAGGTGAATTTGTATCAAAGAGGAAGGGTGAGTCTGGAACCAATAACTTATTACACCAACAAATTTGAGCAAATCTGATCGTCAGCTATCACATGTTAGAAATCTTGAGCTCATAACCTAATTGCTTTAGTAATAGAAACACGAGTCAGTGGAAGTTTGGGAGAATGATAAATGTTATGGGAAAACAAGTTTGTGTGGGAATAAAAGCTGACAGGCGCGTGTTTCAGGTTCTCCCGAACTTCCATGAGCATTTCTATAAGTAGACAGAAACATGAAGAACATGTTTTCTGTTTGTTTCGGAAAATTGCTGAGATAAAAAAACAAGAAAATGTGTTTACTTTGATCATCAAAATGTAAATTCGCCTTGCTTGTGCCATCATTACATCAACAGATTGTGCTAGTTGTTTGTTTCTATCAAGTTTTCGTATAAACCTACTACATGTAGTGTTCTATCGACAATGCTGTTCTCTGACTGGCTACGCTACTCCCTATCTATTCTTATGAGTAGCGTAGCAGTGAGCCCTAGTTAACAAAATGACGGTCGCTTCTTGACGTTTTTGAAGAGGATTAAGAGAAAGTTTTGAACGACTAGTAGATTTATACTAAAACAACAATTATTCACTCTCGATTTCTATGTGAGATAGAAATCTCGAGCTCGTAATCTAATTGTTTAATAGAAACAATTTTAAACTAATCAGAGCACATATTTTCTTTGGGCTATTTTCTAATGTATGACTTGAATCCAATATTGAAAATACAGAAGACAAATTTAATAACAGGGGGCTTTTTTTTAACTGAAAAGGAGATATTAATGTTGTTTTACACTATTCTAGTTTAGAATATGTACCAGAGTATCAATGCAAATTCATGTACTGAAACAATCTAAAATAAAAAAGTACAGATGTCTTTTCATTTTTCTTGTGCCTCCAATTTGGTACTGTGCATAAGCTTGTGTCATAAATTAATGTTTACATGTAAATGACTCTGATCATATTAGCATAATTTATTTGGAAAATAAAAATATTTACAAGCTGTACATGATCAGCCATTTGCATCTTTAGAAAAATGACTGAGGTCTAGATATGATTAACATTCTTGAAAAAAAAAATCTGTTTCTTTTTTTCTGTAGGAGAGAGGTGATTTCCACTGCCTGTAGAAATCTCATTTACCAGCATCTTTAATTTTCACTGCAAAACTGAAGAATTTACTGATTTCTCTGCCTGATTTAAAGACATGAATTTCTACACCAGCTCTGCTTTAAAAAGATACGCTGAAGCTCAAGCCGTTTGATTATAAACTTGATCCCGAAACTGGGATGATTTATAAGCTTACAGATAAATGAATTATTAATGTAAACATTTATAATACCAGCACAAAACAATGCAAACCCAGAAGATCTTTATAATAATTAATTTGGATTCACACAGTAGAGCAATGCTTCGTCAGAAAGAAGGTCACATTCTAAGGGCATGTTCTGCAGAATGGATCGAATCAGTTTCAAAATACGTGACAAGCTTTGAAAGTGATGCGTCACATAAGCTTACATGTTCAGCAAAAACACTTGCAAAACGTTCAGCAATACATCTAAGTACACACCTTTCCAGAATTGTTCTTCCTTCCAGAAGAGTTTTCTCGATGTTGATTCTTTTCTGAGCTATGCCCAGAAAGACTCTCGGTCGATCGCGAACTCGAAGAAGAAGTGCGAGGACTAGATCGTTTTCTCCGATCTTGCGATGACATCAATAACTATGTTTCCTTATTCCTAATAATCGCGATTTTCACTACAGATTATGCAAAAACTCGCACCACAGGCTATATGATCTCTAAATATCACGATGTGCCCTAGCCTTTGTCAAAATAATTCTTGAAAGAGTTTGTTGTTCAAAACCATCGCAGAACCCGCCATTTTGTCACTTGGAAACCTCGAGGGCAGCCTCGATCTGGTGCAAGGTTATTCCCAGTCTTTTCGCTGCGGACAACTGCATCCGCCAAAAACGGCGAGCGAAAAAGCAGGGGAGAAGTGCAGAAAGAGAAACTGAACGCCTGGAAGAGGCTACCTGACCACATGCAGGGTCCACGATAACTTGCTTGCGCATACTCTATTCATTTATCCTTCCTTGTACGCTACGATTCAATAAGCTGTTGAATGAAGCTTGTCAAAGATTTCCTCATGATTTGATCGAAGCCCAATTAGGTGACCATTATCAGAATGAAGAAATAGAAAACATGTACCGTGTTTCTATCGAGTTTTAGTATAAATCTACTAGCGTTCCATCACGAATGCCGTTCTCTGATTGGCTACTCTACTCACCATCTACTCTGTTGTAGATAGTGAGTCGCGTAGCAGTGTGAGGTTGTTAACAAAATGGCGGCCGCTTCTTTGCGTTTTCGAGGTGTCTGTGAAGAGGATTTAGATAAAGTTTTGAACGAGTAATAGGTTTATACTAAAACAATTAGATTATTCGCTCTCAATTTCTATGCGTGATAGTTGACTCGGGCTGCGCTCTTGTTCATACAGTTGCAACAAGTCGACCTCTATAAGTTTTAAAATAGAATAGCTAAGCGAGCGAAGCAAGCGTCGATGTTTCAGTCCGCAAAGCGGCCAAACAAACGACGAAGTCGCAGTCCAGCGGGTAATGAATCATGAAACAAGACGAAGAACTTTTCTGAAAGTCTACCTCCTAAACTATCTCAAGGGCAGAAATCTCAAGCTCATTATCTAATTGTTAAATAAAAATATGATTTTAAACTAATCAGCACGCGCATTTTCTTTTGGCTATTTTCTAAATATACCTGTAAGAAATGTTGAAATTGTGAATTTGGGAAGTCTCAAGGGTAATGCGCGGCGTCCGTTATACTCAGGTGACCGCTACATACAGGGAAGCTTTATAGTTAATGTAAGGCATGATCTTCGGGAGCTTGTTCCGCTGCACTAAGAGTCTACGGGGGGAGGGGAGATGGGGGATACTGCTAGAAAAATTGGGTAGGGGTTTGCGGCCCGCCTGCCAACCCTTACCCTATTTATGACCATTATTATACATTGAACTCACTATCTCTTTTCTGATTGGCCGAAAGCGTACAGTGAATTTTCCAAATCAGCGCCTGTGATGTCATCTAGCTGCAGATTATACGACAATCATGTCAAGGACACTCAAGGTCACGAGTAATCATGTCATGTACGACCGCGGTGCATGATTTCTAAGAGTAATCATGTCAAGTTCGCGCGCTTTGTGTTGCTTGCCGTCAGTGAAGAAGCAAAAAAAATGACTCACTTTTTTTTCATTCAATGTATAAATAAAATAATTATTAGATTCGGTTTTGTGATTTCCAGAATAATCAAGGTCTCGGTAAGGGTTATCAACTGATAACCCCTTCCTCGACGTTGATTATTCTGGATATCACAAGAACCCTCATCCAATAATTGTTTTAAAATTTGCGATTTCCCCTACCCTATTTATGACCTGACCAAAAACTCGATACCCTATTTACGGCCATTGCGGCTGGCATAGTGGCATAGAGCTTTTGCTGATGGTCTTGTCGATAATGATGAAAAAGTAGCTTCTTCTTAAAAAAAACACACTTAATTCAAGACCAGAGTGCAAAACCACACCCTATTTCTGACCAAAATGGCCAAAATCGATAGCCTATTTATGACTAAAACGGCTGAAAAACCATACTCTTTGGGGCCGCACATACCCATATAAGGAAGCACCTCCTCCGCCCGCCCCCCCTCCCCCTCCCCCGGGAGTGTACTAACAGTTTTGACTGTAATCTTGTGTGCAGCTACGGTCTCCCGACGCAGCTACGTTCATCAGAGAACTCATTCTTAAAACGGGAGCTCACCATCATCCTTGTTGGTTTCACTTCTCTCTCCTCGGTACTGAGAGACGCAAAGCGGCTCCCAAAGGAATCATAGAGGGAAAAGCCGACAGAAAGCAACGGGTGAAAGGATTTGTTTGTTTGTTTGTCTTTTAGTTCTTTTCATTTGGTTATATCTTTTTGTCTATTTGTTTGTTTGTCTCTTTAATTGTTTGTCTGTCTGTTTGTTTGTTTGTTTGTTTGTTTGTGCGAAACAGAGAAAGCGCTTTATCGCATGGCCTTTCTTCCCCTCGCGTTTTCTTTTGCGTTACGCTGTATTGACAAAGGAAAAGAGCAGTTTCTAACCGCGTGAGACTTTCCTATTTTATAATATATGCGAACCCGAGGTTCGGTTTGCCAAAAACTGGACCCAGTCCTGAAAGTATCACCCAACGAACGCGACATTCAATGCGCTGAATTTCTTTGCAGTGAACCCAGGACGCCATTATATGAACACCGGAGATGAAACCCTCGGGGAGAGGGGCAAAGACCGAGATTCGTCGCCTGCGCATGTGGCAGACGTTAAACGGTGGCGGGGCAGGCAAAGCGCCTTCTTCCTCGCGTTTTTTGCCTCCCTGTCCCTACCCCGTTTACGCCTGCAACGCAAGGTAAGGTTTGAATGTGCGCTGGCCATCCACATTTTCACAATTTGTTACTTATTAATTTTTGCATATATTACTCATTGCGACATTTGGCCCATGTGATATCGGGTGACATCGAAATCTTTGGGACAGAAAATTGCCATTCTTTGCCAAAGTCTTATTTTATTTCTTATTGTACATGTGTAATATCTTATGTACTGTTGATAACAAGCTGGAGTTGTTTTGCTGAGCTTTAGGCATGGTATATTTATAAATCATGGCGACAGTGACTAAGTGTGACCCTTCGGCCAGAGTTCGGGAAAAGAACGGGCCGAAGACTAGGTTAGTTTGGCAGCGTATGTTTTGAATGATAAATGAACCGCCAAATTTAAATTATTGCATAACTTTGCTTCATTGTTACATGTATTTGGCGAGGGTTTGCAGCGATGGTGGCATGGCAGAATGACTTCAAATGTTTTTTGTTTTTATTCTTTTCGTTTCCTTCGCTTAGTGCGTGACGGTAACTGCAGCGGGAGATCATTTTCAGGGGGACAATAGTGAATGCAAACGAGAAACTCAGATCAGTCGACAGAATTTTCCTTCGTTTACCGTGTGAGATCAGCAAGTGAGTAAAATTATTAATATTTAATTATATTTTGGAGCAGTCTATTTCCGAAATTGAATAATATAAGGATAACACAGAAACCTAATGTCTTGCCTTGAGGGCGATGTATTTAATTTCCTGATGATATGCATCCCTCTTTGCATAGGAGATCTGTAGATCCTGTGTGAAGTGTGTTGAGGCGCGCGAGTGGGGGGGAGGGGGGGAGGGACTGCAGCGGCCGTTTGAAGTGTAGTCAGTAAGGAGGGGGACATCGGGGGGTTCTAAACATCGCAACACCGCAAAAAGAAAACTAACGAACACCACATCACCGCAAGAAAAGTCAACGAAACACCGTCACCGCAACACGTATTTTTTGCGCTGTGATTCGTTCATCTACACTTTAAATAATACTTTTATAACTCAACAATTTTCCACAAAATAAACACATTGTTTCTGTCCTCGCTCCTCCACGTGTCTACCGAACACTGAGCTCCGGGTGGCAGAGGTCGAGTTACTTGTCAAGTTACGTATAAATGAAAACAACTTCGGATTGGCAGCCGAAGGATATTGAAGATTGAGTAGAAAGTGATGGTCTTTACTTTTTAAAAAATTATTTACCTCAATGGTACGTGTTTGTCATAAATTAGCATCGATTAACGAAGTTTACATGCTAAATTTAGGTCAAATTTAGGTTTGAGAAAGGTAGATCAAAAAATCCCAGCACCGCAAACAATTTCACTTCACCGAACACCGCAGACTGAAAAACACAAACATCGCACACCGTAGGGTTTGAGATCACCGCAACACCGCAAGCTGAGATTTTATTCACCGCGTCACCGCATTAAAAGAATATCAACACCGCAACACCGCAAATCCCCATGTCCCCCTCAGTAGGAGGGGGTTTGGAGAAAGGAATGCCGCCAAGGGGTTTGATACGTTGCCCCTGCGAAAGCAATTTTAAAAGAAAACCTCAGAAGAACTTCGTGAGTAGGATAACACCCTTTATTCCGGGATCGAGTCTAGGACAAAGGACTGCGTGGAATAACAGGACGGTAACAATTCTAACTCTTCCTTGTTTAGGACAGGTTCAGAAGAGGCCAAAACTATTGGATCAGTCTCTCTGTTTGCTCTAAAATCAAGAACACGGAAAGAAAAATTACGATATTCGAGGGGCGTGCAGGAAAGGCGCGAGCAGCAGCATCATGCTTCGCGTGTTGCGTTACTCGCCCCTGGATTATAGTGTTCGTTCTCTTAGTTCTTGTCTTCCCCCTTGATTTTAGACATTTTAGGGCAAAACCCATATTCTGCCAGTTGGTATGTCCCCGTATAATGCTTCCCCACTCTTACCCGAGATATATATGCAAATTTTCTGTACTGTCTAACTAATTTCGTTTCTCATTAACTTTATTGAGTTCAGTCAACCCAGTGCGTGGTGAGAATTGTCCCGGTTGTTGTAAACTGAACTGTAAAGCATTCAAGTGGTACGAAAGCGAATGAGAGGAATAGTAGCATATAGATTCGTGTGATTAGAAAGCTCATCGACCATCGAAGCTAATTAGATGCAGCTTGTCCTGTTTTACAGTATCGAGTTAGTAAAGCTGCTTGTGGTAACAGAAGGCTGGCGAGAAATTCGAAGACATGCCAGGACAAAATTACAAAGGTAAGTCAAGTTCAAACTCCTTAGCGTCATGTAGATATTTAGTCATCGTTTGGGTTTAGGCGTAGTGCCTGTAAAACGATATTGTTTTCTCTAACAGTGATTGGTTTATGTCTAGACTCAGAAGCATATCACCTTCTGCTAGACTGTATAGCTTCTTCCGGTTGTCATGTCGCTCTATTCCCTTTCGAGTCGTTGTTTTTTATAAATCTTCCCATTTATGTTGTTCTCCGGAAATCTCAGTAGCAAATGTACAATGCTTAAAGAAAGGAAAATCGGAGCGATAAACGGTCGCCTCTCGGTTACAATCCTATGCATCGTCCGGGGCCAGTCAATACCCAGTATGAGCGACTCTCTTATGGCAATCCGTGGGGGCTGTCTGCAATGAACCAGCATCCCAAATGTGGGGGTAGGGGGTGACGGGGGAATCCCCCTTGGTGGTAAGCGTACGGAAATCGCTGGACTCGATTGTCAACTAGGTTTCGAATAAGTGGTGATTTTTCACCGTCTGATCGACATATGGCTGGTTTTTTCAAACTCCCGCTCACTTTAAATGATAGATAGAATACTTCCTAAAGATTCAAATATCATCAATGCCGTTAAAACAGGCGAGATATCAGTGAACTTAACAGCCCCTACGGCTGTGCGTACAGGTCTCTGCTTATATCAACAAATTACAGTCTTGGACGCGGTTTAATTAATTTCGATTGATCTACCATCCAAAGTGAATTCAACAGTTGGGTTTATTTCACGCATTTTCTCAGTTTGAGTAAGAATCGTTTCAGTTCAGAGCCACCTTAAATTTTCGAAAATTTAAGGTGGCTCTGAACCTCACCTACAGAATGTTTTTAAACTATTCCAAAAATTACATCTTATCACGCTTATGAAAGTGTTGATAATTTGAAAAAAATTTCACCGTACCGTTTTTGAATTAAAACGGCCCTAAAGCTGTATCTAAGGGTGTTTTTAGCAGGTCATGCTGTTGCTATGGTAACCTATTGTGTTACGAAAATGATAACAACGTGTTCACCAATGGTTGGGCAGTTTTTTGATACATGATTGTAGCATCAAGTGATAAAGAGTGGTTATAACGACCCATCAAAATCTAAGTGCTCCCGAAGTGCTGGAAACTGTTTCGAGCCACCTTAACATATTTTATTTTTTGCTAAGTTGTTGTCCATGTGAACTAGATCGAATGATGTCTATTTCGTATCCGGGGGGGTATTCCGAGCAAAATTGGGTAGGGGTGTGCGGCCCGTTTCCCAAAATCGCGATTTTCAATACTCTATTTATGACCTGACCCAAAATCTATATCCTGTTTCAGACCTGTCTTATACTTAGTTCCCTAGTTCAGACCGATGTTAAAGGCATTATGAAGGGCCTTTGTTGGTCGGTCTTATCGATAGTGGTATAAAAGTAGCTTCTTCTAAAAAAAAAAAATGCCTTATTCAAGACTAGAGTGCAAAAATCAGACCCTATTAATGATCAAAATGTCCAAAACCGATACCCTATCTTGACCAAAACGGCTGAAAAACGATCATATCCCTATTATCTGACGGGCCCGTTTCTCTGGAGTACCCAGTGTCTAAACACAACACTATTTTGCGCCAATGCCCTAGCCTGATACGACCCGTGAAAGCCTTACAAATAGCGGGGAGCATAGTTGCGGTTGGAATGGATTAGTCTGTTTCGTAAAATGGGAATCACTGGCGATGTTGAAACTCATGTATTCCTTTTTCTTTTAGTGGGAAAGATTTTTCGCTACACCATCAAACGCGTTACAGGGTTTGGCGAATTTTCAAGGTATAAGCTTAAATGCGTTTTAAAGAGTTGTTTGTTACGAACACACTGTGCTCTCCATCCGACCGATTTTGGCTAATTTCTCCTGGCAATTTTATAATTACTTCGTGTTGCAAAAAAGTACTTTTTTCAAATGATACCTGAAACTGGCTGGGCAACTAAATGTACATTGTTAAGGCGCATAATGACTTCAGTGAGGGTATGGTTCCAGATAATTGAGCGAGTGAATCTGTGATTTATTTACTTCACTACTGCTCCTCGCCATTAAGTCAAAATACAATAACATACCGTAGACACGTGAACGAAAACGTAGAAAAGTTGAAGTCAGGGATAGAAATCAGCGCTAGCAAAAGCATATACACATAACTATATTGTTTTTTCCTTTATTGTCATTTTTGCACTTGTTTTGCTTTGTTATTTTCCCGATAGAGTAATTTCATCCTTTCTGGTCTAACGGAAAGGAACTACCGAGTTCTTCACCGTTGAGCCACAAATAGCTAAAAGGAATCTATCGCAATGGGTCGACGCACTTGCGAAGTTGGCCAAAAAAGTCTGGCGTTTCTCCACCGGTCTAAGACCTTTACCAGGGGAAAGTTTCTTATCTGCGACCTACAAGGTGAGGGACACAACTTTGATCAGTGAATGCAATCGATCTTTGTCATTAGCTATTTTTTGTTTGTTTGTTTGTGTTTTAATTTCGTTTTTCAGGTACAGTCATTCTGTTATTAACGTTACCTTTACTTGGAACCCATTTTAGAGTAAACGACACTTTTACATGTTGGATCCACGCTTCTTAGGGACAGACGATGCGCTCAAAGACCTCCGAGTGGCGTCCTTGGACACGGGGTAAGTTCACGGCATTTATCGTTGCATGAGGGTTAAATAATTTGGAAATTCACATAACTTCATTCAAAATTATGTCTTCACAGGTTGTTTGGTGTTGGAAACCTGGACGGAGACGTATTCAAAACTTTTCAGGTTTCGCACAATTGCAATCTCTATTGCAAACTCCTGACTATCGACCGCAAGGAAGATAGATTCCACTCTTTGGATTATTCTTTGAATTACCTGGTCAAAGGTTGCTCCCGAGAAAGGGCAGATTGTTATTATTTGGATTATTTTAAACAATGAAATTGAATGTTCTCTAACTAACATGTAAATTATCGTATATCAGTTATATCCTTAGAGAACTAAATAGCTTGCGTAGCTTGGTGGTTTAAGCAATTTGAGCGCGCGTTCCTGGCGGCGTCGCTGCTCTTTTTCGCGGCTTCGCAGCTATACGCGCGCGCTCAAATTTAAACCGCCAAGCTACGCAGGCTAACAACTAAAAGGACTCATTATCACTTTTGCTCTTTTTAGACTTCTTTTTTGTTTCATTTAAAAGTACCTTTTTATTTCTTTCCAGTTATTTGTCACGACCAGGAAATTGCTGTGCAGCGGAAAATGAGCATCACAGCTGAAGACTTGGTGGTTAATTCATATGCTGGTAAGAATGTTAACACTCTTTTTATGTATAATCTAAACTAAGTGACTTTACGTGCTTACGTTTACACGTACTCGGCTATGAAAACGTTTGTCTGCATAAACGATCGTAATTTCCCCCGCGCTACATCCGCAAAAATCCTCGCAGCATGTACGCGCTGGATGTGCCGCACGCGATGGCGCAATTTGTTCTAAAAATACCAAAATTGTCCCATATCATAGGGACAGCCCTAATACTTGAAATTTCGTTAAAGATGTATAAATGGAAAACCAACATTTCTAACTATCCAAAACTTTCTGGGCGCGTGCTTTGCCGGAGGATCGACTTTTGGCTCTGAATCTCTCTACCTCAGGTTTTGAAAAACGCCTGACAATCAAACCCTAGTCTGTACAAAGACCTTCTATTTTGTCTTGAGTTGGTCGAGATCGAAAGCTTAGCAAAACATTAAACCGGCGCGTGGGACATGAACAAGCCAAAACGCAAGGGGTGGGGCTGAGAAGAGACAAAAACATGTTTTCGTCCGCTTTTCCGTGGCTCTCGCGCTCTACGAAAAAACCACACATTGCAAACCCAAGCTTTGCATCGCTTCTGGAAAAGCAACTACGCGTGCAAGTATTATGCAAAAATTCCTCCTGCTTTTGCAAATTACGTAATTAGGTAGGTTAGACGCGCGCGCAGTTATAATTAGTCAGTGACATCATACTTGCCATGCGCGCGTGTACGCTAACTGACACAAGACGCAACAATTCAGTAACTGTCGCAAAGACGAGAAGGTTGTTTACAGCTAACCAAGGAGAATTTTGACATTATTATCAGCTGTTGAGTTCCTGAGAAAAGTGATCATGGAATCTCCCCGGGAGAAAAGACCAGTACAGTCAGCTGTGTTTACCATACAAGATGGAAAAAATGCTGCCGCAAGATTGCAACGGCAAATCAACGATCTTGAAGAACGACTTAAGAAATACTTCCAACGTTTAGATGAACTAGAAAAGTTCTGCGAGAGAACACAAAACAAATTTGAAGATACCCAAAGACGAATAAGAGAAGAATACGAGTTGATTGAGAAAGAACACGCCAAGAGAAAAATTGATCGTACTGCGACTCGCAAACGGATAAACGAAAAGATTGAGAGAAGGAACGAGAAGGCAGCGCAGTCCACGGACGAAAACGACCAAGATGTGCCAGGAAATGTTTTAAAACAAACAGTAACAGCTTCTGCGGAACTTAAAGACATTAACAGTTTTGAAGTACGGTGAAGTGTATTGTTAGATATGTAAGAATAGGTTTCTGTCTGTTAGTTATGATGAAAACTTTGTTAATCTCGGTAGTCCGTAAGACCTATAAAGGAAGCAAATTAGAAGAACAGGAATAAATTTTTGTACAACTAGCGTGAAATACGTGTTGAAACCTGCTGAATACAAAATACCTTTGCAAACAGCTGAATTCACCTTAGAAGACTCGGTGAACGAGAAAACTGCGCGATCATTAGAATTGCTGCAAAGCATAATCAAAGGACCCTATGAGACCACGACTAGTAGGTCAACTTACTGCAATTTGTTAAATTTGTATTTTTATTTTGTTTTATTGTTTTCAGAAGGGCTTGTTGGAATGAAAAAAATAGCAAAAAATGGAAAAAATACTGACGTGACAATAGTTCAGTGAAAAGCGCAAACGAACAAAAAAATATTCTCCAATCTCAGCAAAAAGCGCTTCAGATCAATCACGCACATGAAAAATTTCTCGTGTCAGCTGGCGAGTGAACTTTGTTGCTGCTGTTTAGTCTTCCTCTCACCTTTCTTGCCGTTTATGTTTGCAACTTTTCATTGCTTGGCGAAAGACAACAATTGTTATCTGTATGGTCGGTTGTGTTCCCACCGGAGACTCACAGAGAAAACATCAAACCATGGGTTTCACCGGAAGTAATTACAAGTGAATGGTAGGTGCTTAAAGTTAGGCCAAAAGGCACATGAGCCATGCAGAGCTTATCCCGGTTTCTATATAGCATGAAGCGACTAGTAATATTTCTACTCTCCCCCCCCCCCGGATGGGTTGTTGGGGTCCATCTTATGGCTACCTCCCAGCATTAAATTTACCGGTACCCATTTATACACCTGGGTGGAGAGAGGCATTGTGAGAGTAACGTATCTTGCCTGAAAACACAACGTGATAACTCCAGCCAGTGCTCGAACCCAGACCATCCCATTCAGAGTCCAGAGCCCTAATCATAAGGTTACCACCCCTCCAAAGGTGCGTTCTTTGAAATGAATAATTAGTTTTACAAAAGATTTTGTTCTCGAATTCTTGCTCTTGTTGTTGTCAAGTTGATCAAATAAAATGGGAAACTTCCAGTCTAGAGTTGGACGTTGACTTCGCCTTCACGTGTAGTGCCGACGTTATTTGTTCACGTTATTTCATCGTCCACGGATAACGCTCCTTACGGTTCTGTTCCGGAATTTTTTATCTTGGTGTTGTAAATGTAAAATGTAAATGCAAATTTAATATCAAACACAGGGAGTGCTTGCGCAATCACCCGAGTCAGAGGCTTATGATAAACTGCTTGACAATAATTAGGATCGAACTGGAATTTGGAAATGTTGGTTTTTTGAGGAGAGGGGAAAACCGGAGTACCCGGAGAAGAACATCTCGGAGCAAGGAAGAGAACCAACAACAAACTCAACCCTCATATGACGCCGGGTCCGGGAATCGAACCCGGGACACATTGGTGGTCCCTGCAACTAGTCCCGTGAAGAGTTTGCGTGAAAGGACTGGTCGCAGGGACTTGTCCCACGAACAGTTCACACGAAGCGTTTTAAGGAACAAGTCTCAAGGACTTGTCCAAAAAATTCCAAGTGGTTTGAATTCATGGGACTAGATTTTGAAGAAAAAATGGTCAGTTAACACGATGCATGGGACTTGGTCCCCGTGACTTGTGGCAGGGACTAGTCGCCTCGTGTGTGAGGACCTTAACGCTGCTATACCTTCCTACAAGCGCGCGCTTCCAGACAAGACGTAATTCAATTGTTACGTATTAACAATGGCTATTACAAAGACGAGATAATTGAGTTAGGTTGTAACCAAGCGAGCGCAGTTTTGAAATGACAAAATAAATGTTGAGTATTAGTATGGAAACTGCTCTGGAGAAAAGACCAGTGCAATCAGCTGAATTTTCCAATCAAGAGAGGAAGAACGACATCACAAGATGGCATCGACAGATTTGTCTACTCACATATACACTTGAAAAACACTTTCTCGGTGTAGACGAAGCCGACAAGTTGTGCCAACGAGCGCAAGAAGAACTGCAAACCTTGGGGCTGAAAATGAGAGAGAAGTACGAAATTATAGAACAGAATGCAGCGAGAAAACTCGAGCTTATTTCAGCTCTTATTGAAGTGAAGAAAAAACTTAAAATGGAACTGGAGAATGCTGCAAGAGCGCTGGAAGAAATGATTTCTGACGAGGCACAAAACGCGTTAAGATATGAAGGAAGTGCCTTGGTTTGTCGCTGTATCAAGACTGGTTGCGCTGTAGTGTTTAACACTATAGCCGTTTATGCGCTTTTTAGAATAATACAGTTTTTTTTCTAACTACAGATGGACTTGGGGATTATCCTCTAATAGGAACTGAGTACTGTTCTACTTTACTCTTGGGTTCGCATTTTAGTCTAATTGTTGTGTGAGGCTAAAAAGCTTAGCAATCTTGATTTAAATATAGCAAGCAAATTCGCAAACGTGGAAATAATATTTCTTCTCATCAGCAACATAACCTTGCGAATACATTTTACTGGTTTCTCGATGACTATGTTGTAGTTGCTTTCCATATTGCCTGTATGACAGTTAGATAACAGGTACAAAACTGTACCCTTTACTGTACTGACAAATGGTGCACTAGTGTGTCTTGTACCGCTCTTACAAGTCTAACAGTATAACATTCTCGGGAGAGACTGTCATATAAAAACGTGTTCAACCTCATGAGCTCCACAGTGGGAGCTTTTGCTGTACGGTATTGAGCCGAAGAAAACAGGACGGGAGAGATTTGAAAAGTAAGCAATTGTCGGTGAGCCCATCTTTTCTTTTAATAGATCACTTACTTTACTCAGAAAAAAAAAAAATCTCTTTTGTTGAATTGAGTCAAGAGATTATGATCCTTCATTTTCTCTTGATTGAGTACGTTTTCCTCATATCTAAATTCCACTTGTGTAACTTCTTTTCAGTTATTATTGAATGTTCTAAGCTAAAATCATCTTAGAATAACGAAAACGTCTAAAAACGCATGGTCTTCAATGCGCCTTATTTCGAAAACAAACACGTTGACACCCCATTTTTTTGCCTTTTTGGTAAAAGTTGATCCTTACCTTACCGCATGGTAAATCTGTACGCGTGAACATTTTGAGCGCGAAATTCCTTAACCTCCCTTGCCTTTAAATTATTATAAGAATTGTGCCATTGCATACCCTATACCACCAGAGTATATTATACGTACTTTAACTACAGTCGAACCTCTCCATACGGACACCCGGTCTCTCATACCTACAGTTTCCTATGTACCGACAAAATTCAGATACATTTCCTATAAAAATAACCCTCTGTTAAAGCAGACAACGGACACTAAATCTCGGCCCTAGGAAGCAAATTCATACAAATTTAACCTTTTTATTACGGACACTCCGGGACCAGGTACCATTTCCTGCAGGCGGTTACGCAAACTTTGAAACTAATTGATACCAATACCAGAACATGTCAAAATGTTAGTTTTCAAAACTTACATTTACAAATGCAAATAAATTAATACTCTAAGCTGTCAGTGAAGACTTAAAAGTGACGTCATCATAGTGATCTCTCCAATACGGACGCCTGTCTAATACGGACACTTCGCTCTGTCCCTTCGGTGTCCGTATCAGAGAAGTTCGACTGTATAACTATGACACGTTTCCAACGCTATATGAATACTATAATCTTACCTTTGAAAAATAATTTGTATAAGATAACATATCTTTTCTCGATTACTGCTTAGTGAAACATTCTGGCATTCTGATTGGTCGGAAATCAGACGTGCGCGTTATCATCACTCTTCAAGGCGTGGCTGCTAAGCCAAGCCACATTTGCTGTGATGGCAAGTAAACACGTGGGCAGGATTTTTGGTGAAATTTTCGTTTTTCCTGAAGATCATTACTTCACGTCCGGCACCTTTGAAGCATTTGGAATGTAGGAAAGCGAGATGCAACAGTCTTGGACTGCAATCTTTCCAAGAAATGGCTCTGAAGGCGATTACAGATGTCGTAAACAGTGGTTTCGTGTGGAACCATTGAACTGTGCTGTGTCAGATTGAAGGCTGCGGACGAAATTGTGCATGAAATCACCAAGGATGGAACAAAGGTAACTCTTGATTTCATTGTTTTAACAGAAAGTGTTTTAAATTTAGTTGTTACTTGTGCTCTTAACGGTGTCTTCTGAAGACGTATATTGAAACATGCGAAACGTCAAGTAAAATGATATAAGCGTAATATTTTTCCAACATTGCGTTTCATCGTGATGTTCATCACCGCAGTTTCCGTGTGATTTCTTTTTAAGCTACGATCGCCCAAGAAAAAGAGTATCGTACAGTATATGGTTTTACGATTCATGCATTTCACGGCCTTAAATCAGTTTCTGAATTTATACGCAATTATTGAAACTTGTGCAGCGCTGTATATAAAGGTTGCATTCAGGCGAGCGCTAGCGTGTGTTGTTTTCCAAATTACTCCATGATTTAGCTTGATATTTTATAGCCCTTTATATTCACCTGCTTACTTAAACAATTAGTTGGATGCATGCAAAAGTTGGGAAAGTTTTGAGTGGATACAAACTCGCTGCTCACCGATATTACAATAACACAAGGGTGCTCACTGGTCAACCTCGTTCCCAGGGTCTCTCATCTTACCGCCCCCTTGAGCGAGCAAAGAGAGACCCTGGTTGGGTCTGGTCACGTGTCTCCCAGAGTCTGGGAGATGACAATTAAATTATTGAAGGGATTGGCGGCCTAGTAGGAATTTTGTCTATACTTAGCCCACGGGAGTGCGGGATATGTTATCACCAAGGTAAACCAAGAACGATATGTTCAGCGGCAATGTCTGGCAGTAATATTCTGCAAACGCTGAGGAAAACTTATCCATCGTCTAATAGCGGAAATCCAAGTCACAGTAAGATGAGAGACCCTGGGAACGAGGTTGCTCACTGGTGTGACAATAAACATGAGGGTGCTCACTGGTGTGACAATAAGGACAAGGGTGTTCACTGGTGTGACAATAAGCACAAGGGTGTTCACTGGTGTGACAATAAGCACAAGGGTGCTCACTGGTGTGACAATAAACACAAGGGTGCTCACTGGTGTGACAATAAGCACAAGGGTGCTCACTGGTGTGACAGTAAGCACAAGGGTGCTCACTGATGTGACAATAAGCACAGGGGTGCTCACTGATGTGACAATAAGCACAAGGGTGCTCACTGATGTGACAATAAGCACAAGGGTGCTCACTGGTGTGACAATAAGCACAAGGGTGCTCACTGATGTGACAATAAGCACAGGGGTGTTCACTGGTGTGACAATAAGCACAAGGGTGCTCACTGGTGTGACAATAAACACAAGGGTGCTCACTGGTGTGACAATAAACACAAGGGTGCTCACTGGTGTGACAGTAAGCACAAGGGTGCTCACTGATGTGACAATAAGCACAGGGGTGCTCACTGATGTGACAATAAGCACAAGGGTGTTCACTGATGTGACAATAAGCACAAGGGTGCTCACTGGTGTGACAATAAACACAAGGGTGCTCACTGGTGTGACAATAAGCACAAGGGTGCTCACTGATGTGACAATAAACACAAGGGTGCTCACTGGTGTGACAATAAGCACAAGGGTGCTCACTGGTGTGACAATAAACACAAGGGTGCTCACTGGTGTGACAATAAGCACAAGGGTGCTCACTGATGTGACAATAAACACAAGGGTGCTCACTGGTGTGACAATAAGCACAAGGGTGTTCACTGGTGTGACAATAAGCACAAGGGTGCTCACTGGTGTGACAATAAACACAAGGGTGCTCACTGGTGTGACAATAAACACAAGGGTGCTCACTGGTGTGACAATAAGCACAAGGGTGCTCACTGGTGTGACAATAAGCACAAGGGTGTTCACTGGTGTGACAATAAGCACAAGGGTGTTCACTGGTGTGACAATAAGCACAAGGGTGTTCACTGGTGTGACAAGCACAAGGGTGCTCACTGATGTGACAATAAGCACAAGGGTGTTCACTGGTGTGACAATAAGCACAAGGTTGCTCACTGGTGTGACAATAAACACAAGGGTGTTCACTGGTGTGACAATGAGCACAAGGGTACTCACTGGTGTGACAATAAGCACAAGGGTGCTCACGGATGTGATGATAAGAACAATGGTGCTCACTGGTGTGACAGTAAGCACAAGGGTGCTCACTGGTGTGACAATAAACACAAGGGTGCTCACTGGTGTGACAGTAAGCACAAGGGTGCTCACTGGTGTGACAATGAGCACAAGGGTGTTCACTGGTGTGACAATAAGCACAAGGGTGTTCACTGGTGTGACAATAAGCACAAGGGTGTTCACTGGTTGACAATAAACACAAGGGTGTTCACTGGTTGACAATAAGCACAAGGGTGCTCACTGGTGTGACAATAAGCACAAGGGTGCTCACTGGTGTGACAATAAACACAAGAGTGTTCACTGGTTGACAATAAGGACAAGGGTGTTCACTGGTGTGACAATAAGCACAAGGGTGCTCACTGGTGTGACAATAAGCACAAGGGTGTTCACTGGTTGACAGTAAGGACAAGGGTGCTCACTGATGTGACAATAAGCACAAGGGTGTTCACTGGTGTGACAATAAACACAAGGGTGTTCACTGGTGTGACAATAAGCGCAAAGGTGCTCACTGGTGTGACAATGAGCACAAGGGTGCTCACTGGTGTGACAATAAGTACAATGGTGCTCACTGGTGTAACAAGCATAAGCACGAGTGTTCTCGCTGTTGTAATAGCCATAAGCACAAGGGTGCTTGTTTGTGTGAATACATGCCCAAACCTAAGGTGCTCACTGGCTTGATAGGCATAAATAAAAGGGTGCTCGCTAGTGTATTGGGCCTAAGCACAAGGGTTCTAACTAGGTTTTACAAAAATGCTCAAGGGTGCTCACTGGTTTGATAGGCGTGATGGGATAAGTGAAAGAATATTTACTCGTGATAAACACAAGCACAATGCTTTTAATTTGTTTCCTAGTGATAGGCATAAGTACGAGGTCCCATACGTGGTATCGCACTAACTGCAATTCAATACTTGCCAGCCGTATTGGCTAAACAATGTGGAACATGCATTTGCCTCCTGAAGATGCAAATTTGATCTCGAGTAAGTTGGATGAATATGCGTGCAAGTCGCTGGCCTGGTAAAATAAGCTACAAATTGAAACAAGTTGGAAACTTACTTCTACCGACAACTCTGCAACACATTTTGTTGCTTATAACTACCGCAGTGAATAGAGATGGTAAAACAAATTGTGATTTCGCCCCATTCACTCCGTGAGGCAGACCGACTCGAATGTATTTTAATTACTATGGTCCTATCAACTTGTTAGTCTCTGGACGTAACCCAAGAGTATGACCATGCAACTGAAATCTTTTGGGAAGTATTTTTAAGTGTGTTGATTGTTGTTGTTCTTATTTACTGCGACTCTAACAGTGGCAGTCAATTGAGACAAGGTAAATAAGGCGTAAATGCTAGACTTATTAAGTAATTTTGATTACTGAGGTCCTATCAGTCTTTGGATGAAACCCAAGAGTTTGACCACTCAATTGAAAGCTTTTGCATGGAGAATATTTTTAAGAGTGCTGATTGTTTTTTTTTTTTAACATTTTAAAAACCCCGACTCCAACAGTGGCAGTCGACTGAGACAAGGTAAATAAGGGATAAATACTAAACTCGTAAAGCTCAGTCCCGCCCATAAAACTTGAAGTCCTTCGACTAAGAAAAACTGGTTGGTGCACCATTTAATGGTATAGAGCTTCAGTTTGAGCGTGGAAATCGACATGCAGGAAGTGTTTCTCGGTGGGTTAACCTAACTTATTTTGATTCGTTACTCAGCAAACACATATAATAGTAGGCTATAAACAGCTTCAGACAGATTTATTAGCAGTCGCGGAAACAGTCAGGAAAACAGAGATAAATGGTTTTAAGATAATTAGCTACACATATATACAATAAAGTAAAAATAGAAACTGCATTTATATATATATATCATACGTTACCACAACAGAAAACCACATAACAAATTTAGACTTCGCTTTTCTGCATCTTTACTTGAACCAAGGTACAACTGATAGAAAGTATGTTTGAGTGGTTACAAATTCGTCCCCATTTTTTCCTATCTACTCTCGCCCCAACTTAACTGTTCGTGACTAAGACCACAGTTTCTTTCATACAGACAGACTTATGGACTGCTGTAGGGTTAAATTCGTGTTCATTGCCGTATTTATTTTGGCAAATAACCGACTGGGCTCAAACACGTGGGCGAATTATCCGTATTAGAAGGACTGATTGTTTTCTGTGAAGATAATAAATGACCAATGTCCTTTAGCCAATTAGAACACACAAAACGTGTTGTTGTTCCGAATTTATAACATCTACATGGAAATATCCCTAAGTTCTGGACGGAAATAAAATTGTTCCATTTTTTAGCATTGAAATGTCCATCGTTCCCTATGTGAACTTCGAAAGATTTCCACATTTTACTGCGAATTAGAACAATCCTGCAAATGCAACTGTTTTTTTTTTTTTTAAATGATATATATATACGCACTCTGAACTTACCCAACAGATTATACTTTTATATCCTTCTTATAAGGTGAGACATCCGTCACTCAGAATTGCAATTTCTAGACAAGATTCGTGGGTGGCGTAGGTATGTTTTGTCGTATATAACAGATTGGAAAAAAAAAAAGACAAAAATATTTTCGGTGCCAAATATCTTTAAGCCGTTCGCTCTTTCACTTGAACAGATGCGAGCTGCTACATTTTTTGCGCAAACTTGTCCAGTTTTTGTGGTTTCCGGAACTCGTGTTTTAAGAGTTTTGTTTAGTAACCGTGCTTCCAAAAAACTTTATCTCTAATCCCCGGAACGCTGATCACTCAACCTCGCCCTGCCAAAAAAGTTGTTTGGTAGGTCTCAGTTTTCTCTTGTCAGATCAATATACTGTTAATCTGCAACTGGCAGGGTATGTTTAAAAATAGTCTTTATTGAAGATCGTGACAACCTCCTGTGTTTTCTCGATGATAGCACTGTATTTTATCTAGATTATCTTTTTTGTTCCTAATCGAAATGTAAATACATGCAGTGACCTTGTAAAGATCTTTTAGTCATGTCAACGGATTTAGCCTTATCATGACGAATGCCCAGACCGCAAAGACGTGTACAACAAGTGGGATATGAATTCCTTTTCGTCCTAGCCTGCAACCGTCCCACGACTACGTTGTTAAAATATTTACAGTGCTGCAAACCTTTTGAATTAGCATAGACAGTGACGAAATTCACGTGGGAAAAAACCTCGTGCAAGGCGGCGAAGAATGCCAAAAATTGCGTTTGTTTGCACTTCGCATTCCTGAAAAGTCTATGATGTTGCTTTATTGCACAATGTGCCTGACGCAAGAAACTGCCGCGTGCCCGTTAAGCAAGTGTGTTGGGCAAACAATTGGCAAAGAATGGATCAAAAAAATCTTTAGACGGGGTCACGAGGGGTTAACTCGCTGCCACGAGGTTTGAGCGCGGACTGCTTTACATCTTCGAGGAGTTTACATAGGGAATCACGCCAACCCCTTGGCCTGTATTTTCAGAAGGACTTTTTCCCACGCAAAACAATGGCACACTTTTGCAAACAGCCGAGCGATCGGAAACGCGACACTGTATGAAACAATGCAGTCCTTAGCCTTGTTATTTCAGTAAACATCTATTGGGTCAAGGCGTCCAAATTCGACTTAAGGAATGTTTTTGCAAACCCTGCCCACGGCAGCCTAACAATTCCAAGGATACCTTCGCCGACAAAACGAGGACAATGGCGGGAAATGTTCTAGCAAACAGAACAACCGCATCGGCGATGCGAAATTAGCTGCCGACAAAGCCAAAACACGCCGCGTCTGGAGCTTAGCTATCGAGATTCTTTGTTTAGATAAGGTTGCTCGAGACCTGTGCCTTGTGTCCCATCGCGGGGTTTATCGAGATCGATATCAAACGAATATCAGTTGACAGGATTGTGAATGCACATAAAGCAGACGCTTCTCTCCGCATGGACGCTTTAAGAAAGATTATTTCTTGTCGCGCTTGGAAGCCGGAAAAGGCTATTTGTCGCTTAGGCCGGGGTGCTAAAAGGATAGCGTGTAAGCATCTTAAATCATTTAGCGAGTAAATGCCATTCATCGACTGAGTCTTGTTATCAGAATATAGCGATCTTGACGCGTCGGTCAATTGAATCTACATGACATGATAGCATGGTTATCAATTTCACTGTTGAGTGAAACAGGCTGAAAGTTACAAGCCATATTTGCTCAGCGGCGCGCTCTCTGTAGAAATAGAGCACGGCTCGCCCAGAGAAATAAGCGAATAAGATTAATTTTCTGTAACCTTTATGGGATTCTGTGAACCGCCGACACTGGGCAGATTAAAGAGGGGGATTTCGTAAGCCTCATCAGTGTCATCGCAGTGTTTTTGTGCCTCTCTTCGCGGTCATTTTTATTAATTCGAGTTGCGTATCATCTGCTGGTATAATTCTTTCAGTTCAACTCCCTTACCAAGGAAATAGGCTGACTGCAACTTAGTTTCTCAGTGACATGCAATACATTTGCAAATTTATCTCAGAAGCCCTTGAATCAACATTCCGCCCGGTTTGAATATAACTTTCTAGCAACCCTTTGAAGTGCATGGCGACAGAAATGAGCCATAATCTATTCCCTGCCATAAAACCATCAATAAAAAGTAATAATGAGTTAAGTAGCTAGAAAGACCTACTACAGTTTAAACAGTAATTTTTTAACAAAACAACATTAGCTGACTTGGAGGCACGACATAGGTTATAACCCCCAATATTAGCTACCGAGCAAAACTGAAATACTTTAAGTCGTAGTACAGACGACGAAATTTGATCATTGTTTTGAACCACGACATCATGTTTTCCTTCTTTGGTTCTGAGTATTGTTTCAAGGCAGTGAAACTGAGAAACTGAAATTAGAAAATGATAATAATCAAAACATTATATAAAATAATACATGTTATTAATGTTCTCTGCATTAGGTGGTAACTCTTTCTTTGTTTTGGAGTTTTATTGGTTTGATTTGAGATCGGCAAGACTTAGAAGGCTGTTTTCAAGCTGGAAACGAAACAGTTCTTAGTAAGTTGAATGCATTTAATGTGTTTCAGTTCGGATATAAAAAATACGATCAATCGAGTGAAAGTTGTTGATGAATCTTTTAGAACAGTTTTAGTTAGTTACACAGTAAAGCCTGTATAAAACCGGACACTGGTGAAATGATACTTACTGTCAGCTATTGGACATAATTTTCCGGAGTTTGAGCCGCAAGTGTTGACCACCAGATTGTTGTGGTAATGATACATCGAAACGTGAAGCATGACCTTTCAGGAATGGAACTTGTTGACGACTGCAATTTTGTGCTATTGTTCAGTCAAGCCCAACAATTATGTCGAATGAAAAGCAGAACCCGATTTAGTAGCTTTTATTTAGCTTTATGTGTCAAAAAGACGAGCTTTTTAAACCGTTCTGCAATCGAAGTTGTGGTGTGTAGCATGTTCTGGGCCACAATAAAACAGGAAATGGTTGGTGTACTGAAGTTTACAATCAGGTGGAAATTCAAATCATTCGACTTTCTAATGAGTGTCGAAGTTGTATGCCTCAGGGTAACTTTGTCTACAATAAAAGTGGTTAATGACTGTACCCGCCTTACCCTTCGAAAGTGAGTTGAATCTCAAGTACTCAAGTTAAAATTATATTGTAGTTTTGATTTTGCCATGAAAATATTTCTTGCCCAAAAGCGCGGCGACCACGAAATTCTTCAGTTGAACTAAAAGTGAACGTTTTCAGTCTACAAGGGACACTGAATTGTAAATACAGCGTGGTAGAATAAATGCTGATATCTCTTTTGGCATTACGGTGCAATTATGCGGACAACGTCGGTTCAAAAGTTTATCGCTTTGTGCACGCGACGGTAATTTTCGACCTCTGAAAAGAACTTCAACTTTTTCCTGTCGTCTAACAATCAAAAACTATTCCTAATACCTCTCCTTTTAGCTTTCAATGAAAGTATTTTGAGAAATTCTGCAAATCGTGTAGTAACCATGCTAGTGCAATGTTCTTATGGTGTTATGTTCATCCTGGTTCATTGTGTTGACGCAATTTAGAATTGTTACCATATGGGACCATATGTTCCAAAATGTGAGACAAGTGTACTTTTCTGGCATTGTCGGTACTTCTCAGTCAAGTTTTTGAAGCATTTGAAGGCCGAATGACAGTCCCTATTATGTGAATTTAGCTAAAAACTCTTGCGTGTCGTTTCGAGGGAACGCAGTTTATCGCATGCAAGAATTTGCTATTTATACTCACATAGTCTGCGCAAGAAGTGCTATTAATTTTAACTTTCACAAAATGTCAGGGCTTCGCAAAGCAAATATAAGAAAGTTTATGCAAAAGGCTGTATTTCGTAGTTGGCGGCGAAGTTATAACTCTAACCAAATCTTCAATTCAACGGGCATATCGTAAATTAAGGCTTAGAACTAATTTTCCTGCCGTTATAAAAAAATTACGAGATCAAGCCTACATAAAGTGGCCTAAAAGATGTAATTTTCTTTGAGAAGTATCCATTAGTCTTATAATTTGTCTATAAAATGAAAAGAAATTGTGGTAAAGCTGACGAAAGAATAAATTGGAGATAAATTTATAATCAGATCTCCCAGACCCAACTTGATGACTAAAGAGATACAGTAGTTATGTAAACATTGTGTAGTTCTCTGGAAGAATTTTTACATGCCAAATTTTATCTTCACTCGGAATCGTGGATCTTACGCTGTTGTTTGCCATGATCCGATTCAAAACACGGCACAAAATGAATCTAAAAGAAGCAATTATTAATTTACATAGACTGTAGAAGGTCATCTGTTTAGTTGAACCTTGTCTACATATCAAGCACGCAAGACAGTCACCTCACGCAAGCTTTTCCCGCACGTGAAACACAGGATTCGTGGCTAACTTGTGGGCACACATTGCTAAACCACGCGTCAAATCTCGCATAATTGCAAAAACAGGAAGCCTATTCCTAAGAAACGTCCAATTTCAGCCAGTTTAGAATCACATGTACCTCACAATAGCTGTCACAAGCCATATCCAAAATAATAACTCACAACAAAAAAAACCTATCTAAAAATTCCATTCTTTCGTCCTTCTCGCCCGAGGCTACAAGGGCGAATCGCACGAAACTGTAGCAGGAGCAGGTGCGATTTAAATAAGTGTCACAATATCCTTAAGGAAGATAGTTTGACTTTTAAAACGATTTTAGTCCGCGAGCAATTTGATAAACATCGAATTTTAACCGTTTTACCCCGCCTTTTCTATTCAAAGTGATGAGCGACGGCGATGTATACCTTTATACATGTATTCATCACTCCCATTTCGTGGCCAATTTATCTGATTATCTGCAGTATCTAGAAAGGAAGGAAAGAGAAAGGGGGATTGACACGATGAAGCAGAAGGCAAAATAAGGCGGGGTTTGAAATGTCAAACTTGCAAAGTACCACCTGACATTTTCTGTTCTTCTGGCACCAAGGTGTCTGGAAAGAAATTTTGCTTTAAACAATTGTGAACATCTGAACGCTTTTTACTTTAATTGCTACAACTTTAAGAACATTGATGAACGTAAATTGTCAGTACAGTACCCTTTGGTCTTTCAATGTACGCTTTGGACTTCCTCGAATGGTTAAGCTCTTGAAACAGTTTAGGGCAATTCCATCAGCTTTTTTTCCTTTACTTTCTTGCGCGCACAATACAAAACCCTTTATTGACTGGCCGCCAAAAGAAACGCAGTTGCCTTAGTTTCTTTTAAAAGGTTTTGAAACGCTTTATGAGCCAAAGATAGGCATCCCTACTGTAACACGCGCAAGAACAGCATTGCTAATGGAAATCGGAGAGACCAACAGAGCACGTCACAAACACACACAGACACACTTAAAACAAAATGTCTTCAAGTAATGACTCTGTCTCAATGCTTTTTAACATCGCAAGAAAAGAAATTCCAAAGTCTGGCGCTCGTGGAAGGTGGAGGACAAAAACTGACTACAGCGACACACTCCAAAAACACCGTTGTACACTTTTTTATTGAGAGGTTTTCTCTCAACACGTAAACAATATCCCATAAAATATATACATTGCCAAAACAAGAGTACAATGTGATGTCCCTTGCAATAATTGTCATGAACTTTACACTTTACAGAATGTTCGATGCTTGCGATAGAAGAAATAAATTAAGATTTCCGGAAGACGAGCGCAATAGCTATAAGTCCAACTCTCTTAAGTCTCTGTTTAAAAGTCGTCTTGCAATCGGTGGAGGATTTAATTTGCTCCAATACCTTCATGCGGTCGCGATACCATATGGGGCGCCTGCTCCGAGAACTGCACCTAACAGCAGAGATAGAAAGAAAGAGAATTACAATTATTTAGGAGAAACAACATTCACGCAGTTTTATCTCTACAACGGGAACAAACAAATCATGAATTCTTCAAATGATACATGTACCATCGAGTCTAACACTAAAGTTATGGCCGAGCCCATTTATTGAGACTTTAGTTTTAGGTTAGCCACTGTAACCCTCCTGGTCTCAATCGGTGTGTCACCGTTTTAAGCCAGAAATACGACAGAACTTGTCTTTCAACGTTTTGTTTTACGGTTGTTTCCACGTAGCAACACACGTTGCGTCGATTTTTGTGTAGAAAAATGCTACCATTGCAAAGTGCAGAAGCTTACGCATGTGTTCTTTGTTTTCGCTAAATGAACTCTTTTACCGCACGCTGCGAAGTAGATGTTTATCGCGATTAACTCAACAAATATCCCGCTGTTAGGAAAAAGGTCAAAAAAACGTCTTTGTTATTGATTAAATGTTTAAGCTTTAGAGGTACCGACCGCCAGCTTTCCCAAATTTATGAGCACAAAGACTTGGATTTGACAAACGAATCAATAGCGAGAAATTTGACGGGAAAAAAAGGACCTCTCCGCTGTTGAAAGATGTCGAGGAAAACTGAGAAATACCGAAAGCAAGAAGGAAATAGGGAAGACGAATAAGTGTGTTAACTAGCTGAAATTCCAGTAACATGCAGATAAAACAATGTACTACAGTCAAGTTTTATCGCCGCATTTTTAAAGGTGTTCATAAGGCTTATAAATAACCATGTCCTACCGGTGGCTTCTTCATTATGGCCATGAATTTATTTCAAAGAACCTGGAAATTTCGCGTAGAACCGAAGTGAACAGACGGGATTTGGTTGGACCTGTGTTGCAGTGAAGTGTGAGCGCCAAGCTTTTTTAATTTCTTTTGCTCTTGTTCATTCAGTAGCAAGAAAAATACATAAGGCCAAGGTTTCGTTTCGCCCGAGAAGTCTTTGTTTTGAAAGGTGTGAGGCAATTAGTACAAAGCACAATGCCATACAATACTGACAAATTTCACTTTCCCATAACTGAAAGATTTCTTGATATAACATGAACTGTTAAGACGATGGAAACTCCCAAAAATATAACAACTATTTCCGAATTAAACTGAAATGAAGTGCTTCAGTTCTAAACTTTTCAGTAAGGCCTGAAGGAAAAACATTTGAGGTCTGAAACAATGGCATAAGAGAGTGGTAAAATCTTTCTGAATATACTCCTCGTCAAAGATCAGGAAAAAAGTTTGCTCAAAATCACTTTATTGCGATGTACGATTGAGTTGACAGAGAATCAAAGCAATTGAAATTTGTAACTCCGGTCTCGTTGAATACGTTGAATATGGTTATGCAAAATAGACAAGCCTTCTATTCAGAAGAGGAGCAATTATGGTGTCATATATACAAAAAACACAAGCCTGCCTCGATGTATACACGCTTGGCTTGTTGGATTAATGGTCCCCTTAGGGTAGACAATCTCTAGCTAAATTTATTTTGACACAAGGGTTTTCCGCTTGTTCGTGCCATTTTCGGTTAAACGCTTGCTTGCGTTATTAGAGAGCGCTTTGCAGCCGTATAATTGGGCCATTTAAACCGCTCAAGATGTTCAGTATTACGCCGGTGGAACGGAGACTTCAACAGTGTAAAAAGACAAAGGAACCAGGTCGCAAATAAACTAACATGCTAGCTGACTCTTTTATGTGTAATTTTGAAGCTTACCAGTTGTTGAAACGGACCTTGATCCATGTCGTTGTGTAAGGCGAACTCATTCAGAGCCTTCCATGGTTGATAACTAGGGATATCACCCATTGCTACGTCAGTTGGCGGTCTTAGCGAAGGTGGAGTTATATTCGAAGAGTAAGTTTGAACACCCGAAATAGCTGATGGCGGTAGCGAGCGGCTGGAGAGTGCGTTCGGAGAGCTACCAGTCGGACTCTGTATACAAACGGCACAAAGATACATTCTGATTAAAAACAAGGGTATAAAAATCGCGTCAATTATTATGACTTCGATCAAGCTATGTTTGCCTTTATAAAACGTATACAGTTTGCTTCCCCACTGAGAATAATGGTAATTGCAATTTTGGTTCGATGCTGCGCCTAACTAGTAAAGCACAACAGGCAGCGATCATCATGAACCGAATCGCGGAGTTAAAGAATTTGGAGCAACAACTTTAGTTGACATAAGACAACTGTGTGTGCGTATGATAATAAAACAGCAGATGCGAACGCGCCGCCGAGTCCGTCAGCGAGCAAGAATGATTTTATAATAGGCCACACTTGTTGTACATTCATATTCAAAAAGGTTGAATGATTTACAAAGCACGCTTAAAATTCGCTTTCTCCAGAGCCGAGATCGTGCGGAAATAAACAAACAATTCCAATGGGTGGTCGATAGTTTAACGAGGAAGTTGGGAGACATTCGTTTTTGACTGAAGCTCAAAAATATCGGAGACCCGTCAAGCCAGCTGTGAAGCCTAACAATCTAAAATTAACACCTTCTGGCTAATTCTTCCAATTATGTTAACAAGAAACATCCTCGCTAGGTGAAGGCAATGAAAGACATTCGAACCAAGGCGAAAGGCGCTTTTTATAGACAACAAAACAGAGGGGAGAAAGCCTTACGTTTGCTCGCCAAGCTCGATTAACCACCTGTGCGTAAATAGTATTCTTGTTTCCGTCTTTGTGGTGACAGAACAAAGTGTTAGCACACGAAAATACTGACAAGAATCGCTCGCGCGCTCATCGCGAACGGGGAATCAAAATTTGAAATTCAACATTTACCTGCCCGTCATCCGAGCCCGCTCCTTGGTGCTGGTGGTGGGACGACGTTTTATTTAACATCATGGACTTTTTCTTGTCTTTACAGCGTTTATTCTGAAACCAGACGCGTATAACTCGAGGGCTCAAGCCAGTCATCTCGACGAGCTGTTCTTTCATCATTGCGTCAGGCCGTGGGTTCGCCGCATAGCATGTTCTTAGCGTGTGTAACTGCTTCTCGTTCAACACGGTCCGTACCCTGGTCGTTTTCTCGGATTTTCCGCGCCGTGTTGGAGAGCCATCGGGCTGACCGTTTGAGTGCGCTGCAAAGGCATCATTATGGTAAACTTAGTCTCACGCTCCACTCGCGATAGAAACTAATATTTCGAGAGTCGAAACTAATATTTTGAGGAGAATACTTCACTGTGACAATACGGAGCTGTGAAGTCTATAAATGGAGTATGTGTTCAAATTCAGAAGACACTATATACTGCACTCTCGCAATTATACTTCTCGTACAAACATCCTTCAGCTTAAGATTTTGTAGTTTCCTGCGGAAATGTTTGTACTTTAGGGAAAGTATTAAGATAAGTATCGGCAGTTGCAATACAACTGTTACAGCTTCAACGAAATCGTTTGGCTCGCTGAGTTGACTAAGCAGTATTTTAACAGTATAAAGCTGCGTATGGGTCATCCAATTTGCGATCACGGAAACTCTATGATCGGAAATAAATGTCAGAAGTACTTGTGCGTGTTGAACCTTATAATTGGGAAGCGAAGATATTACCAACAAACATTCAATTCTGAATTAAACTACTAGCGATGACTGAGCAGGTTATAATATTCTCCCGTGTATCCAGGGTTTGACCTGTGACAGCGCGCGGCAAGATCGCCGAGAGCTAAGTTGCCCAACTACAAACCAGGCTTAAATTAAGCGCCATAACACCAATAAACACGTACGCTAAGAAATGCTAAGCTCTCCTAAGTCAACCCGAATTCGAGCAGTTGAAAATTTACCCTGGATACGTGCAGAGTCAATCCGAGTCGCTAATAGTGTTATCAACCCCAATTTGATTAGATTCTGATATATTCACTGACAAGACCTACCGCATCGAAGCAGTAACTGGGAGCAGAAACAGACCGACGTACCTGATGATTGAGACGAGGATCTTTGTCCACCTCGAGCATGTGCCGCTTGAGCTGTAGCAGTCGCTTTCTCCACAATTTCGTTGTCCTCCTTGCAAAATAACCCGTCCTCCCGCAGCGCAAACTCGTCGCCTGGGACAAGTTGCCTACTGCAGGCGATGCAGCGAAAACAGTCTATATGATAGATTTGATTCTTCGCCCTCATCACGAAATCGTTTTTGGTCACCGACCGAGAACACTTGGCGCACTTTGTGCCAAATAACCTGAAGAGGAGGAAAGAAGAAAGATTGTTCAATAGCAGGAAAGCAAATAATGCGCTTCGCAAGAACGACTTTCGCAAATATATCTGTTTCGGTTTCATTCGTATCCGAAGTGACCCGTCAGTATGCGTTTTTAAAATGTTCCTACTCGTTATTAGGCCTAATCCTGAAGATATCCCAGCGGAAGAAACCTGCACGGATTGCAAACTTGCGATCGAAAACGAAATCTAAGAAAACCACAAGTTTAAATTGTACTTTTAGCCTCCTGCTTGTCGAGTTGGCAAACTTTCCCGCCTCGCTTGCCCACAATAAGAAAGAGGCGGAGTCAGAATATAACTTGTGTGAACTAAATTTCCTGAACTCCAGCCGCCCGGTAACCGTGTGAATTTCTTGACAATTAGCTTCCCTGATATCCCCAGAATATACAGCGCTATCCAAAATAACTATGCACGACAGTACACAGCGGGGGAAATCAGGGCAACTAACTAGCGAGTAGCTTATAAGTCGGCTTTGTGAAGACAATACGGTCATAAGCATCAAACAACTACTCTGTCTTCCTAATTAACAACATTGATTCCTTCGCCGGAATAATATGCCGTCAGTGTTTGTAATAAGCTACGTAATCCCAGAGAACATGGTCTGGTGAAAACGCCGGCGGTCAAATCTGGCACAGTGAGCGTTGATGGCGATTTGATCGCACCTGGCTGGTCTCCGATCCTGATTTCTCAGCAGTAGATTGGTCTGGCTTACCTAACATAATCACGCTTGCAGTACGTCTTTCCGTCTCGCACAAAACACGTACAAGTTTCGTCCAGATACGTGTGGCAATCAGCGCATTTGAGGCAGCCGGCGTGCCATTCCAGGTCGGGTGCTACGCGGAGAATGTACTGGTCTTGAATCTGAGAGCCGCAGCCGACACACATGGATATTCGACGCTTCTCTGCAAAAGAAACACAAAACAAAACTTAAGAGCTCCTTGGTCTAAAGCGTGACAGGAAATACTTCTGAGCGTCCAAGAGAGCCACCGCGCTGAGACAAAGTTTATTTTGACGAGCGGGGAATCGCATCGAGTTAAGTACATACGTTGAAGATCCTGTTCGCTCATTCCCAAGGAAGCTACACAAGACACGCTCGGTGATATCAACCAAAATGGGATTACTAACTGAGCGACACTGCCAGCTGACGAACCGAATACTTCAAAATTCCGATCTCTTTGGAGGGATTACGCTATTGGTGCATCCAGCTCGTACAATGCCACGTGATCCGCGTTGTCATCGTCCGGTAGTTTATTGGCCGGAGGCTCAACCACCAATTTTACAAATTGGTACCCAGTTGTGAATGCCACACTCGTCATTGGTCGCCCACCTTTCATCACTTGTCAAACTTTGCGCGTTTTTTTAGATTTGAAACAGCGATAAACGCAGGTGTACGTTAAGAAACTAACCACAGAGAAATTTTTGTACTCTTGGAAATCACAGAACGGTGTAGCGATCTTGGCCTTACCGATCACGAGTGATGATTTCGGCAAGAGATTAGAAATCAAGATTTCTGGCCCGTCGCTAGCAAATACCTTGGAGCTGTTGTTGACTCAAGTGACAGCTGACTTTTGTATTTCACGTTGATTCACACACGTGGAAAGTTACTAAAGCAATATCTACTAGTGTTCGCCTTGAGAGGAGCGTGGATATCTGTCTGGGTACGTGTGAAATAAATCTACACGATAATTTCATGAGCTGAATTGAATCAGGTTCGCTGGCGTTGCTGCTGAATGGAAGTCGCCTTTCAAATATAGAGAGTGTTTATGCGCCGTCAAAACCCGAGCCCGCCGAGAGAGGGCAATGTGAAAAGCATTGTTCAATTCTCTATGCATGGCGACGCAACAACAAGCAAATTTGAATCAAAACAAAAGGGTGGATTTGGGGCTGGCTCTCATTGAACCTCAAACACTTCGATATAATTAGCAGAAATTTGTGAAAGGAAGCAAACGAGATTTAGCACGTTCTAGTTAGAAGCTCCGCCTCAGCGGTCACCAAATAGTGAGATAGTGTCCGGCTCGGTATCACACTATCGCTCGATGAAAGGAACCCTCACCCTCGACAAAAACCCAGACAAGCCGCGATGTTGAAAACTAGAGAGGTCATGATATTGACACAAATTGGAATGAAAAATATTTACCCGAGAAATTTTCCCTTTGAATAGCAGAACAAAGTCCCCATTGAAAACATTTGTGCCCAACACAACGTGGAATAATAGCTTTTGTTTTCTTAGTTCAACTCGGGGATTTAAAAAACCATTCACCGTTGTCAAACATATCTCTTGATCGTCTGCACATGATTCCATGCCATTGTTGTAGCCAGCCCAACTAATTCATATATTAATTATCTGTCATATTCACTTGTCAAACACCTCATTTACGGACCCCTCGGCACCAGACCTCCTACTTTGAGGTAGTGACTGTAATTTCCTTTGTCTAATGGAGCGTTTAATCCTAAGCTGGATTGACCATCCCTAAGCCGAGCTGTCGCGCTTATAGGATTTCCGACTCGCCTTACTTGAGGATAACATTTTTGGAGAGCGTACAAAAAAGGTTAACACTATCGACAAGAAAGGTTTCAGTTAACCAACTGAGGTAAAACTGAATTGAAGAGTTGAAGAACTCGCTGAAATCTTAACTCGCCTCACCAAAATCAGTTCTAAAACTCAGTGTAGAATTCTGTCTGCGAGCGAATAACTGTAACACATAATTTCGAGCTTAACTCGGATGCGCTTTTATTACGAGTGAACTCTTCACAAAAAAGGTCGTTACGAAGATTGTTTTTCGCACCGTCTTTGCAACACGTCTTTCGTTGCCTTGGCTGAAATATTTCCTAACACCAGATCATTTGCATAGAAACGGAAACTAATAAGCCCGGCATTGGTCTGTTGATGTTTAGCAGAGGCGCCACCGAGGTGGCGGTCAAAGATGGACATGATCTCTTTACTGGGAGTCACATTTCTGCTCAAGTATTGTTCCGGCTGAGCTTCCGGGAAATTCAATTTATGGCCTCAACCCAATAAATCTGAAATTCGATGGTCCCGTTTCGAACTTCTTTTAAAATTTGATCAGGGTTTTAAGAACGAATATGTAAGATAAAGAAATTTATTCCAATGAATATTGACTTTGGTGCTAAGTGTTCCCAAAACGTGCCTTTTTGTTACAATACGAAAAATATATATAATCAAAAAAATATAAAAACAGGTGCCAACGGCTCCATTATGTCTTGCCAACGTGACGGAAGAGAATACGCCGTAATCGAAAATTAAAATTAAATCCTTTTTCGTAACAACGTAAGGCAAAATACACGGACAATTTCGACGCTCTGTTAGTAGCGGCGGATAAGTTGAGTTGCTGCAGGTCCATCAGTGGACTCAAAATGTCGATTGTTAGCGGAGTTAAATAACAATAGCTTCTAATCTTGTGAAATTGGAATAATCTTGGAAACTTTAAAATAAACTCAAATGATTAACGTAACTAACTGGTTATGTTAATTCGTAGAAAAACAGTGGTAAATGAAAAGAAATTTTTAATATTTTCAATCCGAAAACTACCCTAAAATCTATCAAGCACACAGACAGTGTTCTTTTTTCCTTTTTTTTTTCCAGAATGGGCAACTGAGATACGAATTTGTTTCATGTAAATTACCTAATGCAAAGGTTAGTACGATTTAAAAGAGGCTTATATAATCACTTGGCTCTATTTGTTGAACATTGGAATTACCATCAACAAAAAGACTGACAATTCTGGCGTTTTCCCTTTTCCACATTTTCCGCCAATCTTCGGAATCTGCTGGCTCCATGTATCAAGCTTAAGAATAAACAATTGTTTTCCTGTCGGTTACGAGAGCGTACAAGTTTTGTCGTCGCCTCAAAGGCAGGGGATTGTATCATAGTTGTATGATATGTGCGATGTAAAATAAAGAAAGGGACAAGAATTCAAGACAATTAGAAGCAATACACCACAGTTGAAGAGCTAGCCGCTTCATGTCGTGAATAAATGTACACAGGCCTGTGTAAACTTCAACAATTATATTGATAGATCAAGAAGACGTGTTAGTATTGAATTGTACTGTCGAAAGCGCCCTTGAAATCCCAATATGTACCCTTGATTCGATTCTTTAGCCGGTGAAATATAATCATGTCTACTGTCTGTTCAAGAAACAGATAGAAAGCGTTCATGTGTGCGGATATCTTCGAGCATACTAAGAAGGCGTCCTTAGTAAAACTGAAAAACATATGTATTTTCAGCAAAATGACATTCAGCGAGGTTTCCCTCCGAAAGGACTTCCAGATATGTTTGCTAATTTGCCTTGGCTTTGTTGTATCTCAGCTGGCGGTATTAGGAAAAACAATCGCCGTGTCAAAATGGCGGGAAAATAAGTGATCAAGGCGAAAGGCGATTGCTGGCGTTTGTGGACAATACTGGATTTCTACAAAGTGGAAAATTAAGGCATCGCGTGGTTGATACGGGAAAAATCGTCCCGGAAATCATTTCCGCGTTCGCTTTATTTTCTGCCGTGCCTAATTCCTAATATTGAAGAAGGAAATGGAACACAAAGGCTGAAACATCTGCTGGGAGAAAGCAAATGGACGAAGAAAACATTTACGGATACAATTAGTGTCGGGAAGATTTTACAATTCGTGAAAATGAGACCAGAAAAACGCAAATTCAAGAAAATCAATTCAGTTCAATTTTTAGTGAAGTCAGTCGATCTCATAAAATTAATTGGAGAGGTTTTGGGAAAAAAATAACAATATTAATAAAAACAAAAAGCAAAAAAAAAAAAACGAAGAACTGAGAAAATATGTTTACATGAAATGCCCCGTGGGAATTTTTGCTTTAGGCAGCCCTCGAAGTGATAAAAACAAACAACTTCCATTATGGCCACGACATGTTTTTATAATTATTCCGTTTCGCTGTCCTTTTTGTCTTTCTCGCACAAAAGAAGTCAAACGAAAGTAGATTTGCATTCAGTATATATACACTTAGCAGTCAATAGTAATCATCAAGCTTCTTTTTTAAAGAGTGTGCATTTAAAGTGAAAACAAACTCCATTTGATTGTAAAACATTACTTTGTATTGCAGCGACAGCATGACGTTTTCACCTTTCCTAAAAGATCATATCTGAAAAAGTATATAAAATTCATTGTACAAATTTAAAATCTTTATGTGCCTTAAGTGTAGTTTATCAGAAGAATAGTATGGTCACAAGACAAAATACATATTTTTGTTACTCTAAAATACTAAATGGTATATTTAAATCTAAGCAAATAGAGAACGATTATTCGTTTCAAGGGGACCTTGTGAAGCATTTTAGTAGTTGAATTATCTCTTTCAAGAATTTTGGTTATCTCAACGGAAATATTTCGTTCTGCACTCTATTTCCTTCAAGTAACAAGTCAACGAAGTTTGTTATTTTATATCAAGAAAAGCACTCTCTGTTCTTTCTAAAATACCACTGTTTATTTTCTAAGACACGAGGTTTTATTTTACAAGTAAGAAGATGCGATAATGTACGATTATTTACCAGCTAGTAACATTTACAAATCATCGAAGATTGAGAAATAATTGGCACGGCGTGAAGTAAAATATAAGCTGCGTGTGTTCTAGGCACCAAGTTAATTCAGTGGCTGCTTTAAAAATGAGTATTAAGACCAAAAAACCTTCTGAGATCAGTATTCTTTATGCGTGTCGAGTTTAATCCTTGGATTCAGTGTGAATGTCGAGGCTTTGGGCTTTTAGCAAACTACAAGAAAGGAGGGATTAAGTAACAAAACAAAGTTAGAAAGGAAAAGATACAAGTTAATCTGATAGCCAACGATAAGAAATAGCCAGAGACCCAAATCTATCTACATATTTTTAATTCTTATGAATGTTTCATCGCCTAACTTTACAAAATCTATTGATCTGTCACACGAGTAGAACAACGCAATAGATATATAAGTTGTCAATGTTTACATTTTTTTCCTTAAGATAAAAAGTGAAAATGGTTTGAAACCATGATCTTCAAGATCTTGCACCCTCATATCTTACAACCGTGCAAGAAAACTGTAATGCAAATGTAAAATATTTCTATTATGAATTTGTATAAAGCACAACACCCGTTTGAGAAAGACACGCAATCGGTTCTAGGTTTTCCGGAAACTATTCAAATAAAATCGCGTTTTCAACTGATGCTTCCAAAAACCAAAATAAAATGCTAACTTGAAAGATTTGAAAGTAGCATGCATTTTCTTAAAAATCGACTTCATCAACTTTATCTTACTTCCGACGGGCCAAATGCTTATTTATGGTGATATTTGAGAACGACCTCGATGTTTAATTTAAAAATAGCCCTGGTGCAATACGAACTTATGTACAATTTTGTAGGGCAGCGATAGCGAATAAAAATTGTACCTTCGACTGATTCAACGTGTCGAAGACAAGCTATCGACCGCAAATCCCACCTACAGATAGTTATTAAGGTCAGGTCTAGACACCACATTTGAGTAAAATAAATGTGGTATCTGCAAGATGTACTTGGAATCGAACAAGCCTGTTCCAATTATCTTTCTGGTTGGTATTAATAACGCAAAAGGAAGTCAAACGGAAGGAACGAAAATAATTTCATGTTTGCATAATCACATCAATCCAACTCTGACAACTTGAGCAGATAAATGGATGAGGCAAACCTCAGTATTTATAAAATTCATTTATGAGTTATGTGGCATTTATCTTACAGCTTGAGCAACCGGTTTGCTTAGGTAACAAAAAAACAAACAAAGATAGTGCTGATTAAGCTACGGTTTGTGAAGAATAGCGAACAGCCACGAGCAATGAAATATTGGCCAATGAAATAGAGGGAGACAACTGGAAATGAACAGAGAAAAAAACTTCCATGTGTTTCGTCAACAGCACCAAAAAAAGCGCAAACGGCAACAGTATCGTCAACAACAACAAAACAGGCATTTCAAATTAATTAAGGTGCTTGCTCATCTATGAGCATTTCATCCTACAGTCAATATTTCTTATTTGTTGAAGTACACAACTGTATGTAATGAAAAGGAGAGCGATTCTGTACAGGCTACGATGAGATCGCAAGCCATCGAGAGGGTCCGGGATAAGATGTGGTTATATAGTCTGGCTCCAGAAGTGCCCAAATATCAGTCGTCTAAAAGTCTACCTCTTGTCTAGCACATCAATTTATAACTGATCACAAATGACCCAGATTTCAAGTTTTTTTTCTAGTTTTGTGTTGGGCGCAAATCAGTTGCTTTAAGTATGTACATACACACTTTCTGTCTTAGGCTAAGTGCGTGATCTTCTTTTCACTCTCCTCAAAATCAAGTCACTCCCTGAAATGTTTTCGACCATTGGAATACTGAGAGTTCAAGCGAAAAATCTTCGCACACCGTTGATTTGAACTTGTATTTGATTATCAGAGAGGTCACCCTTGTAATGCTATTTTACGGTGTTTTAAATTTGTCTAAAGGAAACTGAGAAAATGTACTGAATCACCTGTACTGAACACATCACGAGACCTCAGGGGCTTCACGGTGTCTAAATTCTTTACTCAAAAATCTTCAATTTTTGTTTTGAATTTAAAGACTGATGGCTTGGATGGAACGCACTGATAACGGAATATTCTTATCTTTGTATCAAGAAAAAGAGAAAAGTCGACCATCACAGATAAAGTGGCACCAGGAATCTTACACACTGAATAGTATTGCACAGTGTATAATGCTTCTGGAAACAAATGAATTTAAACCTTTACATTACGCTATGGTATAAAATGTAGATTTTTCCCTTTACAGAATGTCATAGCTTATGGAACGTTTTCATATCGGCATGTTACGACACGATACTCCATCATTACCCTACATGTATTTGGAATTATCGTCCGAATTTTGTAACTAAGCGTTGATAGCATGAACTTGGAGCTGAAAGAAGTATTCTACTAGAAATAATTTGTGATTTTTGTTGCAAAATTTGTGGCAAATGGCTTCCATCATGTTTTCTAGTAGACAAAACAATAAGTCAAGGAACAGACAAATGAAACTTTTCATTGAGGCACTGCACGTGAACGAAGGATTCAAACAGACAAGCTTCAATCTTTCGGTAGGATTTACATTTTCTTTTCCTGCATTTCCTGAGGCAAAGTTGATTTGTAACTGAATTCAGAACAAGAGTGAGATAGTTTACCCCAGGAATCATTTTCGAGCTCTTCGTTTTCACTTTGATTTGCCATAACCATTTCTGGCTAACATCTTGCTGGTGCAACATAGTATACAATAACATGCAAAATTTAAGCGGTGGATGTCCTTTCCGAACAAGGCTGGAAGATGCATTTTATTCACTCGCGCCTGTGGAACCTATAACACAGTTAACTTGGGGTACCTTCCTCATTAATTATCTGTGATCTCAGAGCATATCCAACCCGCACTTCTTTGGTAGTTCTTAAATCTTGCTGTTGAGTTAGCTTAAGAGTAAAAATCGTACAAGTTTGTAAACAGCTCGAGTAATTTTTTTATGAAACTCTTGTGTTAAGCTCTTGTGGAAAGTCCTATTCCGAGGTACAATTTTAGGAGCTGTGTTCACTAAAACTTGACGTGAATTGTTGCGAAAAATGAAATAACGCTTCAGTAAAATTGCAATATACCGGTTACTATTCTTTGAAAAAGTCTCTGGGAAGATGAAACTGAAGAATTTAACTGAAGAAAAAAAGAGAATTACTTGCCTTTAAAAGAGGTAAACTCTTTGACGTCAGCATTAAACATGACGATAGCTCTTAGAACTAATTTAGAACAGTGGCTGAGAAACAGAGACTTTTTGAATCCAAGGAATCGACATCACAGAATAGACATTGCGACCTCCTTGAGCGTTTAACTTTGACATTGTTATACATGTATAGAGGTATCAATATAAGATAATGGCGTAAAACTACACTGTTGCAATCAAAGAACTGTCTCGCAGAATCTGGACGTCAACAAGTAAAGCCGTGGTATGCTAAATTATACATTACCCCCATTTCGTATGATTACAATTGTCCAAAAAAGATCGCTCATCTATGATACTGGGAAGCTCATATACTGAGTTGAAAAAAGAACCACAACTGAGCAGAATCGATATCATCATAAGAGCAATATTAGGAGTTTTATTTGGAACCACAAGTTGTCCTATATTAGACCTAGAGAACACTGTGGTTAATTCTGTAAACTTTCTCAGACTGCGCTGGAATGTTGGGTCGTGTCACGTACTGTCAGAGTAAGCTAGAACTGATCGAGGGATCGAGGAGAGACTGTTTTCTCTTCTTGGTTTTGGCTTTTACGCAAAACTCTGTGATATTTAATATCTCGATTTTATCTCTTCTCAGTGATGTGACCAAAAGAGCAGCAGTATGTGCTTAATCGTTTTCTCCATGTCAAAGTCTAATATTAAAGAGATTCGCTCTGATGCCCAGAGTAGATTTAGCCGTGTCAAATTGGTTACTTCTGAACCAGTGCTACCAATATGCAACGCATGCACTATATTCAAAATTCAGTTGCGTATACAACAATGGAAATACGCCTAACATATATTAGTCAATAAAATGCTTAAGGTGAAGAAAAAAATAACACAAATTTGTCCCGTACCATGTTTATGCCCTTATCCGAGTTAAGCAGCGTGTTGGAACGTCGTGCTGTTACCAAATCCTTAGCATTTTTGTCATTTTTTGCTTTTTTTTTCCCTCTTAAAATATTGCATCTACAAACACCGTCACGCCAACTCGTTAAGAATATAACTTTAATGAATAAAGAACATTTACAATTTGATATCTTACAAGGTCAAAGTTTCTGGATTTTAAGCCAAAAAGAAGTCAAAGTTTATGTTTACGTTTTCACTTAAAGCCACGTGACTGATTAACTTCTAAATTCTCTGAACTCAAATTCAATAGAACAAAAGATCTCACTACCGGCATCTAAGAAATGTCTTGACTGAAAACAAGTGGCAAGTAAAGAGAATTCCGTTGCTTATCATGGGATTTTAAAAAGGTAACGTGTCATATACACGCTATAAACACCACTTTCGCACATGTTTTAGCGATCCATTTCGTCAAGACTGAATACATGGTGCATGTAATTTCGTGTTCATTAGGTTGTACAATGTGAAGGAAACTGTGCATGAAACATAATGTGTGACCATGTAAATTCCTTACCCGTGGTATTGTTTCTTATACTGTGATCGTAACTTCTTTCAAGTCCGAAGATGACCAGTCTTTAACAGCCATGCAAATGAACGTTGCTGAGCGAGCCTCTCTTATCAAAATCCCTGGATTCTTTATGTTCTACAAGGTTGATGAGACCAAGTTTCTGACCAATCAAGCGAAAGCTACTGGAGTAGAACTTTCATGTAGCACTGTTTATTTTGTAGTACGAGGTATTTTTAGAATCTGTTTATGAAGTCTTTTTAGCAGTATTTTTTTCAAGTATTATTGCGGTAGATAATGATAAAGCCATTGTCAGCGTTTTGTTCCCAAATTATGGCGCTCTACCTTCACGGGTCCAATCTGTGCTTCCAGCAGTTAAAGGTTCACTCCGCGTGGTTTACATGTGAGACGGACAAGTGAGTAACAGCTACAGGCGCTGGGAAGCATACAGTTCCCTTCTAATCAATTCTTTGCTCGAGGTTACATTTGACAACGGTTTTCGGCAGAGAAGATTTTATCGAGATACATATAAAATTCATATCTGTTTTAGTTTTGGGCGACACTGGCCAAAAGCATCCCGTGTCTTATTTCCAAAATTCAGATGCAGTTTAGAGAGACTTCAAAAAAGGCTGGTCCCAAAAGACGAAAAACGCCTCAATTAATCGCCTTAGTGCTTCAAGTGTAGTTTCACAACTTCCAAAATGCGGCTTAAGTGTGACAAATATTGAAGCTGTTGACCAGAAATTGAAAAATAAAGGACATGATAAATGATAAAATGGGTTGTGATGTTTTCCTGTGGCGTTTCGTAACATTTAATGAAGTCAGCCAGGCTTTTAGTAAGAATAAGGGCTTTGTTTTTCCAATTCAATGTCGTTTCATTTCGATGAAAATGGCATTAAAAACCTATTTCATTTGTTTTCCACTTTTTTATTAGAAAAAATTCGAGGCAAGTCTAATTAATTTTATTTGTATCATTCTCTTCATAACAACAAACGTTCATGATAAAGATTTAATAAAATTTGTTGCCGCTGTTGTCTTAATGTGCGAGTTTAAGGGGGATCGTTGACTGTTATCTAAGCCAAACACATAACCCAAACACTTATTAGTTTTTTCTTCGCGATAACACAAAGAATAGGCGGAAATGTAAAAAGAGGAAATCCGCGACTACGCGACGCCAAGTCGAAAACAGCCGACCAAAATCTCACCATTGTCCTCTTTACTGAAGATACGCATTCTTTTGTAGAATACAACTGCAGCTCACGTTGTTACAAAATGTTCCGTTAAGTTAATTTGAGAGCGAGATACATTTTCTACATTGATGCAATGACACTGAACTTTGTTGTTTTTTGTCACTGTTTTAGTATTACTTCTTTGAAGTACATTTATAGTTATATGTACATTGCTCGCCGTGATTATTAAGCTTCCCGTCAGTGATTTGGTACAACATGATACAAATTTGACATTTTTAAACTCCAGAGAAACTGTCACATATAGAATACAAAGAATTCTAAGTAATGGTGATGTCGCAAGTGGACGAAGCTGGCCTGGTTTATTACTGAAATAACGTTTAGATATCGTTTGAAAGGCAACTTTCGCTGATGTACTGTTGCTGTCTTTGTCTGATGTTATGATATCTCATACGCTTACTGACGCAGCTAGCATCGTGCCACCAAAATCACAATTTATCCAATTAAGTATTTGTATGACATTCGGCACTTTTGAAGTAACAGGGAAATAAAAGAAATCATTTAAACGGTTTTATTGAAGCGAAAAAACACGATACCCATGTTTTAATGTTTCATGACAATTTTTCCAGAAGCGTTAAAACAACAAAGGTTTAGGGTTGTGTACCTGTGAAAACAATGATAAGATTAATGAAGTTTAATACTCTTTGACTGAGAGAATGCCTCCAGGTTAGGCGATTCTCTAACTGTTCGAAACACCATAGAGCCTGAACAAAAATTAGCACAAAGCCTTTGTCACCAAATTTGAAGTATCGAAGACAAAACAATCGGATTACTTAGATCGGCGACAGGAGGGCGGCTTCTAAAACGGATGATATCACCCAGAGCCAGCAGTAGTTAATTGATTCATAAAAGATTCAGGAGACAAATTAAAAACCTCAATCACCAGGACTGGAAAATGAAAATCGAAATAGCATAGTGTTTCCTTTCTTTCCTTGTTAATTTGGACGACAATAGTTGTGTATCTTTGTCTTTCAGGAAACTTTCACTCTGCTAATTCTGTAGCTACACCATTTTTGAAGTTCGCAACTTTTATATTTTATTGTTGTTGTAGGGGAACTGCATGTTTACCATTTTATTTCCAAGAATGACCAATACCTCATTTCTCCTTACAATATGAATAAATTATAAAGAAGACGAGTGGCAAAAATAGGGAAAATGATAAACTACAAAAAATTGTTTCCATGTGCAACTGATAGCCAGAGTTAACATTTCCATCGTGGAACTGAAAGGGTAGTGTGATCAAGACGTAAATACCACAAGGACAAACAACTTTCAAGCAATTGCAAAGCCAACTATTTCCCCATCGGGAATGGGTCTGTATAGAATAGGACTTCATGGAGTTTTTTCTTTAACTCTTGCTTTTGTTAGAGACACGTTTCGCGCAGGAATAACATTGTATGTTTTATGCTTTGGTACGAAAACTTTGCGTGCTCTCGATGAGAATGTTATGTTTTTTTTTTTCAAAAGACGTAACGCCGATTGTGACAAAAATGGCATTTTCACCCACGTATCACGTAGTCCATTAGGAGGTCGTTAAAAAGTGTGCGAGTAATCCGAGAGCAGGTTTGAAATATTCTCGTTGATTTACTAAAGGAGATACACACCGGTGTAAAGTAAGTACCAACGACAGGATAACGATAAATTCAAACACGATGATTAGAAAGTCTGAAGGGAAACACTTGAATTAAAGCGGGGAAATCTGGAGAAAACTGCGCGCAGAAAAAAAGAAATGAAAAGAAACACAACGTTAAAACATTCAAGGAAATTTTAAGATTAAAAGTGACATGCCGGTCATACTTCTTAACTAGATATTGAAGGTTTAACTGTAAATCAGGTACGCTTCTACGCGGAAACCGGCGAGAGAGAAGTCACTACCCTTTTTCGTAGTTTTCAATTAATATAATTTCCTGAATTCCTCATAACAAATATCGTTTCAAATAACGGCAGGATGCAAAGGGCTGGGATTATTAAAAGCAGCCATTATCAGTCTTACAAAACCTGCGACTGAAGTTATTGTTATCGAATGAAAGAAGCTAAATAGTATGCCTGGAGCGATAATCGGTGCCCGAACCTGTTTGCCACGCACGAAGTGCAGCACGTAACACTGGTAACAATATACGAAAAAATTGCTTTTCTAAATAAAAGTGAAACTAAAATTGCAAAAAATCACCGAGTTGTATTCTCGATCGTCGAAAATGTTTTTCTTTCGCAGTAGCCAGATCAAACGAGCATGGAGTAACTGATGTTAAAAACAGATGGCATTGAATATTCATTAAACGTAAGTTGTACAGTACATTAACTATACTTTCTTGTTACAAACCACAAATTGCTCGAGCTAGGTAATGAGATATTCGAAAGCAGAGCCAGAGTAGTTTCTTTTTAAGGATGTGTGGAGTTTTTATAGGTAGAATTCAGTTGATATAACATGAATCCTTCCAATCTCAAATGCTTGATAAAGAATTCTTGGTCTTGCCTAATATTCAACGAAAAAATTGACGCGAAATAGTGTAATGACATTACATCCGAAAAATGGAAAACGTAATAAATCTTACTTTCTCAAATTTCCCGAGCATCATTGTTGTCAGAAAACTGCGAGAACGTTCATAAGATAATTCAGAAATCATGTATACCAACTCTTACAACGTGCAATTGGGCGTGTACCATTTGACATCCTTTTAAAGATGTCAACTTAGAAGAGACAGCAAAAGATAAAACAACCCTCTCCTTTCAGAAAACATTATTCATCTGCATTGTGGATTATAAAAGCCTAGAGGACGTAAAGAAGATCTTATAAAGATGCAGATTACACAGGATTTGTAAACAACAGGGCCGAGATAAATGGCGAGGTTATAATTGTACATCTATCTTCATCGTTTTCAAATTACAACCGGAGAGCGAAGCTTAAAGTAAAGGCGGAAAAAGGAAGGGCAGTTCTCATTTGCATGAAGTGGATTAATCAAACTCTTAACAACTATCTTGCTGAATGTTCAATGAAGATAAAAAAAAAATGTTGTAAAGGTCGTAAAATAAGTGTTCTGTTAAATGTTCAATTCGTTTTGAACACCAGTCCATACACGTTTAGACAGAAATTCATGAACTTACTCTTCAATTTGTATGAGTGATGATTTTCTTAACTTTGCTAGCACGAAGATGAACATTTTGATTAATGAATGCTGAAGTCTACTTGCAATTTTCTAAGTTTTCTTTTAAAAACGCGAAAACCCTCTTGCAGGTGAACTTTCCAAAATTAATAATGTCGCTGTCTTTGAGGATTGGACAAATGGCAAGGAGGTTTGAGACGCCTTATCTTTTGCCACCAGTTGTTATGATTTACAAGCTGAGTACCAACAGAACGGAACTCCATGCAGAAGAAGTAAAAGTCCCGATTTCAGTTCTTCTCTTCGCTTTTAAAACTACAAACGAGAGAATTTCTCTTTTACGAACTGTGGAACAGTATTAATTGTTTCGGAGTTTAGTCTAGGTTATCCGGTCAAACAATGCTGGAAACCGTGGAGTTAAAGCAGTTTCTAAAGCCAGACTTTAGGCTATCACTGACCGTCGAAATACCGACAACAGGGGTTATTCTACAAAGTAGGAGGCCCTGTTATTTCGATACTTCAGCCAAACAGAACTGAACATCAAGCAAACAAACTTACAACAGTCCATTTTGAAATCAAGCAAAAGTGCACTCTCACCTTTAGATGCGATCGTGTCCATGCTTGATATAAACTGGCCCTTCATGTAACACGTTAGAATTCCAATTTAGCGACGCGTAAACAGCGCTCTGGAGCTTCTACCAAGGACGTCCTGCTGTGTTCACTAACTGAGGAAGAAAGAAGGAATAGATATCAATTAATTTCAAGAAACCAAATAAAGCAAAAGGTCCAGTCGAGCGAACAGCCCTGACCTGGGCCGGCTTGAAAATATCGAACACACTGCTTTCCTATTTTACTATCTTAATCGAAAAACGACAGAAACTGAATTGTGTGCCGAGCAAACATAAAAGATTACTTTAAACTTGACTATTTTTAAAGTAGTTTCCTTTCAGTGTAGTATGGAGCGGTTTTTTTTTTTTCGCACAGTGCATAAATAACTGGAAACACAATATGGAAAAATTGCCACTGTACTAAAGATCTCACCAACCTGCCAAAGCGACTTAAGTGAAACGGCTGTATTAGTTTGTTGTTGGAAAGGCGTAGAAAATTAAGGCCAGTGAGTCTCATTTCCCTGTTATACATTAGCAAGTTATTGTCATGAAACAATTTAATGTGGACGTCATAAATGTGATTTGAGTTTTTTTTCTTATTTTATCAATATCTGCCTTTAGGCACGCAGATGTCAGTATAGAAGACAAAAACATCTGTCAAACAGAAAGGATTTGTTTCGCTCACTCGGTAAGACGGCTAAAGATAACTATGGCTTTAAAACAGAAACGACTCTCCTCAAATATATCAGTTGGTAAAATGTAATATAAACAGTAAATAAGTGAGTTATTGCCAGACCGAGAAAGAGGGTCGTTTTCTCAGGACAAGACCCACCCAAGAATCTGCAGATATACAACTATCTTGATGAAAAGTTGAGTATTTTTAGCGGTGTTTTAAAAACGAGCTTTCACTTGAAAAAGAACGTTAAACACAATGCAATTGACTGACAGAGAAAATTAAATATCGCTTTGTTGTTTGACTCTAGAAACACTACAAAATAACAAATACAGCGAACAAAATGAACTAAATTACAAATTAACACAAGGGCGACAAATGGTAGCGAAATTAATGGTGGGAACGAGATTTGCTAAATCCCTGCAAGGAAAATTTTATTTATGAGGGACACCATCATTGGTTTGCACGAATCTCAAGTTGGGTAAAGAAAGATGCAATTTCATTATACTAAGTTGATAATGGGCACCTATATATTTTTGGATAATCTTCTCTCGCATTTGCTTAATAATAGCTTTTATCCTTTAATCTATTTGCATTTGACGAAGTCGCTTTTTCTGGTCGATATATTCACTTGCTTCGCAACGTGCGATTGGAGGACTTGAAAGGCAAAGACAAGTCTTAATGCTATGATCTATTCAATGGTCAAAATGGCTTGAGACTCACAAAAGTGCAAATTAATTTCCAATTTCAGCATTGAAGGGTTTCTTGTTTCTTTGTCGATGTTGCTCTGGGATCAATATCGCTCCCCTTGCAAGATTGTATTCACTTTTCAAAAGTGGTAGACTAACTGAGAGAACTGACTTGGTTAGACATCGCTCTAATATAAGACAAACACAAAACGACAAACTCGCTTTGATTATTAAAGGGATTAATTATCAGAAAAAACGAATAGAAAGATGTACATCTGATTTCTAAAGTTCTCTAACTTTCGTTAAACCAAGACGAAACAGACAGAACTTATGCTTTCAGCCGAGTGACACACAATGCAACTGAATACGTACGAATGGTAAACCTGGGAAACAAGCCAAAAATTATTTTAGAAGACATCTTTTCCTACAAGTCCAACCCTACTTACACGCTCTACACTTAATATTATTTTGTTTGTGTCATATTCAATTTATAAACACGACAGCCTTTCACCAAACACATGCAAATTAGCGGAAGGTGTTTTGACACAAAAGAAAGATGTCACACCGCTACAGCTGATAAACGCAATTCGCAGTTTACCCGTGAAGGTAAACACATACAAGAGAAGGTCCCTTTACGGCTTCAACGCTCGAGTATACTTACTGTTTGGTTACATTTTCGATGGCCCGCTGAAGATATTTCCAGTAGAATTCTTTCCGAGAACACTGTCAGTTACGGGTAAGAAGCGACGAAACGAAGTCGTGTTCGCTCAGCTGTCAACTGCCTTACGCGAAAATCAGAAATTAACTTTGCGAACCTGTATAATTTTGTGAAAGTCCGAGAGAATACTGTTCGTTGAAAAATCTTCACGCCTGGAGTGTAAGGTGATCAAAGCGTCATCTCAGAGATATTCATTTCAATATCGCTGTGAGTTAGAGATAAGTGGTTTTGTCTTTAGAAGTTTCTTGAAAAGAATAAAATTATATTCTCGTTTGAGATCGGGTTCATTTCGCCACCAGTTTTTCGCTCCGCCTATAAGGTGTGATTCTCCGTTTAAATATATGTAAGAGGAAAACGAGTGAAACGGTCAGGCTACGTCGCTTAAAAACCACCTGTTAATTGGAAAGGAAAAGAGAGGCCAAATTTCAACTATGAAACTTAATGCGCGTGAATACACCAAACAAACCAAATCGCTTAGTAAACTGTTTGATATTCTGTCACCTAGTGGTGTTCATGTGAGAAATCCTGTGAAATCCGATTGTGTTAAAGAACATCAAAATTGTGACCAGCCCCTGAGGGCAACCTTAAATCTTTTGGGACTGCTATTGTACAACGTAGAACTGACAAGCAACGGGTTTTGCATGTGATGAAAATATTGTGTTACGGGCACAATAAGTTTTACACGTTGTTCAATGGCGCTTCGCTTGGAAAAACGCCAATCTTGCCACAAGTTCACACTGTTTTTGACGCGAAAATATGTTGTGAATAGAGCTCCAGACACTGGCGATGGTTAAAGACTGATGTTTAGCTCAGAATTTAATAAATAAACACCGCATGTGGTACAAGGCTTTAAATGTGCAAGGGATTAGATGGAATGTTTAACCAAAAGGGAACCTATGGGTTGAAAACGCTTTTACTATATCGTGGCAAAAGCGAAATTGAATTCCACGGAAAAAATTTATGCCCGAAGATTGAAAGGAAAATTTCGCTTCAAGGAACAGGTAGCATTCAAAAGAAGCTCTGTTCTTCAATAGAATTAATAAAAATTAGGAATAAAAGTCGTCTTGTATCAACAAAAAGAGTAAGTTCCCTTAAACGAAAATGTGACTCGTTGAAATGCATCCATGTCGTGAACTTGACAAATATTTTAATATTTGCGGCGCACTTAGTGGCTCAATAACCTTGAAATGTAATTTTTCACCTTAAAGGACTGGCCGACCTAAATTGGATGAATTATTCATGTCGTCTGAAAGCAAACGGGAAAAACGCTTTCCCTTTATCTTTTACATGACGGAAAGGTTGCTTTGTTCTACACGAAAGCTGGTGTATATCTTGGGTAGATATGAAATGGTATTACTGCTTGATGGTAGTAAACGGAGAAAAAGTTTGCTACCAAAACCCGCAATTCCTCAGTGTTCACTTGTTTAAAATATTTCGAGATTATAGAGAACATCTGTCTAGGAGAGACAGTGTTGCTTCAAGTGCTAAAAGCAACCACGCATTAAAGTGTAATTCGAGGCTGGTCTCCTTGTATTTCTGGCCGGGTATCTTTACAAATGTAGTTCCCTCGTTTGTAGTGCTATAGGGCCCTTCAGGAGAAACAAGACCTCACTACTCAGCGAGACAACTGAACAGTAAGCTAAAGGTACGTGTTTGTGATGTATAAGCAAAATTGAAAAGAGGGGTAAAGATCAATGTGTTCAGTGGTAAAAAGAGATGGCTGGATTGAACCGCTTGAGCTTGCCGCGGCTAAAAGTTTGAAGCACGCCAAAGAAAACTTGGCGACGGAATCGATTCGTAGCTTTCTTGAAGGCGATTTGTGTTCAAATTTGTCATCCTGTCAGATAATTGACGATAAAAGCTATCAAGTTTTATATCACAGAGTTGAATTTTCCAGTCTAACATAGCAACCGGTGTAGCACCAAGTAAAAACAGGCGAGCAGGGGAGGGAGTGACAGGATTGTAACTCGTGAATTCACAAATAACCCCTATCGTTCACATTGAGTAATTTGTGACGCTGCTAAATGTTCACATACAACGAGATTTTAACAACTTTTTTTTTTTTTTTTTCAATTTTGGATTGTTTTATAATAGAGAAATATTCTATTTCATTGCTTCAACTTGATTTGAATAAGGGTGAAAGGTATATTGTAAACGCAAACCAAACAACACGACGAATTTGAAATACCTCTTGCAATTATGAAGACATTGTTAAATATAAGGCTGTCATGAAGAATAAAGAGCAATTTCTATGCTTTTCAATTCCTAAGTTTGCTTCACTCACCAAAATCTATTTATACAAGTAAACGACACAAGCAAACAAATTCCGCCTCCTATAATGGAAGCGCTGAATATGTCTGAATTTTTAATTGAAGAGCTGTTCCAATTTAAAACGTAGTAACGACATATTGAAAATAAAGTTCAATTCTGCGACAAACTGATCCCAGAGCGCCTGTTAACATGCACGCACAATCTACCGTAACTGAATTTTTTTATACATGTATGTGTTAAGACATAATGAGATACGAACTCGACATATGTAGGGACAAAGCGTTTATTATTGGTAAATCAGTTTCACACGTGAGACAATTGAGGAATTTCCTGATAATTTCGAACTCTTTTTTGCTTCTATTTGCATCAAAGCAAAGAGAATATAATGAATTCATTAACTGAATTTTATCTTAGCAGCTGAGTCAATGGAATCGGCAATCAGTCAGTCAGTTAGTCGACACAAACATTGGGAAAACAAGGTGGCCACCCGAAAAATCTATTTTAGATGATCATAGCCACCTGAAATGTCGGGGCTGAATCTTCAAAATGAAGTAAAAAAGTATGATTTTAAGAGTTATCCAGTTTAGAGTTGAGAACTAAACACAGAGAATTATGGCTAAGTTAGTTCAGTTTTTCCACTGCACGTATAAATATGAAATATAAAAACATGTCCCATTTGATTGTTAAATTGTCGGACGATGAAACATCCAGAGTTCTAATGAAGACATATACCTAGGTCAAGTTTGAAAACATCATAAATCTTTTTGACAGTGCTTTTTATGTCAGTTCAGAAACATAACTGAGAATCATGTAAACGTTAAAAGCGTTAAGCATATTGAAGATATATTTACCCGAACAAGACTTATCATGGCTTTTAGTTATAAACAACATTTACTTTGCTGTCTTACACAGCTACTTTCATACGAAATATTCAGCTAGATCAGAACGGCGTAAGAAAAAATTAACAGCGGGATTTAACTCAAAATTCCGACAAACCTGAAGTCGGTAACAAGTATGTTTTCGAATATCAGACTGCATACGGGATACAAGGGATTTTACAAACACCTCGCTTGTAGTCAAACTAATCTATTTTTTTCACGGTCAGTCCAGCTCTGTTTGTGGGCACCCTGATCTACTGAAACTCGGGCAAATATTTTGCAGGGATCATTGCTTTAGCAATTAAACTCAACGCGATTGTAAATGTCAATCTGTCCTCGTGGATGGAATAAAATACTCTCATGAACAATACAGAGCTGAAATGCATACCCGGCTTCAGTGAAGTTTGTGTAGCTACTATGCTTCAAAATGATGCACAGTCGGCAAATTTAGTCTACGAAGGACAATAATTACAAGGAAAAGTTCAATCGAAGATATGAAATTTATCAGCGGTTATAAGCAAGATGTAAACGCGATTTTGTTTGCGCCCTATATTTGCATATCATCTAAAGCGGATGATCTAGACCACTCTCTCTTGATATCATGCAGTCGCTGTTCTGTCTTTATACACAACTTATCTGAACTGACAAAGTGCTGATGATTTTAGGTAGCGACCAAACGAATAAAAATTTCTTTTGTTTACAAGATGAGTTAAGAATTTATTAGGGACAGCAATACAATAGTCACTTACCACAGTGTTATGTGTGAGCACCAAAGCATGTACATAACACCAGACTGAAAGTATACGAATTGCAAGCTGAAAATTTACGACATGAAATACAACCATTTCAACTATGGTTTGAATTAAAAGTTCTACTATAGAGTCACCAAAAAATAACAAGCCAAACAAACAAACAAACAGACAAATCGAGGCTATAAGCTATATGAAAGCCTCTATCCCTGGAAATCCTAAAGCTCAACAGAGTCGAAGAGCAACCTTTCAAGTAATGATAACTCAGCATGCTAAAACAAACACCACATTACAGAATTCCTACCGCCAAACCCCCAAACGTTAATAATATATTGTTCCAGAGCGAAGTTAAAGTGCATTTTAGAGTATTAAAGTACATCAAATAGAACTTTCCTCTGGCATTAAGAGGGTCAATGTCTTTTCCAAACTGAAAATATGTTGGTGAGCTGTAGAATAACTGCTGCCGTGTAGACGGGGAAAAGAAAAGAAGTTAGGTTTTCCAATAAAAACTCAAATATACATAGTGGCTTAGGGATTAAGACAAATGTCAATTCACAATGAAGGAAGCTGAACGGTAAATCTAGGTGGAGAAATCGAGACACAGAAAATATCCTTTACATTTATCAACACAACCTTTACAGATGAGTGAAAATACGAAAACTGCGCGCTAAAGTAAACTATAAATTAAACTAAATTAAGACCTGCAGGCGAAAATTAAAACTCATTTCTTTTTTAAAAGTGCATTCTGGTCGATTTGAAAAGTTGTTATAGGACACTAGATAAACAGAAAACCTTCAGGACTAAGACACTGTCGTCAAAGGTTCGAGAAGTGTTTTTTCCTTGTTTAGCTTTCTGGTTAGGCAAGAACCATGGCAAAACCTTATGGAAAAAGTTTGGTGTTGGTTTACAGTACTTTTAGAATGTAAGAGAAATTAAGTGTCAGCCAAGTCAAAGGACGCCCTGTGCTTGCCCAGAATTTGAATAGAGCAGTTGTTAACAGCGATCGGTGTGAAGCGGGAGTATGCATACCGCGAGGAATAATTGCATCGCAAATAGAACTTCGTAGCAAAATCAGTTTTTCCTATAGAAACAAACAAAATGTCTCACCTTTAAGGGCAGACTTCAAAAACAAAATTAGCCGGTGTAAGTTTTTGTAGGCGTCGATCTTTCTCACTTACAACAGGTGCTGCATAGACATGGACGTCATATTTGTCCGTCCTGCTAAAGCGAGCCAGTTGAGCTGCCCACGCGAAGGGAACACGTGGTTTTCCTAATAAGGCAAGCGTGCGACTATGCGGGGAGTTCCAATTTTGTATTGCCTTCTGAGTCACTCGACTCCAGTATGGGTTTTGATAAGGGGTGAAGATGAAAGAAAAGAATTAAATGGCTTTGTTTACTCATAAAAAGAAAACACAGCCTTTCTTTTCCAAACATATAGTCTTCTCTTCGATGACTTATAAAGTCACTTCGATGGAATCTCATTACCTGTATTTTTACATTGCAGCCCTTCATTGTTAAGTGGGCCGGCCCACAGCCACCGTAGTCTGAACTTCAACTCATTTCCCTTGGATACGATTGGATTCAAATCTCAAATCCTCTTTTGTTTTTCTTTTTTTGCCAAATACTTTGCAGACGATTCTTCCACTTTCATACAATGCAATTGCATGAAGACATTATTTCTCAGAAAAAATCAATTTGTGAGAATAACTGCTAAGAGTGTTCCTTTATGATTTTCATTGTTGTCAGTAGAGCCACATTTACATGAGTTGTATCCCTGGTTCATTTCACGCATTTTTTTTTCGTTGCAACCCAACGGAAATAGCTGCTGACGACGATTTGTTTTGGTATCGGTTCCATGCTGAGATTCATAAAATCGAATCAAAGGAAACTCGCCAAATTTTTGTTTACAAGCCTGAGCACTGTATGAATTAATTAATTTAATTGGCTGTGGCACCTCCGCCTCATAGAAATAGGATTATGCCTTTCGGAACTAGTTCAATCTAAAATCATTTGAAGGTTTCCTTCGGTATTGCGTGTCATCATTTTGCCGTTTAACTGTTTATTTCCAGAAGGTGATACCTGTCTGTGTCCTCATTTTCATCTCAGTGTATTATCGTACAGAAAAGTGACGAAAATTAAGAAACCCATTCACTAGAAAATATGGTCTTGGTGCAATAACATAACTATTGGGTACTCATAGGAGGAACTAATATAATTTTGCTGCGCTAACTTGTGAGAGCAGACGGGTTCGGCATGTTTTTTCACACCACTGTCACTAGCGACAGAATGATAATACTACTAATAAAAGGTGAAGTGGACACAAGTCTTCGAAACATTGCAGCTGAACAATTTGGGAACGCTGATATGCTCCCAAGACCTCACTAAATGTTCCTAGTATTTTCATGTAAAAAATATTCTTAGTAAAACCTGCTCGCCAAGCACAAGTGGCAAGACAGTCATTGTGATTCATTTTAGTACTGGACATTGCTAATTTGACAAGGTCAAAAGCTCGCACCAAATTGCATAGGCTAACCTATAGGCGTAGCACCCAAAATGTAAGGATGGTAAAGGCAGAAATCACGACCGAGATTCCTTCTGTCCTCAAGAGGAGAGGAAAGGAAAGCTTTTGACCCGAGTGTGCAACTGAGCAAAGCGTATCACATCATGATATTAAAAACTCAGTGAAGAACTGTCAATGATGAACCAACCAGAGTTCTGCCTTTAATGAACTCGTGACAAACAGTTGTGCAGAGAATTTTACTTTGACACTCATAAATATTCTTATCTTCTTATCAAAACAGACTCCTCTTATCTACCACGAGCGATTTTTATTGGGATTTTTGGGTCAAATAATAAGCAGTCACATTATAAGTGCTGTCGTTAATTTTCCTCCTTCGCTACAGGTCTTGCAGCATTGCGATTTTTGAAATATTTCAAAATCGAGCTTGGGACAGAGGACAGAAATGAATGCAACATTCTTAGAGGAAAAAAAAACTCCTAATGAAAATTGTACAACATTGGAATGGATCACCCCTCATAACTGTATTCAAGCCGGTTTGCTTTGGAAATCTTTCTATTGTTCTCGTCGCATTATTCCTAACAATCGCAGCAAAACAGTCTTTTGGGAGACATCGCATTGGGCCGGTTTTTTGTATATTCCACTGAGTGTTTTTCCCTTTTGAGTTTATAATCTTGATTGCCATTCTGGAAAACATTACGAAATGAGCTGGAAGCTTAGTAAGTCGATGCACCAACTTCCATGATTCAAACTGGCTGAAATTCATCAAGACAGTTATGAGTTTAAACTATAAAAATTCCCTTCTTTAACCGAAGATATTCCATCACGCAGCTTTGGTATAAAGTGTACATTAAAATTTCGTTTGTAAAGTACCACTTGTAACTAAAGCTAACTAAGTTGTATTACTTACTTTACGCCTAATGTTCTTTCAGCTTATCGGCGGAGACGTCGCTTTGCAGCAGAAGTTCCAGTAACAGACCTTGATGACTGGGAGGGTGAGATAAATGGCTTATTGACTGCAGTTAATCGGACGAGTGTAAGAAAAATGCCTAAGTGACTGTTCAGATAGCAAAAGAGCCGTTAAATGGGCAGGTACACAACAAAGGACATCCGTTAAGGAAGTGGTTTGAGTGGCCACCAGCTACTCAACTTGGGGACTTTAAATGGGTTCGGAAGCCCACTGAAGGCGGAATGTCAAAGCTTAACGCGCATTGGTCAAACACGCGCTCATGACGTGCCAAAAAGCGGGACGTGAACTCAACAGTCAATAAGCAGGCAGGTTGAACGCCATTCCCAATTAAAACCACAGGAAGGGAAGTCACGAATTTTCAATACACTGGGCACAGCGTAAAACAGTTACTCCAGGAAAAGAAAAATGTCGTGTTTATTTTGAAATAAAATTGTTTGACTACCGAGGACAAACACACGCCAGGCAATAGCACAGTTGTGTTCCGCAGATGCGGAGATTCAAACGCGCCGACTTTTAATGCTTTTTAGTGGGTAAATAACTTCAAAAAGCCGTGTAATAAGTGACAGCCACTTCTGGTTGGCGGGCCGTTAAATACCCTTTTAGAGGGAAATACCTTCTGTCGTATCTTAAGATACAGGACACAGCATGTACACAAGTGGACAATTTCTTACCTATTTAATGTTCTTTTTCCCGATAAGAAACACACCTTAAACTATAGTGCGATAAAGAACGAAAAACAAGACTTGTATTGTTTTTAATGAAGCGCAGAGAGAGAAAGCAGAAAGATAATTTAAATGAAATGATATTTAAAATGAAAATATTTTGGGTAGTGCGCGAAATGAGATAAACTCGAAGAGGAAAATTCAAGAATAGACCGAAAGTGAAGATAACTGTGTTGCTGCTGATTCGAAAGGAAAAGAGCAGAGAACATTATGCGGAGCTATTCCCTTTGTATGCGTAAACATAGTAACCTTTATCTCCAAAAACTAGAAACAAAAACGAATTCTTCAGGTTTTGAACAACTCATTCGCATTGCCACTCGCTAGGAGTACGAACGGGATATTAAATTTCTTTTAAGCTCGGCGCAGGTGCGTGCCAATCTCTTAGGGGTGCGCATTCCAGAAAAACGCAATCAGCCTTAACTATAGCGCAGCAAGAGATTTCTAAACTGTCGGTTTTTCGGCATGACCGCTTCAGCAACACAGCGGGGTAAAATTATTACCTGTAGCGAGCGCAAAGAAAGTTCTGAAGGAGTTTGATTTTATGCTTACAATAAAAGTTCATTACGTTCAAGTCACATTAAGAACGATAAAACAGTCGATGCCAAAGAGCACTTTTATGTCTCCAGATGTTTACTTTTAGCGACGAAGATTCATAATAAAAAGAGCAGGTACTTTAGCTCTTCAGACAGGTCTTTACAAAATACAGAGAACAGGAACTAAAAGTAGTGTCAGCTCATTCTCTCAAAGAGGTTTTCTTTTTTTTTTTCTTTTCTCGTCCTTTCGCCGTGTGCCTTCTGAGAGTTTGTTTCTTCACATAGCGAAAACTTGGTAAAAGATTTGAAAACTCGAAAGATTTGCGACAACAGCGCGGCTATTGACACGCAGTTTATTATGCTCAGTGTACATGCTGAGAGTTCATGCATGAAAAACACTACAATTATTTTTTACAAACTTGGTGCTGAATAAAATGTCAGCATGTAGAGCTATATACGTAAGACAAGGCATTGTAAGGAGCTACCACAGAAAACATGATATTCGGCAAAATGTTCAACGCGCTTTGAAAACATTAAATTCAGCTATGCCGTGGATTAAACTGTTAGTTACTATACAACAGCAACTGTTACATATAGAAACATGCGTAAAAATCTTAAAAAGACAATATATAAAATGTTCAACATGCGCTTCTCAGTAATTAACTGGGCAAGTTAAGTCGACGGACTGGAGCAGTGAAGTAAACTGAAGAAACTATATTTGGTGTTTTTTCCTCTTATCTTATTGTTCGTGTAAGAACAATTCTAAATTCTACAAGTTGAGAGAAGACTTTGGAAAATCTAAATTCATTTGATATATTAATACATGCAAACAAAGAAAGTACAAGGTCTCGATTTGTAAGTGAGATTTTTTAGTCATCAAGGCATAAACTGAATTTCACTAGTGTAGCGAAGATATCGTGTTAAAGACAAGCCTGTCAAAAGAGTTTTACTTACTCTGAACGCTGTTGAAGATCAAAGTGTGAATTTTGTAGTAAACGAGAAAGAACTAGCGACAAATAGCGAATCTTGTGTTTACATAAAGTACGGGTGACATTCATTGTGTACAAAATTTTGCTAACTTTGGAAATTTCCGTGAGTTTTTTGTCGATTTGTGTTTAACAATGCTCATGTGGATACGATACACACTATAAAATAAAAGAAAAAAATAGCAAAAACAAAGAAAACGGAAATCTTGAAAAAAAACGACTTGCATTGCGGCGACTCATTCCTCGCGAAACAGGCGGAGATGGTAAACACCACGTGCGTTTAGAAGTCTTGTGAATGAAATTTCATGTTCATCTACTGAAAATGAAACAAATGAAATCACAAATGAATCTTTAGCTTGCAGCTTTCCGCGCGCATGCAGACAAACGGACCCCGCTCCGCGCTCCACTGCTGTGAATTCACCTTTAGTTAATGTGTTGTGCTATTAGGGCCATTTCCTAACTTTGTTGCAAAAGCTGTTAAGGCGGGACAAAGCAACAGATACACTTACCGCTGGGCTGATAAATATTTTAGCTTTCAAACGTGGTGTAGTTAAAAAAGGCAAAGCGACGAAGGTCATGACTTCACAATAGCGGCTTTCAGTTGACTCATATTTGCTTATTGAGCGGCGAAGTTACTTAACAGGAAGAAAGTCTCTGTAGTGTATGATATTCTTTAGGACACTCCTTGAAGAGAAAAACGCAAAATTCAGAAATAGAGCCTAAATGACAAGATGATGCATTTTTTTATGACAAACAGATCTTTTGTGTTAGCTTAGAAACTAGGCAAATGTAATGATGACTGATTTTGTTATGCTGCTGATACAGAAGTACTGTGACTCTATTTGGCCATGGAAAATGAAAATAATAACAGTTTCATTTAAAGGTCTGATATGTTAGATTTCCCCTTCAATAAGGCAATAATAAGATTTCTCATAAGAAGTTTTTTAAAAGATGTAGTTTGAGCTCAACACCAATCATATGAACTTTTATATTCACAAGGGAGATCTTGTGTTATTAAACATAGATGTGAATTATAGTCCCGAGATTTCGTGATTTAATATGTTTTTCATAGTATTGAATGGACTTAAAAACTTAAAAACCAATCAATAAAACAGTTAAAAGCAAACGAAGCATTGGCAACTGAAGCCTTAATCTAACCTTTATTTTTATCTGAGGGGAAACGGCAAATATGCTAAAATGAGGAAGTTAAAAATTGAATTTCCATCTGCAAAGCAAACAAATGTACCAAAAATCTTTATTGCACATCTACCATGTACATGGTATTTCTTTTACTAGAAAATTATCCGTTCAAAGGTTTGGAAGTTGTTCACAGAAATTCTGTACCTTCCCTGGATTTATTCTGTCTTGTAATAATGAAGCCACAACGGAAAACGGTGGTCTTAGAAATACAGTTTACTATTTCGGATTTAGGGCTTGCGGGTTAGGATGGCCATGTACCGAATGCTAAGCTTTTAGGTAACGTAGTTCACTTGCAGCAAAATGAGGCTACGACTCCCAACAGGACTGCTTAATTATGAAGTGAAAAAAAAAAATTGCTTCATTTTTGATAATTCCATCGGGATAAAACCGAAAAGAGAAACAAAGCAATCAACATGACAATTTTCTTAGACTGAAACATGACGGCCGAGAACTTGATTGCAAGAAATGAAAATGTCGTTGGCCACGAATACTCTTCATAAAGACCTCATTCCGCGCGGCCTAAAAATAGCTATCTTCGAATAAAATGAAAATAACGAGCATTTAAAGCAAAAAGGACAACAAAGGTAGACAACACAATACCAGTATTAAAGAGAGAGAGTTTTGATTACACTGTTTTAGTCCGTAAAGCCCTAGGCAATACGCTCTAAAACATCAGAATAGCTCTTACAATAAGCAAGGTAATGGGGAAATAACGAAGATCGAAGTTTATAACGAAGAAAAGTTGGGAGAAAATGGTCATGACGAGTTTCTATTTCGTTAGGAAAACATTAGGAGTTTGGTACTTACCTGTGAAAAAAAAATCGCTCTTTGGATGGTGGAGGAATTCTGTATTTCAATATAAATGCCTCGGTTTTGGGAGGTTTGCGTGATCTTTGTCGCAGCTTCAAATTTGAAAACCGTCTGTAGAAAACCACTGCTTGATTGGCTGGCAACTTCGGAAAATTAGGGCGTTTTAGGAAAAATACTCGCCTTTTTTAGCTGAAATGGTTGGAAGTTTGCTGGACTCCTCTGCTTGCTCCCTGCCTCGCAGTGTTCAGCTATTGAAGTTGTTCAACAAAGAGTATAATATATTCCTGTCTAAAAATTGCCTATTTGTCTCTGTGCTAGAGAAGGGAGTAGGCACAATTCTTACGCGAGAGGCAGGTATCGCGGCGGTGGCACCAGTCAAACACAAAGGGAATTCAACCATTGAAACAACTGGCATTGAAAAGAAATAATTTTCCACGTAAACATTGACTTAGGTGCAGTGAAAAAGCCTTTTGAAAGAGGAAAATCTGTAAACGACTGTGTTTAACCATATGCCATCTACAGAAGAGTCACTGAACAGAAGCCATTCGAAAGCTCATCAAAAGAACGCGTTCATGAAAGAATTTAGATGAAACGCAACATTCATCCAGCCACTGAACGTATCCCCTGAAAAAACCCTAGATTAAACGCTTGAAAGTATGAAACTAACGAAGGATTGTCGCCTGTTAAAGCTGCTAAGGACTGCGTAACACTTCTTGGCACAATCAGAGAACTGAAACAAAATCACTCCAGGACACAAAAGAAGTCTTGGATTTTCACAACTGAATAAATCTATCTAAAGATTCGAGGTATTTGAAAGACAGTGTTACGAGATAATTTCGCTTCAATGTCACTTAAGTACTGTTCTTTAGTGCTTAACTTTATTTCACATTGACGCGTAAATTGAGAGTGAGCGAATTAGAAAAGAGCAGAAGTTATTGATACGAGCGCGAGGCAAAGCAAATAAGGTGGCTTATTTACAGGTAATGCACTCTTTATATTGAAATAATTTCGCAGGGAAAATTCTCAGATGGTGTTTTCCTTTAGAATTGAATTGCGGGTCAAAACAAACTAAAGGCTGAAAGTGGAAGTGTAGTTTAAAATTGAGTTTTGTATGTACAAGTTACGAAAGAGTAATTATATACCTGTAAAGGAAAGAAAACACAAGGACGTTTTACCTGTATTGTTGCCTTAGGGAAGCATCAAAAGATATAAACAACAGTGAAGCTAATAATCTCACGTACTGATGTAAAGAATTATCTGTCGCCTTCAGATAAAGCATTTGCTAGGTCTCTCAAGAAAACATCGTGTTGGAAACTGAAAGGGAAATGTTAAAGATCAACATTTGCTTTAAATATGTATGGGTCATTACGTCGTTTGCCTTGAATGAGAGCGCAAAACACTTGTGTAGTATGAAAAAGAGAGACAATTTCTCACCTGAAAGGAGCGAAATGAATAACGTGTAAAACTGAATAATGGCTCTGTTTTACTTTCCTTGTCACCAAGGACGGTATGTGCAGGACTTCTTTCGACACATTCGTAAAGAGGCAAGAAACATTCCTCTTTGCTAAATGTTGGATTTGTGAACCTCTATTTGATTCAAGTAATTTTAGCTCTGAAAATTCAGCAGTAAGAAAAGATATCACAAGCAGTACAACGAATAAAGAATTCAATGTTTTAACAACCAGTTTTTGAATGAGAATAGCCTTGCGAAAATGACTTTGAAAGGCACAATAGTTCATTTAATGAAATATATAATGTAAGGAAAGTTAAGTTACACAACTTTTCCGGTGTAGAATTAGGTAAAGAATCGTACGAGGAAACTTAAAGTACTTTTGCTCTGAATTCCGTCTATCTGTATTCAAACTTTTTGCAAGTAATACAAATGAAAATCTCGGTTTAGTATGGCTAAAATGAAACCACTCAAGATGGCGTCCTGGACTACATTACACTGTTGAAAATAAGAACTTAAAATCTTTACTGACATCGAAAAGTATAAAATATGTTCTGCATAGATTTGTCTTCTGGTGCATTCTCTCTGGGAATCTTAAGTCCACCTGAATACAGGAGAGCGCGAGAGAAACAAGTTCTGTTAAGACTCAATCAAGATTCTAACAATTATCTTCGTTACTCATTGTTCTTTGCAGTAAAAGGACTAAAGTACACAGTACTGACAAGAAATGTTAGTATTAAATCGTTATTTTAACGGTTCTCGCTTGGCTAGATCTTATTTCAGAACGCTGGCTTGCTTAGTTTTGAAATAAACTCGCAAAGACATAGACTGGAACAGCCCTGCATTGTTGGCGATATTCGCTTTTGTGAGGCGGCTGAGTGTATTGATTTAGGAGGAGCAACGTGAAACCCAACTGGCTCTCAAGTTATCGTCTTCTCCGGTTTTGACGAAAGTTTATGGAGCGCTAATATTTTGACTTGAACTTTTCCTTGCCAAATGATTCCCATTGTTGCGCAATGTTCATGGAAGTTTAATACGTGAGGGTTAGCTCTTAGATAAACCGGCAAATATGACAAGGTAGCAACGACTTCGTTTCAAGAATTATAACTGATCAAGAGAAAAAACGTACAGAATGAAGTTGACACGAAAAACTAAGGCCTCTAAAAGGTATTGACACTACCATAAAGAAAGTGGCTCTTTACTGCAATTCTCCTTTCTCCTTTTTGTTATTTGATGACCTTTCTCAATAAAAACAAGTCTACACTCAATTCCCATATCTCGAATAATTATTTTGTTATTTTGTCAAATTATAGCCATTTCCTAAAAATATAAATCTGCACGTAAGACAACTTATGAAAGAAAACGTAATTTGCGTTTCCGAAATCTACCTTGTAATTTTGATTTCCCTGTTTTGATTCACGCGAACTGATTGTCTTAAGTTATTGCAAATAAACGAGAACCTCTCTGTATTCAAGCAGCATTGACAAAGATGTGCCAAAGAAATTTTCAGCTCATAGACAATAAAAACAAGTATTGAATAACCAGACAATAACTGCAATGAAAAACAAAAAATAGAAGTCGCTGTTAATCTTTGGAAAGGGACACACACATTCCTCACTTTGATAAATGTAAAACTAATAATATGAGCAAGGTACTTTAGAGCGCAAGGTTGAAAGCTTTCGATGGTCATAGAAGTAAAATTTCTGTTCTGACCGGTACCAATGACAGGTAAAGTATAAAAGAAATTTAATTTACCAGTTGAATACAAGATTAACTAGAACTATACTGGACTGACGTGAGTCTGATCTATAGTGTTCTTGAAATGTACTTGTTGACAGCAAAAAGGCACTGAAATGGACCACCTGTTTGAGAAAGGGAAGCTGTCAAGTGAGACTAATTTTCTGACGTTCCTTGCTTTACAAGAAGTTATTTTTGTCGACGGCGTTGTGCCAGAGGAGTAGCGAACACAATGGTAAATTGTTGTGAAACACAAGGAGTTGAAAAGAAGCTTTGGCCAGCGCAGAATCGTTAGAAGAAAAAGCAGCTTGAGCAGTGTGCTGAAGTTGTTTGTAGAGTCGTTCTTTTTGTAAGATTTACTTGTTCTCTTCTCGTTGTGCGAGATTCACTGCTTGAATTGCTTTAACAATTAGACCTGAATTGAAAAATGACTTTAAATAAATACCCTTGCGACAATAGCTAGGAATATTGTTTGAAATATAAGCAATTGAAAAGTCTTTTCAACCCAATAGAAAAACACATTCGTTGTATACTGTGTAGAGTATAAAGGGAAAATGTGGAATAATCGCCGGCTGATGTTTACTCGTGCGAGAAATCACTTTATAGAAAGGCTATTAAATAGAGCAATTCATTCAATTCTATCTACCTCGTAGATCCTTTGGAGTAATGTCAACTAAAATACGTTGAAACTAGAATCTTGCTACTAACTAGAATACTGTTGCTAAATGTCAACCTGCTAAGGCTACCCTAAGGCTAACAACACTGAACGATGTCTTTCTAAATTGTACCTGTGGAAACTTAAATGGGCAGTGTTAAAGATTTGTGAGCACGTCAAAAAAAAAAAAAAAGACCTCCGGCTTCAATACACACAAAAGCTAACGCGAACAAGAAACCAAATCTCAAGCCGTTTCCCCATACGGTTTTAAAATACAGGACAATTGAAAAGCTCTGAATAATAGAATATCGTCTTGTGATCTTCTGATCGAAACACCGCATTTTGAAAATAATAATTTGCGACACGAAAACAGTTCAAGCCCAACGTAACGAAACTTATCTGTTTTAATATGCCTGCCTCTTTCACGGCCACCACGCGGCGCAAAACTAACATTTAACTGAAAATTAATGATAACCAGAACTGGAAATCCCTCTTCGGCATTTTACGACAGGAGCGAACTGAGACAGAATCTTCACAGAGTTTGAAACTGAAGCATTTGAATAACAAATGCGCGAAAGAAACTTCATCAAGTTGCCTTCGTCGATATCTTTACTTTCTTACTTTACAACAAACTTGCTAATGTAAGATATTTTCAATTTCTTTGTTCACAGGTTATTTTGAAGGAATGAATTACTATGAGGAGCTTTTGCACATGGTTAAGCCAGAGAGCGAGAAGGACCGTAATTGTTCAGGTAAGCCAGGAGACGTTAGATGGCGGGAATGACTGCTGATGTATTTTAATTAAAGGGGCGTTTTCGTCAGCAGGTCCCACTTACAATGTCATGGTTTAAATGAATTTTCTGAGCTCACCGAAGACAAGACTGAGCAGTTATTACGAAAGAGCGGAGCTACTCAGTTCTGAATAATGGCAACTTGTGTTAAGACGTACCTCTCTTTACAGCGCTGTAAAAAAGTAATTGAACAACTGTTCTCCGACTAGCAGGTGTGTTACCTTGACAAATACGAAAGGAGCGTTCACTTGCCTTGAAATTACAATTGTTTCTCTGAGAAACGACCACTTTGCTCTCCGGCGAAAAAAATTGCAATAACCGTTGTACTGAGGTTCAATGAAATATCAAAAGGTAACAATAACATTTTTGTGATATTTCACTGCTACCGGGGAAATAAGTAAAGCAAATGAAACCCGATCGCACGTAACCAACAGGCGGTTTCCTTGGATGTCAAACCCTTTCTTCTCCGATCCACGACTGAATGCAAATAAGAACTCCTAACCATCGAATTCGATTGACATACAAATATTTGGAAACAGAGTGGTCATCTAATATTTTAAAAGTAAAAGAAAAAGGCAACATCACAAAGCGACGTTTCGAAAATGTTTAAAGAAAAAAATTTATGTCAGATTTGAATGTTGTCTGTCCATTGCAACGGATTTACCAGCGTTGTCGCATTCACCAGGGAAAATACGTCTCTTGGACAGCCCAGGACAATGAATAAATAAGCAATTGTTTCTGTGGTGAAGGCAAAACAACATTTTCGCTTTTGGCGTCATAACAACTGCTTAAAAATGCATTCTACCTGTTTTCACGGAACGCAGTGACACTCCCAAAAGGTTGCGTAGGGTGCCAACTTGACAACGGCTAGGCAGCTCCGAGGGTTAAAAAAAAAAGATAATTATCGAGGAAGAAATAGATCATTTAGAGAGAAAATAGTGAGTTGAGGTACAAAAGCTTTCTAAAAGTTCTCTTCACATGCACTTAAAACGTCAGATATTTGTTACGCGAAGTGTTTTTCTTTTATTTCCCGCTGCTAACCTTGTATTGTACAATCGAAGAAAGTATACCGGACAATGTCTGTATATGAGTAAACTGAATTTAGGACCTTAGGGAAGAACAGTTTATGATACCGCAGCGAAAATGTAAAATATATATTTTACATATATTCATGGTCCTCGAAGGGGGTGAGAAGAAAGAATTCCGTTTTCGAACTTATTTCAGTCAAAGAGTGAATTCTAATGAAGTTTGAAGTTATTAAAGTAATTTTTATGTATAAACTAAGTGCAAAAGTAAGGGTCAAGCGATAAAACCTCTGCAATTTTTGTCATTAAAAGGAAGCACGTTTTTTGCTAAGGTTTCATATTACCCAGAGTCTTCAGTCGGGAGATGAGAAGTTGTAATGAATTTTTGCTGTAATATCGGTACTTGTGAGTTGGTAGCGTAATTGGCTGACGCAGACTGCACCAGAATTTTGTCCAATAGATTTAATTTTTGGCAAGCCATTTTCCACGTGCGAGACGAACTCTTAAGATTCAAGAGTCTTTGAAGGAAATGCAAAGAGTCCTGGATAAGAGCCAAAGAAGCGGAAAAATAGCTACTCTTCAAGAAGAGATTCCTACCTTCAGCTGTGCTGTGGAAGGCGCATGCGATGTTTTCCTTAAAGCTCGAGTTGGGTGGCTTAAAACGGTTTTATAACAAACGCGGACCGTTTCAACTTGGTTTCCTGCCTCAGCTTGCTGCAGGGAAAATGGGAAATCGTGCTAGGGAGATAAGTATCTGATTTAAATATAACTTGTGACATGTGCCATTCATAAATCATTAAGAAACCCACTTTTAAAAGGGCGCACGTTGGAGAACCTTTTAAAACCTACATTTGGCGGTTTCTTCCAAAGAACTTCGGAACTGGAATTTTTTCGTTTGGGAGTTTGGCCTCAATGATTTACAGCTTAAACAAGAGGAAATCGAAAAGACTGCACGCATATTCCTGAGTTCATTTCCAGTTCTCCAAATGCGGCTAAAATGGCCCCAAACTGTCTAAGTCAACATAGCTGCCCAAATTAGCAGCTGACAAAGCAACAGCAGCATTAGAACTTTTAAGCAAAACAAAAGCCTGCTTTCCCAAACAATAAAGACTAGACACATTTGGTTAGTCCCTGCCACACAGAAAAGTCAACTTTCTCTTTAAAACTTATAGGATGTGTGTTTTTCTTTTATGTTTCAACAAGGAACAACTTGAAATTTCAAGAAGGCTTGCCTATGAAATTGATTGCCATTTAGATTTTAGCAGAGACTAAAAGGCGGTCGATACGACAGACACAAGGCCAAACCAAAAAGCTTATTTGCGTTCTCTTTGAATGCCGCATTTAAAATTCGTGTATGCACAAAAATATCGTGGCAGTTTACCAAAAGAAGCTGTGAACAGGAAATTCTCGGCCAACTGTAAATACAGTTTACAGAGTCGAGGTGTAAAGACCACGCGGTCTATTGTTGAGTTCCTTTTGTCCAAAAACACAAAAACAATGGCGGCCTGCTAACTGTAACTACACGCTTCTTTCACGTTTTAGATTACTCTTTAATTTTGTTATGAAAACAAAATGCACTCTTCTTGTCGTGAACAAATATCTCATTCAGCCGGCACAAAAGGAAATTACACTTTCTAAAGCCGGTTATTTTGCCTCGATTAGTGAGCTAATTTCACTGGAATGGTGCAATACCTTTATTGTGGGTTGTGACTCTCCGTGTCTGCAGGGAATGCGCTGATCTGAGGTACGTTACGAGAACATCGTTGTCAAAACTTGGGTACTTTTAAAAATGGGAACTTTACAGCTGATGTCAACAAAGATTAATTCGTCTTCCTTTCATAAAATGCCCTGACTTTTGAAGATAAACTTTCCGATTTACTTTAGTCCTCGTAATGGCTTCCTACGGGCGTATTACGTTTCTCTGTTTCCATTCCAAATGATGGCATTGTTTTTTTTTTCCTTCCCCTGTACATCCTAAGTGGACAAGTGTGAGGAAAAAATCTCGAGCAATTTCTTGCTATGAAAACAAACAACAAAGAGCTCGTCTTAACATTATTGTTGACCTAGAATGGCTTCGCCCCAAGCCAATGAAATCCCTTGCTCGACATCAAATGAGTTTCAAAGTTTGCACAACGCAACTTTATTAATCGAACATTTCCACTTTACAAACATAATACAAGGCTCTGCACGAATCAATGCAAGCATTAAAAAGGGACAACTGAGTACACAGTGCGATTCAACTTTTTTCCTGTTCTGTTCAAAATAGCGCAACTTGTATATATCTGAAGTGTACGATGTTGGGGGAAAACAAATACAAGTAAAGTAGCGTTGTACAACTACAGAATAATCTGAATGGATTAAGCAACATTGAAAACGTTTCTAAAGCAAGTTTTAATTTCGCTGACAAAATGCATTTGGAATTGCTAAAAATATTGTAAATTAGTACAGTGTGGGGAAATTTTACGATTTCTACAAAAAAAAACTCATATATATGATGTATATAGTTTTTCCTTTTGTAAAAGAATCGACAAACGAGGTAGCGCGCGGGCGAAAATTAAACGCAAGCGTTATTGTCGTCTTGGCAAACTGAGCAATCACCTTATTGGTTACTAGGCGACATTGAGTGAGTTCGTCGCTTTTGACGACCAAGGAACTAATTATGAACACGATGAAAAATAAGCAAGATAAAAGAAAAAGAAAGCAAATACACGAGTATTGAGTTGACAAGGAAAAGGAAACACAATCTACACGCCAAACAGTTCACAAAAACTGGGATTAACACAAGTATTCAAAAAGTAGTCGTTGTCTATCAGCGAAATGGCCCCAAAATTAGAAAAGATTACCAAGGGAGATAAGCCGATTTGACCGTGATGAAGAGCTATATAAATCCATTTAAGTTAATCCGTAGAAACCGATCGACAAGATAAACAAAAGATCGACAACGATTGTATATTTATTCAGTTTGCCATATATAGTGCTATGGCAGCACGTAAACCATTCATATCAGAAACCTGGGGTACTTTTGAGGAAAGATATGCTTGGGGAACAAATTCACGGAACAGAATCAAAGACGTAAATACAACATATAGATGTTGCTGCTTTGATAGATGATTTATTGGCATCAGCTTCATTAAAAATGATTGTAAATAACATTTTCTTTCCATGAAACAACAAATTGAGGTTTGCGATGTCCTTACAATTATAATGTTGACAACTGGAGTATTCTTTCCTTCTTTCGTGTCTCTTTTTATTTGTAGTTGGAACAGTTAAGTCGAAATAACTCAAATACCCGATAATAATAGATAATAACAAAGGAAAAAAACCCAGTAATTTATGATTTAGGTGGCTTATGAATCGCTTTCACGCAGATGCAGTGTTGTTTACTTTTGCGCTGAAATTGGGAAGCGGCCTAGCAAAACAACGTGTGTACGATTACCGTGCACTGAAACTGAGGGGAAAACTGTGGAAAGGAAGACTTACAGAAGTGAGATAATACTACAGTACAGTGTCACATCGTATTCTCAGTCTCGATACAGTTATAGCTTGAGGTGTTAACACGAGGACATGACACGTGTGTAGCTAGTAACGGGTCCCCTCCGTTCTGATCGATAAGCAAACATACGAATATTACAAAAAGGCGAGAACGTTCTCACAGTGAACAGCAATCTGAATTGAACAATCGTTTTCTGCATTAGTATAGACTAAGTTATTTTACAAGCCATTTCTTTGAGTCGGAAGAAGCAGGGGTTTAGACTGAGTACAGTGGAACCTCGATTTAAAGAGCCTCAATTTAATGAAGTCCTCGGTATAACGAACGATATTCTTCGCCCCATCCCTAGTAATTGTAAAATATAAAGAACTAAACGAAACCTCGTTATAGCGAACATATTTTGCCAGTCCCTTCGCCCTTCGTTATATCGAAGTTCCACTGTATAACAAAAAATTCAGGGAAATTTTAAATGTAGATGCAAGCTTATTTAAAATCTGTACTTCATCTTACTTTAAGACACAAGCTTGGTGCCTTCTTTTACATGATTTAACTCAAACGTCAATGAATTTGCTTTGCCTTTCGAATTCTGTTAAAAATAATCACTCTAGGAGGAAGTATTGAGACAGAAATGGATGCTATGAACGTCATACACCCCTGCTTCTGTCTTGCGTGCCGTCTTAAGCATAACCGCTTTTCCGGCCGCCATAGTTGAAGATAAAAGTCGTCGAACGTTTGTCTCTTAAGAATGAAGTTTTATTTTTATGCAAATAGTTCATGGGTATTGTTCCAGACCTGCAATATGCCTTAATGTATGTGCAAAGCCTTTGTCGCAGTCTATGCTATTTGTAAAGAATTATGTTTTGTACAGTCCACTCAAAGCTCTCACGAAGATCAACGCGGGTCTTCTTTCTTGTAATAGACATTCTGTTGTGAAATGTAACAATGGCAGCCTCAAAACGGTTGTCATGCATGTGTGATGTTTAACATTACCATTCCTCTCTACCTAGTACCGAAAAAAAGGAAAAGAAATAATGTCGATGTCTGACCAGCCACCAGCCGTGGACAACTGCTTCTTAGATCTCGTCATTTCGGTGTTGTTGTTGCTTAGACGGGTCCTCGTAAAAGTTAGAGTTCAATGGACCTAGATCTGGAGACCGCATTTCACATATTGTGAACTCGACCTCTTTAGTAATTACTTAACTGAACGAAGCTAGCCGTAAAATAGTGCGAAAAATATTGACAAAACAGTGGCCTTCCTACATGGAGAAAAGCGCCTCGCGTGGGTACTATCGTCCCGTTCGCGCTTTCCCTTTTGGAAATTATTGTCTTTTTTTCTTTCTTCCTTTTTTTGTTTTTGTTCTTTACCACATTCCCAATAAAGTTTATTAGAAGATTCACGGTATGATAAGAAAATCATCTCTAAGTGCAGTTTTTTTTCTTAAAAAAAAAAGTTTAAAGACTAATAAAAAGTTTAGTAGGGAAATCCAGCATTCAGGCTATGTAGATGAGATAAAGTCCGGGATAAAAAATTAGAAAATGCAAGATAAAAGGTATGCAAAGACAGGAAATGTGAGTAGTATAATTAAATTACATTATAAAATGTTTTATGGGCTGCTGTTTTCGGGAAATGCTTTTTTAAAGTGAGTTTCTTAAATCATAACGTGAGCCTATTTCTGTTTAGAGAATGGTAATCCGTTTCAAGCTTGACCAGCAGTCACAGTAAATGTTCTTTATCCATCTGCTTGTGGTTCGTCAATTGAACAAATTATATTATAGTATACCTGGGATATCGTGACCATTCTCGACAGAAGGCGTAAGTAAACTTTCAAAAGATAGTGGTACAAGTTCAGTTGAGGCCTTACACTACTGTAAAATGATATTAAAATCGTTTAAAAAATCCAAGCTTTTGCCGATCTACGGCATCATCAGGGATAAGAAAAAATATTCCGCGTAAGGCTTTTTCTTTTTTTCTTTTCTTTTCCTTTTCTTTTCTTATCCCTGATGATGCCGTAGATCGGCGAAAGCTTGGATTTTTTAAACGATTTTAACATCATTTTACAGTAGTGTAAGGCCTCAATTGAACTTTTACCACTTTCATTTAAAATGCTACCGAAGGACAACATCCAACGATTATTTCAAAAGATAGTTGATGAAACGCCCCTGTAAACAATTAAATGATGCTTCTAAACTGTGGACATCTTGCTATTACAGATAACCTGTTACGTGGAGGATGTTAAAGGTCTTTTCCTTCGACTATCTCATGTTCATTTTAATTGTAATGGATTTTCCTCTTTTTTTTTTTTTTTTTTAAAAAGTAGTTTAATAGGCAATAAAAGGCAATAAAAGTGTTAGCTTTGGAGAGAAATTAAACGCTCGGAGTAAATTAAATAGCGCTTTTTCGATTGTGGGTGCAAAATTCTTTACATGCTTCGCTGAAAGTACTCCGATTTTGATAAAAAGCTCCTAGTCAAAGATTTGGCTAAAAATCTAAATAACATAACTAAGAATACAACCAACTTCCTTGTCGTAATCTTTACAGAGTCGCTCGAACTGAAAGGCAAGATCTTTGCAATTTAGGTTCAAGCCCCTAAAACTCAACAATAACCTCTGCGTTTTTTCAGAATCAAGCCTATGTAGGTCATAATCAATGTGTTCGCAGTTCAGTATCAGCCCGTTTAGGTTCAAAACGACTTCTGTTGTACTAACTAAGTATACTTTAACCTAGACCAAAGCGCTTGTCGTAAATTTTATCGATCCGCTTTGATTGAAGGGCAAAGACTTTGCAAATTACTTTCAAGTCCCAATAACTAAAAACGAAAAAAATCACCTCTGCGTTTTTCAGAAAAGGCCTATAAAGATCAAATTCAATGTGTCCGAAGCTACACTCCTGGACAAAAGCCCTTGGGACACACAACAAAATGTCAACTGGTGACGCATTATTTTGAAGTGGGAAGTCCTATTTCAATTTTCTGAGCCCCCATCCACCTCCACCAAAGCACTGTCGGAATAGTGGGTCTACTTTCGATGAATCAACATCAACATTGTGTTGGAGATGGACAGAAATAATAATAATAATAATAACAACAACAACAACAACAACAACAATAATATTTTTTATTTAATAATAACAAGAACGTTATTAAAAACTCCTCAGGAAACCTATTTACAAATCTTCACACATTCCACTATCGTAGATTAAAATTTTGATGAAAATAAAAATATCATGAGATCCTAAAATACTAATATACAAGCTCATGCCATCATCGACTTTCGAAAATTAGTGGACACACGCCCGATTAGCGTTTAAACGGCAGACTTTCATTATTATCATAATATGATAATTTATAATGATGATGATGATGATGATGATGATGATGATGATATTAACGTTACGTTAAAAGCCGACGTTTCGGCGTCATCGTGACATCATTCTCAAGGCAAAGTGAATAAATAATGTGAAGATTTGATTTATATACAGTCTCTACGAATTAGCATAATAACAAAGGATGACATTATTTATTCACTTTGCCTTGAGAATGGTGTGACGAAGACGCCGAAACGTCGGCTTTTTACGTTAATATTCGCCTGCTTATGTTTTACGAAATCGTTATTGATCAACAACAACAGCAACAACAACAATAATAATAATAATAATGACACATATAGCGCTATTTCCCGGTGGTTCAACAGCGCTTTACAGATTTAAAAGTTCGCTAAAAATGGACTAAAAAGTTATCAAAACTTTCTAAAATTGACCAAAAAGTAAAGTCATAACAAAGCGATAAAAAAAAAAAAAAAAAAAAAAAAAAAAAAATCAGCATCCGTAGTAAGCACGCAAGAAAAGATGCTTTTTGAATCTACGTTTAAAAGTGTCAAGTTATGTAGAATCTTTGACAGATTGAGGTAGAGGATTCCACAGCGATGGTGCATCAACGGCAAAAGAACGCTAATAGGTTTGTCGACTAAAATTAACAAATATATGAAAGCCATATAAATGGAAGTAACACACACTTCATTTCCCAAATAGAAAAACGGGTCGTTACAAAAGAAAAAATTGAAACAGAAAATTAAGTAAATTAACCCAGAATAACTTAAAAGCTAATCGAGCTGAGTGAAATTAAATAGTAGGTATATAAAGACGTTGGTTCGCAATAAAGATTAAACGGGGGTAGGGGGGGGGAGGGGGGGCGTGGCGGCAGTAAGGAGACAACATAAGGGAAAAAAGTTCAGATGCCGTACTTCACATGAGCCGAATCGAATTAATTCGAATTTAGGCTGACCCAAATTATTTTTGACCAGATCAATTAATTCACTATTCATCCAGTAAAAGAGTTTTTACTCAAGATTTTTTAATCACCCGTGACCTGACCTACGCCGTTAAGTGACAATGGCTGTGGAGTCGACTTTAATGACCTGTCTCTTATATTCCTTCTCATTCAGGCCTTTTAAAAGTCTACGGCCCGATTAACGACGTTAACTGAGAATGGCTGTGCACTCGACTTTACAGAGCTTTTTTTTTGTTTTGTTTTGTTTTTGTTTTATTTTTTTTTTTTCATATTTCTAAGTTCTCCATCGGCGATGCCATTATTCAATGTTTTATTTCTTTATAGCTCTTCACCTTCTCGTCTAACCCTGTTTTCTCCTTGTTCATTAGTAGCTACAACTCCAGCTTGTTTTGGTCCAAATATATTCCTTTCCAGCTGCTCGGCTTGTGCAATAGTTTTCCTCGACATCAACTAAATGGAAGCTACGCGGAAATATCTTATTCTAACAGCGTAAATCAGTGGATTAAACAACGAATTCAGTACAGGCAATAAAGAAAGAAGATGAAACACGATATGTTTTACATTAACAGCGATGCTGTCTTTCATAAAGAATATCATAATGACAACACTAATTTTGTCCGGGAAATAGCAGAGTAAAACACTGAGCAGTACAATAATTGTACAGTAAAAAGCTTTCTTATATTCTTGAGTAACTTCTCCTTCACTTCTACAGAAACGCGATTAGCAATAATTTGTTTTTCTTTGCGGCGGACCTCCCTGTATATAGAAACGTTCAAATAAACGACTAACATAAGACAGATAAACTGCATAAAGAGAGCTACTAATTTTGTGACATTTTGTATGTTTCCTGGCCAGAAGTCTTCCACCAGAGGGATGATCGCGACAGCCCACGCCAGACCAGAGGCTACGGTGATACGAACTTCAGTAACAATGCTCTCGTGTGCGAAAGAGTGTTTTGTAGCGTGAGAGCGCTCTGCATTCAATACAACAAAATGATTGTTCAGCAAAATGACGAAAGAACAGCTTAAAGCGGCAACGGCGATTCTGAAGATGGATACAACGCGAAGCTCGGGAGAAATTGTCTCGGAAATCGGGATACTCAAATAAGAGACTGAACCACAAGTGACTGATGTGGTGCTGATTGAGGTGTAATTCATGTTTTCTGGATCAACCCAACTTTTTTTGGCTTGGTCGTGTTGCAACGCTTATTAGTAGCCTTTCGGGTGAACACTTTGACGGCTATTTTGTCTGTGTTTAGGCTAAATAAAATTTATAATATCGACTAATATTTGCCTCTCAGGTTTGACAATGGGTAAGCTTTTGTTGCACCTTTTGAAGTTTTCGCTAAGTATTAAGTTTCACTTCGGCTGATTATTTTTGGCCTCTAAAAACAGGAATTCTATCGGAAAATTCATTACCTGTCGAGGGAATTCCACGTTATTTTTCACGCGAAAAACCGATATTTTTCGAGTGAAATTTAACGTGGAATTCCCTCGTCAGGGAATGAATTTTTCTTGAATCGCATAGCCTTCTTTTTAAATGAAAGAAAGCCCCTTTTCATTTACGTTTGTGTGAATGTTGCAATATTCAAGTGCCTCGTCTTCAAGAGTCGCAATTCCACGCTGAACACCTCGCCGAGGTAACCAATCAGAGTGCAAGAATTCTCTGAGCTATGCGATGATACTTGAAATACAGATGCACCCATCAATTTAACAAAGGTTTTTTTTTCCAGTAAATCGTATGTTAAGAATCCTGACGTTAAGACATAAACCTGTAAATTTGGAGTCAGTAAATGCACATGACTTGCTTACAGTATCAAGCTATAGTTTACGCACGAATAGCATTTCTTTTCATTTTCTCGGTTGAGAGCTTGTTAACTAACTAGAATTGAATGCTGAAGCTCTCAGGTTTTGATCATGAAAGTTAATTTGGTCAGTTTAGCTTCCTTTCCTTGCGGAAAAATTGGCGGTAAATGGCGGACCAGTTGTGTTTCACGTTTGTGATTATTTGTCGACTAAAATTAACATTTGGATAAGAGCAATAGGATATTGTACTATGTTTAATTAAGAAAGGTAATTGTTTTGAATATACAGCTGAAACTCAATAATTTAAAAAAGATACTTTCTACGAGTAAACTCTCTCTCGGACAAGAGCTTATTAACTGACCACAAGTGAATGCTTCAGCATTCAGTTTTTGATCATGAAAGTTATTGTGGTCGTTTTAGCTTCCTTTCCTTGAAGAAAATTAGGCGGCAAGGGGCGAACCATTTTAGTGTGTTACACGTTAATGAGTTTGTGATTACTCTGTCAACTAAAATTAACATTTGTTTAGAAGGAAAAGAGCCGTACTTCACATAAACCGAATCGAGTTCGAATTTAGGTCGACCCAAATTAATTTAGAGCGGCTGCATGAATTTAGACGGTTATCTTATTCTTGTTGAACTTGCTTTGATAGGACATAAGTGCGCGTTTTGGTCGGTGTTGAAACGTACTGAAATCTTGTAAACATAGCGGTTTACAATCAAGGGCGAACCAAAGTCTTTCGCAAGCAAAAAATACAAGAGTAGCCGGCCAACAAGACGAGAATGATACAAACTGCGGTAATCTATTTATCAGACTACAAGGAGATAAACTTAATTTCAACATTCATGATTAACTGCACATATCGGCTTCTCCGACGACAAATGAAACCCGCCAAGCCGCTGTTTTGGTGCGCTGTCGTACAGTGTATACTTTAAGGCAGAGCCACCTTAAATTTTCAAAACTTTACGGTGGCTCTAAACCCCATGTACAATTTTTTTTAATCTTCGCCAAAAGGTACATCTTATCCTGCCAATCAAAATTTTATAAGACAAGTTTTGTTGGTAATGTAAGGGACTTCAGTAGTTGTATCACTGTTGTAAATTGTGTAAGTAGACGTACCACTGTTGCAAGTAGTATGAATCACAATTAAAGTTAAAAAATAAATAAATAATAATAATAATATGAACAAATTTCATCGTGCCGTTTTTGAATTATAAACCCTTAAAACTGCAATAAATGGTGTTTTCAGCAGGTCATACCGTTGGTATGGTAACCTTTTGTGTTACGATAATGATAACAGGTGCGTTCACCTATGATTGGACAGCTTTTCGATTCCATGATTGTAGCATCAGTTGATAAACGGTGGTTATAATGACATACCGAATTCTTGGCAAGTGGAAGAAACTCTTTTGAGGCACCTTTATCTCTAATGTTCGAGCGAGCGTCACGCAACGGCGACATAAGTGCTCTGAAAGGTTTAATTCAACTCCCGCAAAGGTTGGCTTATGTATGTAAAGGCTGTGTTACGGCGTTGATAAACAGTTTAAAAAAAAAAACGTTTCTGTTGTGGGCACGGAGTCCGAAGAATAGATTCTTTAAAAATTTACTGCCAGAATACTGCTTATTGTAACTTTTCCTCTCTATAACACAATAGTGTTTTTTATGAAAAGAGTAATAGCGGAGCTCCTGCGTGCCGGAGGCGTGCGGATGGAGCCCCATACCTTGAAAAATAAGAGTAGCACCAATACCATAGGTGGGATGCGCGGTCGTCTCCGGTCGAGTAGTCCGGCTCGAGCCCTGTGTGGGGACTTTGCGTTGTGTTCTTGGGCAAGACACTTTACTCTTTCAACCCAGGTTTTCATGTATTTTTGAAGTTGACTGCTGCCCAGGTAGTGGTTCTCGATTGGATCGCAGGCTCAAGCTAGATTATTTCTCGGGGGAAGAAAAAGAGGGTGCATGCAAAGGCAAAATTTCGGCGCGAATTAACCCCTGGCGAGTAACTGATTTTTCGTCCGAGATATTCCTCATACAATCGTCTCTTGGAAAGTTCCTAATATGTTGCGTACGTAATGTCTACAATACAGTAAATGGTTTGAACCCAGGAGTATCAGTAGTTCGTATAGTGTGATCGTCCGGGTGAGTGTAGTTCTGAAAAGAACTGTTGTTGGTGACTGACGTTCCGACAACCTGAGCGGAAGTCATCTTCAGAGTCAAGTGAATAGTGTTTGTCAGTCGATGATCTTATAAGTCTGGTCCGTTGAACGTGATTGGTCAGTATAGCCATGATGGTATTGGCTGAAAGACTCGTGTAAAGTTTGTCATCAGTCATTGGTGGGTTTCGATCCGTCTATTGTTAGTCAAGTAGGTCGGTTTTGGTCCGTGTATTGTTAAGTCGGTCTGTAAGAAGTCCGTTTGTCGGTTTCGTTTCTGTCGTGGATAAGTCGTTTGTAACGCGCCGGTAGTTGTTGACATCTGTTAAGAGGCGTTTGTTCTAGGTTAGTGTACCAGCTTTCCAGCGTCAGTCGTTGAAAATAGTTTGTACTGTAGGTTAAGCACTGAGCAGAGTCCCAGTCAATGTTGTGGTTTGTCAGTTGATGATGTACAGCAATGTGATTGTTGGCATCACCATTTCTCGTGGCTCGTTTGTGTTCAGTCAGTCTCGTGTTAAGGTTTCTGCCAGTCTCACCAATGTAGGAAGCCTGGCAGTCGGAGCATTTGATCTTGTAAACTGCTCCCTGTCTGTCGTTAGGTTCGTCTCTGTCTTTCACGTTGGTCAGTAAGTGTCGTAATGTAGTTGTAGGTTTGTGGGCTACACGAATGTTGTAGGGCTGCATGGAACAGCAATGGAGTCGCCTGTTTCTGTTGTTGTCGCAGAAATTGTGATGCAACACGTGGAGGAACGCGCCCTTGCAACTTGCCGACAAACGATACCGCTTTGGTTACGCTACGTTGACGACACCTTTACCGCCGTTCACAAAGACGAAATTGACGATTTTCACGACCACCTAAACGAACAGAACGCCGACATCCAGTTTACTAAAGAGATCGAAGAAAATGGAAAACTTCCTTTTCTAGACTGTTTGGTAAGCCGCGACAACAACGAACTACGAACGACAGTGTACAGAAAACCGACGCATACCGACAGATTACTTGACAAATCATCCTACAACCCGACTTCACACAAAGCCACGACTATAAAGACTTTGACGAGACGAGCGCAACTAGTTTGTGACACACCGGACAGCTTACGTGACGAAAACAGATACCTTGAACGTGTTTTTCACAAAAACAACTACAACGCTGACTTTATTAGACGAAACATTTACCGACCTACTGAAGCTGACGCTACGAACAGGAACCCTACGCCTGTTACTACAGTGACTATACCTTACATTAAGGGCACTTCTGAGACCATCTCGCGGATCCTACAGGGTATAAATAAGAATTCGGTCGTGTGGACAATTTGTTTCTGTTTCAGCGAAATTCAATTTATGATGACTTTCTCGACTAGAATTTGCATCTGTATGCTTCCAAAAACTGCAATTTCATTTAAATATACAGCTGCACAAATCAATTAAACAAATATTCTTTTCGGAGTAACTCGTATATTAAGAATCCTGTCGAAAGAGGTTAAGCCTAGCGGAAATTTGGAGTTAGTAAATACACATGATTTTCTTGTAGTATTTGGCTATGGTTAACGAACAAAAAGTATTTTTTCTTATTGCCTGGGACTGAGGTTTATTAACTAACCACAAGTGAATGGTGAAACCGATTCAGGTTTTTTTATAATCAAAACTCATGTGATCGTTTTAATTTCCTTTCCTTGGTGAAAATTAGGCGGTAAACGGCGGACCAGTTTAGTGTGTCTTACGTTAATGGTGTTGTCTATTTTATCCATTGAGATTAACCTTTGTGGACTTAAGTAATACACCGCTCTTTTTAATGCCTTTACCGGTGCCAGAAACCCACGTGGGATCATGGTTGGGAGAACAGGAAAAAAGCTTGTGAATTACGAGCCGTTAAGCTTTGCAAGTGGTCTGTCAATATCCCGTGTGGGTTTATTGCGCCGGGAAACGAATAGAAAAAGTGCTCTTTTGCTTTTATGAAATGACTGGAAAAATTTTGTCCAAGAGATGAACATTTTATTGTGCTTTCGTGATCAAATTACTTATTCTCAACAAATTTATGAGATGACGCGGCAACCAGTCTCATCGGCTGGAAGAATGAAGTGACGAAAACTTTAAGTGCTGTAAAAGTTGAAAGAAAGGAAAAGAAGGGGGCTATCAGTAAAATACAGAGTGTATTCATTGATTCAAAACTACTTTGACGAGGAAATAAAGCATTTGTGGCCAGAATTTAATAGTCATCAAGAAAGTGAAGGTACGAAAAATTTGCAAGTTTACAACTTTCATGTGCTTGGCGAGGTGATTCGACTTTATCTTAACTTTCAAAAGTTTTGCGAATGGAATAAAGGTCAGTTGCCGTAACGCTGCTTCTGAAATTTGTTGAAAATGTGTTTACTTGTGTTAAAGGCTATGAAGTCCGTGTTTCTTGTGTTGTATTCTGCTTAGTGGAAACCAAATTGATTTATCGTGTTACATGTATGCATGCATTAAGCTTAATTAAACTTAAACCTAGTGATAAGCTTTAATGTGAACTCGAAAGAAATCTCCCGCTTTTTTAACATCAAAAAGTGATCAATTTAGCTCAGCTGCAGTCAGAAATACATTCTTCACAGGCCGTTAAAAGCACTGAAGCACGTAAAATTTCCTTCTAAACTCAAGGACCTCAAGCGTCTAAAACGGAATCGGCTTAGAAATTTTTGCTATGGAACAAAGCATCAGCATTACATTATCGAGGCCAACTTCTGGTCCTATTTTTTCTTAGAAATTTCAATGTATGCGTTGAATGACAAGATATTCGTGTTTTTCATAACCCAGCCAGTGAAAGACGAAACTATTTCGTATGTTCTCGCTAGTGCGCTTAGTTCTCTAGTACGGTAGCTTAGAAGGGTCATCGAAAGTATCTCTTTATTATTTTTTTCTTCGATCGCCACTTATAACTGTCAATCGACACTTATAACTGTCGATCGCCACTTATAACTGTCGACAGACAGTTATTAGTGGCGATCGCCACTTATGACTGTCGATTGACAGTTATAAGTGTCGATCGACACTTGTCACTGTCGATCGCCACTAATAACTATCCATCGACAGTTATAGGTGTCCATCGACACTTATAAGTGCCGATCACCACTTATAACTGTCGATCGACACTTAAAACTGTCGATCGCTACTAATAACTGTTGATCGCCACTAATAACTGTCGATCGACACTTATATAAGTGTCCATCGACACTTACAAGTGTTGATCGCCACTTACAACTGTCGATCACCACTAATAACTGTCGATCGACACTTTAAGCTGTCGATCGACACGTATAAAACCTATCGACACTTAAAAGACTACTCTGCATTTATACTGCGCACCTCGTGTTTCAAAGATGGCGATCACGGAGGAGGTAAGCATTCTCGATAATTTCGTCTCTCCTCTCGTTTACAAATTTATTAGTCAGTTATTTGCTTTAGATTTTCTATCAATAGCTATGATTGTCAAAACCACATGAATTACCGCAAAAGGCTACAATTGAGTGGTTATTCAGCATCTGTATGGACGTGTCAAATCCGTTAAGACACCGACATTGTCCGGGGTAGTAGGCTGTCCGCGAATTAGTCTAGCTTAAATATCTGCGGGCTTATAAGGGACACCTCGATATTTTTCATTGTCACTTAAAAAATTTTGCTTTGGCGACTTAATAAACGAGCATAGCTTTCGTTTTTGTCTTTCTTTGTCTCTCTACCGCGATATTATTAATCGCGATCGTCACTCATAACTCTCGATCGCAGCTTATAACTCCCGCTCCCAACTTATAACTCACTATCGCAATTTATAACCTCGATCGCGACTTATAACTCGCGATCACAACTTACAAGTCGCCATCGCGACTTATAACTCGCGATCCCGACTTATAACTCGCGATTGCGACTTATAACTCTCGATCGCAACTTATAACTCGCGATCGCCACTTACAACTTGCGCTCGCGACTTATAACTCGCGATAGCAACTTATAACTCGCGATCGCGACTTATAACTCGCGATTGCGACTTATAACTCTCGATCGCAACTTATAACTCTCATTCGCCACTTATAACTTGCGCTCGCGACTTATAACTCGCGATAGCAACTTATAACTCGCGATCGCGACTTATAACTCGCGATCGCAACTTATAACTCGCGATCGCAACTTATAACTGACGATCGCGACTTATAACTCGCAATCGCGACTTATAAGTTGCGATCAGAACTTATAACTCGCGATCGCAAGTTATAACTCGCGATCGAAACTTATAACTCTCGATCGCGACTTATAACTAGCGATAGAGACTTATCACTCGCGATCGCAACTTATATCTCGCTATCGCAACTTATAACTCGCGATCGCAAGTTATAACTCGCGATCCCAACTTATAACTCTCGATCGCAACTTATAACTCTCATTCGCCACTTATAACTTGCGCTCGCGACTTATAACTCGCGATAGCAACTTATAACTCGCAATCGCGACTTATAACTCGCGATCGCAACTTATAACTCGCGATCGCAACTTATAACTGACGATCGCGACTTATAACTCGCAATCGCGACTTATAAGTTGCGATCAGAACTTATAACTCGCGATCGCAAGTTATAACTCGCGATCGAAACTTATAACTCTCGATCGCGACTTATAACTAGCGATAGAGACTTATCACTCGCGATCGCAACTTATATCTCGCTATCGCAACTTATAACTCGCGATCGCAAGTTATAACTCGCGATCCCAACTTATAACTCTCGATCGCGACTTATAACTAGCGATAGCAACTTATCACGCGCGATCGCAACTTATATTTTAAGCTCGAAACTTAAAACTCGACTTCGCGACTTAAAACTGGCCATCGCAACTTATAACTCGCGATCGCGACTTCTAACTCGCAATCGCGACTTATAACTCGCGATCGCAACTTACAACTCTCGATCGCGACTTATAATTCGCGATTGCGACTTATAAATCGCCATCGCGAGTTATAACTCTCGATCGCAACTTATAACTCGCGATCGCAACTTATAACTCGCGATCGCAACTTATAACTCGCGATCGCAACTTGTAACTCGCGATCGCAACTTATAACTCGCGATCGAAACTTATAACTCGCGATCGCAACTTATAACACGCGATCGCGACTTGTAACTCCCTATCGCGACTTATAAATAGCGATGGCGACTTAAAAGTCGCGATCGCAACTTATAACTCGCGATCGAAACTTATAACTCTCGATCCCGACTGATAACACGCGATCGCGACTTATAAATCGCGATCGCGACTTATAACTCGCGATCGCAACTTATAACTCGCGATCGCGACTTATAACTCGCGATCGCAACTTATAACTCTCGATCGCGACTTATAACTCGCGATCGCGACTTATAACTCGCGATCGCCACTTATCACTCGCGATCGCACCTTATAACTCGCGATCGCAACTTATAACTCGCGATCGCGACTTATAACTCGCGATCGCAACTTATAACTCGCGATCGCGACTTATAACTCGCGATCGCAACTTATCACTCGCGATCGCAACTTATAACTCGCGATCGCGACTTGTAACTCCCTAACTTGTAACTCCCAAATAATCACAGTTGAAGTCCCCGTTTACAATAATTTCTTTTCCCTCAGCCGCGGCAGAGTCCAGGCTGTTGTAAAAGCGAGCCAAATAATCTTCGTCAGGCTGGCTATCTGACTCTGAAGGTGGCCGATAAAATGTTCCAAACAGTATGCTTTTTGATTTAGGCAGAAAAATCTCAATCCAAACAGATTCATCAATCTCGAGGTCAGATCGGCGCACAGCATTAATTGACTCACTGACAAACACTGCTACACCGCCTCCTTTCCTCACCAATCTATCTCTTCTAAAAAGTGTAAAGCCAGGCAATGACACTTCTGCATCCGAAATGTTACTGTTGAGCCATGTCTCAGTTAAAGCTATGATGTGAATTCGTGGACTTTGCGTTATGAAAACACGAAGTTCATTTAACTTCTTCCTCAAGCTTCTGATGTTTTGATGGATGAACTTAAGACCACGCAACTTTAGGGTAGCATCAGATGTTGCTGGTACAACAAAGCTATCGTTTAGACTGTCATCGAACTGTTGCTCAGCAGAAGATGGAACTGAGCAGAAATGACAAGTCGAGCCAGATTCAAAGTTCGCATCCAGGCATTTTAAATGGAAGCGCGATTTGCATAAAACGCAAAATCCAAAAGCCTGATTTCTTCTGACCGTCTTGAGACACCGAGGACAGGTTATTTTAGTGGAAGGTCCAGGATTCACGGAGATATCATTGCACTGAAGCAGTAAACTTGCAAGAAGAACAGATCTTGTAAGCCTGACAAGCTGAACCTTGGCGACAGGAGTGAGGGAAAATCCAAAATGGCGCCCACTAGAAGTTTTCTTTCTCACGGGCTGCTCAAAACCGACGAAAGAAGAGAGCTCCTGTCCAACAGCCAACCCAGAGCTATTGACTTCTTGGTTAACCAACGGTGTAAGACATTTAGAATTAGAAAGATCTCTTGTAAACACGAAGACGAGTAGAAGAAGAACGCCGCTTCGCATCACACGACATACCGCCATGTTGTCATTGTCCAATGTGAGGCTATCTCCGATTTTTTTTCTTAGGTTATTTTTTAGAACATTTTCAATTCTATATCCAATTTTTATGAGAACGCTATTACCTTTTTAAGCTTTTAAATTTTTTAAACATTTCAGCGTATCTTTTAAAGTAGTTAGTTTTTTTATAGATATATATTATTTATACATGCTCTTTTTATTTTACGTTATACAGGGCCCCCGTTGATACCAGTCCTGCGACTGAAGGGGTCACCCTGTTTAAATATTGATTATTATTATTATTATCGCGACTTATAAACCCTGATCGCGACTTATAAATCGCGATCGCGACTTATAACTCGCGATCGCAACTTATAACTCGCGATCGCCACTTATAACTCGCGATCGCAACTTGTAACTCTCGATCGCGACTTATAACTCGCGATCGCCACTTATAACTCGCGATCGCCACTTATCACTCGCGATCGCACCTTATAACTCGCGATCGCAACTTATAACTCGCGATCGCGACTTATAACTCGCGATCGCAACTTATAACTCGCGATCGCGACTTATAACTCGCGATCGCAACTTATCACTCGCGATCGCAACTTATAACTCGCGATCGCGACTTGTAACTCCCTATCGCGACTTATAAACCCTGATCGCGACTTAAAACTCGCGATCGCAACTTATATCTCACGATCGCAACTTATAACTCGCCATCGCAACTTATAACTAGCGATCGCTACTTATAACTCGCGATCCCAACTTATAATTCGCCATCGTGACTTGTAACTCCCTATCCCGTTGCGATCGCGAGTTATAAGTCGCGATCGCGAGTTATAAGCTGCGATCGCGAGCTATAAGTTGCGATCGCGAGTTATAAGTTGCGATCGCGAGTTATAAGCTGCGATCGCGAGCTATAAGTTGCGATCGCGAGTTATAAGTTGCGATCGCGAATTGTAAGCTGCGATCGCGAGTTACAAGTTGCGATCGCGAGTTATAAGTTACGATCGCGAGTTATAAGTTACGATCGCGAGTTATAAGTTGCGATCGCGATTTAGAAGGCGCGATCGCGTGTTATCAGTCGGGATCGAGAGTTATAACTCTCGATCGCGAGTTATAACTCTTGATGGCGACTTATAACTCGCGATTGCGAGTTATAACTCCCTATCGCGACTTATAACTTTCCTTCGCGACTTATAAGCCTTTATCGCGACTTATAACTCTCGATCGCAACTTATAGCTCGCGATCGCGACTTATAACTCGCCATCGCAACTTATAACTCGCCATCGCAACTTATAACTCGTGATCGCAACTTATAACTCGCGATCGCGACTTGTAACTGCCTATCGCGACTTAAAACTCGCGATCGCTACTTATAACTCGCGATCCCAACTTATAATTCGCCATCGTAACTTGTAACTCCCTATCCCGACTTATCGCGAGTTATAAGTTGCGATCGCGCGTTATAAGTTGCGATCGCGAGTTATAAGTTCCGATCGCGAGTTATAAGTTGCGATCGCGAGTTGTAAGTTGCGATCGCGAGTTATAAGTTGCGTTCGCGAGTTATAAGTAGCGATCGCGAGTTGAAAGTTGCGTTCGCGAGTTATAAGTAGCGATCGCGAGTTTTAAGTTGCGATCGCGAGTTATAAGTTGCGATCGCGAGTTATAAGTTGGGATCGCGAGTTATAAGTTGCGATCGCGAGTTATAAGTTGCGTTCGCGAGTTATAAGTCGCGATCGCTAGTTAGAAGTCGCAATCGCGAGTTTTAGGTTGCAATCAGTCGCCATCGCGAGTTGTAAGTTGCGATCGCGAGTTATAAATTGCGATCGCGAGTTATGAGTTGGGATCGACAGTTAAAAGTTGCGATCGAGAGTTATAACTCACGATCGAGAGTTATAAGTCGCGATCGCGAGTTATAAGTCGCCATCGCGAGTTATAAGTTGAGATCGCGAGTTATAAGTCGCGATCGCGAGTTATAAGTCGGGATCGCGAGTTATAAGTCGCGATCGCGAGTTATAAGTCTCGATAGAGAGTTATAAGTTGCGATCGCGAGTTATAAGTAGCGATCGCGAGTTATAAGTTCCGATCGCAAGTTATAAGTCGCGATTGGGAGTTATTAGTCGCGATCGCGAGTTGTAAGTTTCGATCGAGTGTTATAAGTTGCGATCGTGAATTATAAGTCGCGATCAAGAGTTATAAGTTGCGATCGCGAGTTATATATTGCGATCGGGAGTTATAAGACGCGATTTCTAGTTGTAAGTCGCAATCGCGAGTTTAAAGTTGCAATCAGTCGCCATCGCGAGTTGTAAGTTGCGATCGCGAGTTATAAGTTGCGATCGCGAGTTATAAGGTGCGATCGCGAGTTATAAGGTGCGATCGCAAGTTATAAGTTGGGATCGACAGTTAAAAGTTGCGATTGAGAGTTATAACTCGCGATCGAGAGTTATAAGTCGCGATCGCGAGTTATAAGTTGTGATCGCGAGTTATAAGTCGGGATCGCGAGTTATAAGTCACGATAGAGAGTTATAAGTTTCGATCGCGAGTTATAACTCGCAGTCGCGACCTATAAGTGGCGATCGGGAGTTATTAGTTGCGATCGCAAGTTATAAGTCGCGATCGCGAGTTATAAGTCGCGGTTGGGAGTTATAAGTTGCGATCGCGAGTTAAAAGTCGCGTTCGCGAGTTTTAACTGGCGATCGTGAGCAAGATGCTTTACTGTGTTTGATACCAAACAAGGATTTTGGCGTGTGTCCTTGGACGAGGCAAGCAGCTACGCAATTACATTTGGCCCGGCTCCATGGGGAAAGTACAGACGGTGCGTATGCATCTCCCTGCTCCCAGAAGAATTTATCGAAGACTGGATAAGGCATTAGACTTAAGACTTAAGGTGGGGGTTAACCTAAAAACACGCCATTTTTTCAAACTTTTCTCGTGGTAAGATTTAATTCCGAACCATGGCAAAGTTTACATTTTTAGAAAGTTTTTATAAAGATCAAGATCAAGATCTTTAAAAAGATCAAAGATTATGAAAAGAATATTTCTGGACTTTAGAACTGTATTGGCTGGGGAATGCAAGGGTTTACCTGAGAAAGGACAACTCCTACAAGAACTGATCAAAGTGAATAATTTTACATGTTTTAAAAGAAGACAAATAGCTTACTGTTTTAAGCAGAGAGATTTTTGAAAAAAACATATGAAATGGTGAAAATCTGATACGGAAAATCCAGCGTAAGTTTCAATGCAAAACATAAAAAATGTCTTTTCTCAAAGGCAAAAATAACTCGTTTTGAGAAAACGAGCTTTGAACTTACCGCAACAGAAATTTTCAAAATAAAACTTTAATGCCGTAAGATTCAAATTCCGATGAAAAAAAAACCTCGAATTTGCTTTTTACAAAATTTTAGGTTAACCCCCGCCTTAATAGGGAGGCTATCTTTCATGAAGGATATCAAAATGAGAACAGTGATATTGTCGGGGAAATAACACAGAAACATCAGGCTGACTTGTGACCAGAAAATATACAAAAAATATTCGGAAAATTAGTCCTTGTTATTATGCCGTCTGTCTCTCTTGCGTTACTCTCTTATTTTAAAGTTTCTGTATACAGGGAGGCCCGCCGTGACGAAAAACAAATTATTGCTGATCAAGTTTCCTTAGAAGTGAAGGAGAAGTTACTCAGGAATAAGAAAGCTTTTTACTGTACAGATATTGTACTGCTCACAATTATCCTGAGTTATTTCCCTACAAATATCGGCACTGACTTGTGGTCAGTAAAGCCTGGTTCACACTAGCGACATGACGACATAATAGCATCGTCACGAACGACGTAAAAAGGACGTTATGTCTTTAGTGTCAACATGTAGACATAATGACATATTAGCAACGTAACAGCATGAACATAACGACATAAAGATAAAACTGATCTTTTCCTTATGTCGTTATGTCGTTACGTCGCTAGTGTGAACCAGGCTTAAGCAAACTCTCTTCCGAGAGAATTTGAAAAGATATGAGTTTTTTTTCTTTTGCGTCAACTATAAGTCATCTGCTTTTACCAACTCCAAATCTTCGTTGGAATTTAGGTTTTTGGATAGGATTCTTCACGTTTACTTGTTAAAAGCATCCTTGATAAATTGCTGGATTTCCACTGTATGTTCAAGAACAATTCGGCATTCAAGAGGCCAAGAATAATCAAAATGTTATACAATAGCTTACAGTCACGCAGAATTTAATTCTGTTCCATAAAATAATCTTAAATTCTATTTGTATTGAAACAAAAACAAATCAGAAGTCACTGTCTAAAGCAAGGGTTTTAACATACCTTAACCCCATGTCATTATATGGCTTGTGTGCGCGCGCTCTGATTGGCTAATTCTAGGGCATTATTCTCCCGTAATAGCCACGGATCGATTACGGGCCTGCAAAAACAAAGTAAAAAACCATATAGTAAACAAGTTATTAAGAGTGTGTCCGTTAGAAAACCAGACAGGAGCAGGTGATACAGCTCAAATTACCGATTTCGCACAAACTTGGCACAGGTATTGTGTTTAGTGAGTGAATAATTGTGACAAAAAAGTAGGTCAAAATATTTTATTCCCTTCAAGTTAGGGGCCCCCTCTGCAAAAATGGCCATTTGACACTAATGTATGTATTTTTAATTAGCCATAGAACTTTACGATTTTATGCTGTTTCATGAACAACCTCCAAAACACAATAGCCTCGTTTTTCTGTCTTAACCTAACTCGAAATCGGCAAGAAATATCTAGCTAAGCATTTTCCTATCGACTACGAGTAAAAATTCGGCGAAAAGAAGCACTTGAGACACTTCTTTCAATATTTTCGGAGCTATATCTTAAGTCATACTCACGATATTGATATAAATACTGCAGCAGAAGATTCAAATCGGAAGCTCCCTCGACTTATGTTTTCAGGTATACAATAGAATGGAAACAATAAATAACTACTAAATACATCGGTAAAATTCTATGTAAACAGTACACCAGCACAAGAAAAATATTTCTGTCCCCAAACATTTTATGACTTTTTTTGACAACCTCATTGGTAGCTCTCATTATCCATGTTAGAATAATGTGTATTTGGTTTTGCCCATTGCAGATATATTTGCCTAAAATTAAAGGCTATTCACAACACTTAGAAATACACCCCTTACTTAAGATAAAGCCACAGAGAGAAATCAAATTGCCCAGTTGAAATGAATATCTGTGCCTTTAGACTAATAGTTGTAGAACATGATCCAGCGGATTTCATTTTCACATGGCTTTTCTTGTTGTAGAAATATTACAGCTGTAAACCAAAGATGATAATTAGATATGCATAAATTAGTGTCAGATGACCTTTTTTTTTTCAGAGGATCTCCTTAACTTGAAAGAAATAAACTATTTTGACCTACTTTTTTGCCAGAATCATTCACTTGCCAAACCCAACATTTGAGCCAAGTTTGAGCGAAATCATTGATTTGAGCTGTATCACCTCCTGCCTGGTTCTGTCTGGTCTTCTCATGGACACACTCTTAACCTTGAACGTTCAGTCTTTACGGGAAAATCTCAAATCTCGGAGTTGCCGTATTGACCAGTCACTATCGCTAGGTCGATACGGCAAGGTTTCGGTTTGAGATTTTCTCGTAAAAACTTCACTCTCGGTTAACAAATAGTAAATAATTTGCAAAGCAAAAAATACATCTTATAAGCCTAACATCTAAACTCCTGTCCGACTTTGCTATCAACACGTTCTGCATTTAAAAGATCTTCTTCCTGATGTACTACGCCCCCCCCCCCGAAACATTTAAAAGACAGCCTAAAATCTGGAATTACAATTTTCCAATTACCTATCCTCTATATCCCACTAACCACACCCCACTCTGATTAAAACCAACACAATACACAATGAATGACTTTTTAAGTAATTCCTTGTTGTCAGAGATTCACTTTGCACCTACATTTTCCAAATTTCCGTTATGCATTAGCTTTTTGGACAAATAACTGGCAACCATTTATTTACTCTTTGCTGGATGCAAATGACAGTAACCTTTCACAAAGGTCTTTTTTTTCCGGAATTCATACCCACAGCAGAAAGGTTACTTAAAAACTGTTTACAAACGTTGTACAAACATAATCTTGACTCGGATATAAGCCAACCTTTCCGTGATTTGAATTTTAAAAAGTAACTTTTTGCCGCATCTACGTCACCGTTGTGTGATTCACGGCCGAACGATTGAGATTCACACTTTCCCCGACTAACAAATGAACCTACAGTTACAACCAGCCATTAACACTTTCCCTTATCATCAAATTAACCAGTAGTTTTAACCACCATTTAATTTGAGTTATTTGAATTTACAGTATCACTTTTAGCATGCAACACTCGCAGTCACTTAACACGTTGTCCCAGAGGTGTCAAACGATATATGTTTCCACAAAACACTGAAACAGTAGAATTGCGATGAGAAGTTAACAGATGATCGACCAACAACTAATTTACACAACCTGATCCGCCACTTCAACCCGTAACTTGCTTACGCAGTTCTTCCGGGGGAGGTTGGGGGGGGGGGGGGGTGGGTGACAGGTACTTCCAAAAAGACAAAAAAATCGATACCCTAGTTATGGCCGTTGCGGCTTGCACAGTTGCTCTAAACATAATTCATGAAGGGCTTTTGTTGATGGTCTTATCAATAATGATGAAGAAGTAGCTTCTTCTAAAAAAACATACTTAATTCAAGACCAGAGTCCAAAAACCATATCCTATTTCTGACCAAAATGGCCAAAATCGATACCCTATTCATGGCCTAGGGAGTACCCCTCCCCCCCGGCGCAGTTCACGGGTTAAAATGAGAAGCTGAAGTCACACGCGATAAAGGATGACAAATATCAGATTTTAAAATACGCACATCGGGGGGTAATGCGTTGCAAAAACGGAGATATCTACACGTTCAACATACCAAACTTCCGTTTATGGAGACAAAATATAGAAGTGAAAATTACTTTTTTGCAAAATATGATACAAAAGCTTATTTGTTTTAATATAAATGACAATTTTAGTCGATAAATTATCACAAACTCAATAACGTGGAACTCAACTCGTCCGCCGCTAACAGCCTAATGTTGTTCAAACAAAGAAGGCTGAAGTGATCAAATTAACTTTTGTAATCAAAATTTGAAAGTACAGTTTCAGTTTACTTATTGTCATGCAGGTGCAAATTCTAGTCGGTAAAATGATCACAAATTGCATTTATTTGAAACACTATTTAACTGTCCACAAAGTAGCCTCTTATTTTGGAGCAAAACAAGGATCGAAAAACGAGTGCGTTAATCCAGAAAACATGAATAACACCGCAATCAACACCAGATCAGCCAGTTGTGGTTCAGTCCCATATTTTCCATTGCCGATTGCCGAGAGTCTTTCTCCCGAGCTTCGCGCTGTATTCATCTTCAGAATCTCTGTCAACGCTATAAGCTGTCCTTTCGTCATTTTGCTGAACATCTTGGTGATGGCGGCAGTGAAAACCAACCGTCAACTTCGCACCAAATCTAACGTATCACTCGCCTGTTTAGCCACAACTGACCTTGTTGTCGGACTTGTTGTTCAACCTTTGCAAATCGTTCACTATAGCTCAATGCTCAAAGGTGAGACTGACGTAATTTGCAGCAGGCAATCCAAGATGACAATAGCTATTACCACAAGCTGTCTTGTAGCAACGTTTAATCATTTCGTTGTACTGAGTGCAGAGCGTTATTTCGCGATAAAACATTCTTTCGCATACGAGAACCTTGTTACTGAGGTTCGTATCATCGTAGCCTCTGGTCTGGTGTGGGCTGTCGCAATCATATTTTCGATAGAAGACTTCTTTTCAACAAACATGAAGTATATCATAAAATTTTTAGTCGCTATGCAGTTCATCTGTCTTGCGTTAGTCGGTTATTTTAACGTTTCTGTATACAGAGAGATCCGCCGCAACGAAAAACAAATTATTGCTAATCAAGTTTCTGTAGAGGTGAAGGAGAAGTTGCTGAAGAATAAGAAAGCTTTTTACTGCACAATTATTGTTCTGCTCACGGTTTTTCTGTGTTATTTCCCGGCAAATATCATTGTTGTCGTTATGATATCTTTTATGAAGGACGGCATCCCTGTTAATGTAAAACATATCATGTTGCATCTTCTTACTTTATTGCCCCTACTGAACTCGTTGTTTAATCCACTGATTTACGCTGTTAGAATAAGATATTTCCGCGTAGCTTTCATTCAGTTGTTGTCGAGGAAAACTATTGCAGAAGCCGAGCAGCTGGAAAGGAATGTTTTTGGACCAAAACAAGTTAGAGTTGTAACTACTGCTGGACTGGAAGAAAACAGGGTTAACCGAGAAGGTGAAGAGGAACAAGGAAATGAGGCATTGCACCCTTAATGGCAACTTATGGAGACACAGTCGTAAGAGAAACATGTAGAAACGGCTCAGCAAAATAGAGTACATGGCTAAGCCCAGTCATTGGTGGAAAATTAGTTTTGACTGTCGGTATCCATCCTTCGGGAATTTCAATTCCACCATCTCTATTGATGTTATTTGGATGAAGTATTATATGAATAGATTCCTTGACCCTTCGTGTGTACCAGTGAGGGTCACGATCAATAAACTTGACTTTGTCCCAAATGGGTAAATGCCCCGTCTCGTTGGCGTGTTCTGAAATTGATTTTCACTTACTTAGACTTAATTTCCCAGAGCTTAAGCGATATTTCCGAGTCCCAGGGACTCTAAACTAACTCGAAAAGACCTTGTCCTTCAGTGAAACCGACAAGGGAAAAATAATCGCAAGCTTGGTTATGTGCATGCTGGCCGAAATATAGCTTACTCAGACAGTGAAAAGAAGCAGAGACCGGGCTGCGCAAGCTTTGATTTTGACCTACTTAGACTTGATTTCTAAGAGCTTGGGCGATATTTCCGAGTCCCAGGGCCGTTAAACTAACTCGAGAATGCTGAATGCTGGCCGAAGTATAGTCCCTATTAAACTTACTGAAACACTTTAAAGAAGGGGAGACTGGGCTGCGCAAACTTTAATCTCTATTCTTTTTCCAATTTCCATTGGTCCGTTCTTCTTGTGGAGAATTGGAGTTTAGGCTCTCCGCTTCCAGGCTACTCCGTCCTCTGGAGCCGATGCTTCCTAATAAGCGTTAACTGTAGCGCAGACTCAATGAGTGTGACTCTGATTTATCTTTAATAATCACCATATGTGGAGAGGACACGTGTGAAGAGAGGATGGGAGGCGCGGTGGCCTCATGGTTAGTGCGCTCGTCTCCGGATCGAGCGGTCCGGGTTCGCGCCCTGGCCGGGGACATTGTGTTGTGTTCTTGGGCAAGACACTTTACTCTCACAGTGCCTCTCTCCACCCAGGTGTATAAATGCGTAACGGCGAACTTAATGCTGGAGGTAACCCTGCGATGGACCTAGCATCCCATCCAGGGGGGAGTAGAAATACTCCTAGTCGCTTCATGCTACAGAAACCGGGATAAGCTCCGGCCTGATGGGCCACTAGGCCCGTATGCAGACTTTACCTTACATATGTGGAGAGGGCTTAACCCCGCCCTTTGTCAACAGAAATTTTAGGGGTTTACAAGAATGCTAACAATTTTACCTCAAGGATTCGTTTATACAGTGACCTTCAATGGAAAGGCTGACATTTAAATCCAGTAGAACAGCATACCAAAATAGATCGCGCTTACTATTCCCGTTGGCAACAAAAGGCATATGAGGGCTTGCACTCGGCAAAGAGTACGTCAACGGAGAAGTAGTCTGAAATTGTACGGACATTCCATTATGGACTTTCCAACCTTGAAAATTAGTGACTTGTGGGAATTGTTTTGATACCGGATACTTCCTAGCAACATTATGTGCTAGCTACTTGTAGATGGCAAGCTATCCATCACTTAATCAAAGAAAGGAAAATTGCTGTTCATGAAGAGATGTAGCCCCTGATGTTTGACCTGGTGTTTGAGTTGGAAAATACAAATGTACAGTATGTATTTAAATATGTACGAAGGGTTGCGAATGGTAACTTGAAAATCTTGGGTGACACAGTCAAACTTTTGATTTGATCTCAAAATCTTGGAATCCTCATTTCAATATGAATCTTCTCGTCTCAGAGCCAGCTTTTAGCCAGATTAGTTCAGTCATCCTGTAGATGCCAACGTTTTATTGAAAGGTTGATTTCTGTAGAGTGTTGACAGTTATTGCATGGAGGCATTAGATCCCATGCAACATGTATATGGTGGTTATACTTCTGCAGGGTACATGGCTTGTATATATTCACCAGGGCTCCTTACAGGATCAGTGGTTTTCAATAATTTGTAAGGAGGGGTGTTTCTAATAGTATGTAATGTGCAAGTACAGTACATGTAATAATTGTGATTAATTTACTAATGAACTAAACAGTGTCTTTTATCTTTAAGGATCAGTATTCCTGCAACATGCCATGACATTAACATCCACACCAGAAAGTGAACAGGCCAATATTATTCAGGCAGACTGAAGCAAATGGAGGATAAGGTTCACACTCTAGATGCACATGGTTAGTATATGTCTCCCCAGGCCTCCCTTTTGTGTGGATTGCTGCCAGTTCATGATTGTATGAAATCCATTCAAGGTTACTTCCTAGATTTCCCTGGTAGTCTAACCACTAGGTTTAACCTGTTTATACACCTGGATAGAAAAAGTTACATGTACTGTGAGTGAAAGTAAACTTTCCTGCCCAGGATTCTCATAAAAGAAACAAAAATTTTCCTTTCCATTGATAAAATGAACAGGCAAATCCTAATCCAGGTTCTAGCTTCATCATGCATGTGATGGTGTCGTCCAAGAAGAAAGAACATACTTTATACTGTACTGAATATATTTTGGATGCTTAAAATTTCAGGTAGTTACAAATTTTGGATGGTTATATTTGTGGACACTTTTTTGTCCAAAATTAAAGTCTTCTGAAATTTTTTGCAAGTAATGCATATGAAAAGTATCTATTTTTATGTTGTCATAATAAGGAGACCAATGAGCAGAGCAGAGTCTTCATTTCATTAAGATTCCCCCCCCCCCCCCCACCCAGTTCAGAGCATTTTAAGTTGCTCAATTCAAGCTTATTGATTCCTGGGTTAATAATATTCCTTGGACTCATTCAGAATTTCTTGCCTCTGGCTTCAGAGTTAATGTCCGGTTCAGAATCATCTATCCCACCAAGGAATATCATTGATTGATTGCATAAGGAATTAGTTTGTTTTGGTGTGATATAAATGTTTCCTGGGTAATCCTTTAGGAGGTTGTGAAATTCTCAAGACTGCTAAAGCAAAATTTTAAGAGAAAATATTTATTTTTCATGCATATTTAGCAAACGTCCTGTACAAAATACTTACTACATACATATTGGATTTGCGGGCAAGTTGCTAGAGACATAGAGCACAAGATCAAGGACCATGGACCCAGGACTCATGACATAGCACCAAGGAGCAAGGATAGGACTGAGGACCGACGACTGAGGACCGAGGACTGACAACTGGGGATCAAGAACAGTGGATAAAATTCAAGCCTTGGATGACAAACTTTCAGAAGTTGAATTATAGATATATTACGGTATATGAGATATTACCAGTAGCTGAGATTGCACGGTGCACCTTGCCCTGAGGGTTTTTCTCTGGGTACTCCGGTTTCCCTCACTCCTGAAAAACCAATATTTCCGAATTTCAATTAACAAAACTGGCGACACATCGCTGTGGGACAATTGAGATGAAAAATTCTTTGATTACTCAAGGTAAACATTAGGTGCACCTTGCCCTGAGCGTTTTTTTCCGGGTACTCCGGTTTCCCTCACTCTTGAAAAACCAATATTTTCAAATTCCAATTTAACAAAATTGTCGACACATTGTTGTGGGCCAATTGAGATGAAAAATTCTCTCTGTTTATTTCCTAGTTACATGTGCACATGTGGCTTCACAGTCTCCTTTGCAGCTGTTATTTAAGTCAATGAGCAAATTGGGAAGTAGCTCTATTTATTTTCTGTCTTTTTCAAAGATCTCTTTTTTGATCATAGTTAAAGGGAAATTCCCAAGTCAATCAATCATTCAATCAGTCAATCAATCAATCAATCAATCAATCAATCAATCAATCAATCAATCAATCTGACTCATTAAATCAATCAAACAATTACTCAGTAACTCAATTAATAGCTTAAAAACTCAGGATATGCAGATAACTAAAATAGCAATTACTGACCTTCAAATTTACACTGTGTCTAGTTGCATTTGAAGAGCTTTAAACAGACATAAATTCCAATACCACTTTGATGCACATGTAACTAGGACCCATATGAACAGAGTATTGAACTGACCAGTGTGTTGTGTGGGTGTTGTTCATCGGCAAATAAGTGGCTTGCTTGCAAATTCCCTCTAGGGGTATTCTAAGACTTTATTGCCGCATGTTCCATGAATTATATATGGTATTAATTATTTTGAAACCAAAATATATTCCCCTTTATTATATTAGAGCCGGGAAATTTTGCCAGTAGCAATCATTATTACTCCAAATTAATTGAAACTCGATTACTGGGAAATCTCTTTCTGATAAATTAAAAATATTAAGGTTGATAACTTTTATTTTATTTTCATGCATACAGAGATAAAACAAACACGAACCGACATTTTGTTCAAAATTGCCTGAAAAAGTTCATTTTTGCAATTACAGCATTTTCCAATTCAGAAACAGACAATGAAATTACCAAAACCCAGGCAGAAAATAAGCTAAAAAGTATTTCAATTAAAAATAAAGTCAAAACTTATTTAACATTTTATTTCTTTTTTACATGTTTACAGACATTTTGGGGTGCTCATTAAAAATTCTCATTTTCAAATTCTAGGATGCTCGTATCGTATCGTATCGTGTCTTAAATGCAAAACGTTCCTATAGCATTCTAACGACAATTTATTTTTCTTCCCAAAGGAAATTGATTTTACACTTTTTTGGCATATGTACAGGCATTTTGGTGTACCACTAAGGCAGTCGGACACAATCATTACAGTAAATTTGACTTCACAGAAGCCACTTATTTGCTCATGAAAACCTAGTTCCTTCTCCTTACAAGATTCCTATTGAGTAGCTTTGTGGTGAAATCTGTGTTTTTTTAATTGTTCACTTCCATTGGTTTTCCTCAGAAATCTTAAATTGAGTCTGGACTTGCAGTATCTTTTGCCAACATTAACATAAGGAACCTTTTAAGGGGTGAGGGGTGATTGAAATGTTCTCTTCATTTTGATGTCTGATTTGTGAAATATACCATATTTAAAATACCATTGCCACAGTGCGGAGCTAATTACCTTTCTTTACAAGAATTTTTCCTGTTTTCGCTGTGAAAAAAAAAAACATTCTTGTAATCCAAACTGTTTTGTTTTGGGAAAGAAGCTGCTCAGTAGGAAACTTGTATTTAAGAAGATATTTTACGTGGTCTTTTGTTTTTTGTAGTTTCAATGCTCATCATGCTCTAAAATCATCGGCCAAGTCAGTTCTCAGGCGAACTACTATTGTAAGATGAACAAAACAAACTGAGCTATCCACCAGAGGATGAATAAATTTCTTCCCATAATGCATTGCGACTGAGACTAATATATTTTTAAAAAAAATTTCGTGAGGACTCTCGTGACATCATCATCATGGCGTCCTCTTTGTGTCTGGTAATGGTGGGCCCTTTTATGGTGCGCAACTCCTGTATTTACCGGCATGTTTCTCTGTGAAAGGCCAATGTATAAATGCTTTGTGTAATTTGCCTTGATTATACAGTGGAACCACGCTCTACGGACACCCGCTTATAACAGACAGTCTCGTTTGTCCCGACAAAAAGCTCATATAATTTCTAAAATTAACCCGCTTTATACGGACAGCGGCTAATACGGACAACGGACACTTTTCTGTGTCCCGAGTCACTCTCATAAATTGTCAATCCTGCTTTACGGACACTGTTTACTGAAGTCTGCACACTGTCTATTTTCATTGTCTCAATTATGTGATAATTGTAAAGACTGTACCCTGTTCAAATGACAGATTTGTACGGGTTAATAAAATTTTATTACTGAAAAAAACAGTAACAAAATAGTATGACATTAAATTTTGAACAGTCTGTCTTTCTTCCGCTGTTTGACTCTTGTACTACGTATAGTCCTTAAATAAAGTTTTCTGCCTCCTCTTACATACGTTTCACTTCTTTGGCTTTTTGTTTAAGTCGTTGCTCTTAATAATCTTCCTCTTTAACGTTGTTTCCATGCTGCAAGTTGTACCAGGATCATTCTCCGCTGGTATTGTTGAGTTGTTGCTAACGTCTCGTAATTCTTCAAGTGAAATCACCTGTTTCCGAGGACCAGTCGTTTTTTTTTTTATAAACTTGTTTTGTTCCGTCTAAAGTAAGGTTGCTATCAAAACGCTTTTTAAGAAACGGTATACACTAATATGAAGACACCAGAGCCACTGGAACACCAAGCGTTTTAAACATGTGATTTATAACAAGTTTATCAACCGACTTGAAAAAGGCTTTATTGAAATGAAACATTCCTAAAAATTTTTCATGATGGTTTTATTTGAACTTGATCGGACGTAATGTGGCAAAGAACTAAATTTTGGCCTAAGCTTTGGCAGCTATGAAAGGTTTGCTAAGACGGCGAGTTACTATTGTTAGAAGAACGGAAATCCTTAGAGTAGCTATAAGTTATCGAGACGCTAATCTGTTTCAGGTCTTATAATATTTGTTAATCCATATTGGTAAAATTAGTTTGCTAGTAAGACCTATATTGTTGTTTGACGTATTTAGCTATTAAATTTTCTAACCTTGTCAAGAAGTCCCTCGGTAGCCCAATGGGTTACGCATCCGACCTGCTGTGCGGTCGGAAGGGCATATATACGCTCGACGCCCGTCGGGGGACTCCGCTTTTGTTCTTTTTCTTCGTTTTCCTTTCAACCTGAATAGATATTGTTTTTGTTTTTTTGTACAATCCTCTTTTCTTCCGTTTGAAGTAAGTTTGATGTGAAAATGGTTTTTAAGAAAGGGTATCAACTCTAAGCTTCCGTAAAATGCCTGACTGGTCATGCCTTCATTCTTTTTAAGCCCTAAAAATGACCTACTAACCAATATGAAGATACCAGAGCCAATGGAACACCAAGCGTTTTAAACATGTAATTTATAACCAGTTTATCAAGTGACTTGAAAAAGGCTTTATTGAAATGAAAAATGATTGAAAATTTTTCGTGATGGTTTTATTTGAACTTAATCGGACTTGATGTGGCACAAAACTAAACTTTGGCCTAAGCTTTGGCAGCTATTCTTGGTTTTCATGTGACGTAGTCATATTCCAAAATTAGAAATTATCCTTCCTTCTGAGGTTTTAGTTTCATCAGATAAAAGACCCTGTAGGAACGTGACGTTTGGCAATGTTTTAGCTCGACAGAGTTCTTCTTTTTGTAACAGAGCACTCCAAGCTTTTGCGTTGCGTGACATGAAAATGGCGGCCAGAAAAGACTGTCGCGTAGGTCAAAAGACGAGTTATCGCTTTAGTTTTTGTTAAATAAACGGTGCTTGCACTAGAAGAAGCATTTATTTCAATGTGTCGGAGCACTAGAGTAAAAATGTTCGTTTCAACAGCAAAACTCAAGGACGGATGTTTTTGTTATTTTACGGTCGCCATGTTTGTGCCCCTCCGAAGGGCACAAACATGGCGTCTCCATACAAAGCTCTATAAATTTGGATGACACGCTTCTGCGAATAACGGGCGAATGAAAAACAGCAGAAACCTGATTCTTGGCGAGGTTGTTTATATAGCAATCATCTATCATATCCTAGATTCTTGAATTTATTTATTGAATGGTTACGATTTTTAGTTTTGATCACATGACTGGTGAAAACCAAGAATTAAAGGTTTGCTAAGACGGCGACTTACTATTCTTAGGAGAACGGAAATCCTTAGAGTAGCTATATACGCTCGTCGCCAGTCGGGGGACTCCGCTTTTATTCTTTTTTTTCTTTTTCCTTTCAACGTAATTGTTTCTTTCTTTTTTTTTTTTTTTTTTGTACAATCCTCTTTTCTTCAGTTTGAACTAAGTTTTATGTGAAAATGCTTTTTAATAATGGGTATACACTTTAAACTGCCGTAAAATTCCTGACTTGTCATGCCTTCATTCTTTTTAACCGCTAAAAATTATCTAGTAACCAATATAAAGATACCAGAACCAATGGAACACCAAGTGTTTTAAACATGTGATTTATAGCAAGTTTATCAACCAAGTGTGGCGCATTTATCCAAGTGTGCCGTTTTTTTTTTAGTGTGCGCATTTTTCCAAGTGTGCCGCATTTTTCCAAGTGTGGTGCATGTTTCCAGGTGTGCCGCATTTTCTTAAGTGTGGCGCATTTTTCCAACTGTGGCGCATTTATCCAAGTGTGCCGCATTTTCTTAAGTGTGGCGCATTTATCCAAGTGTGCAGCATTTTCTTAAGTCTGGCGCATTTTTCCAACTGTGCCGCATTTTCTTAAGTGTGGCGCATTTTTCCAACTGTGCCGCATTTTCTTAACTGTGACGCATTTTTTGAAGTGTGTCGCATTTTTTTAAGTGTGGCGCATTTTTCCAAGTGTGCCGCATATTCTTAAGTGTGACGCATTTTTCCAAGTTTGCCGTATTTTCTTGTGTGTCGCATTTTCTTAAGTGTGGCGCATTTTTCCAAGTGAGACGCATTTTCTTAAGTGTGGCGCATTTTTCCAAGTGTGCCGCATTTTTTTAAGTGTGACGCATTTTTCCAACTGTGCCGCATTTTCTTAACTGTGGCGTATTTTTCCAAGTGTGCCGTTTTTTCTTCTGTGTCACATTTTCTTAAGTGTGGCGCATTTTTCCAAGTGACGCGCATTTTTTTAAGTGTGGCGCATTTTTCCAAGTGTGCCGCATTTTCCTAAGTGTGGCGTATTTTTCCAAGTGCGCCGCATTTTTTTAAGTGTGGCGCATTTTTCCAAGTGTGCCGCATTTTCTCAAGTGTGATGCATTTTTTCAACTGTGCCGCATTTTCTTAACTGTGGCGCATTTTTCCAAGTGTGCCGCATTTTCTTCTGTGTCGCATTTTGTTAAGTGTGGCGCATTTTTCCAAGTCAGGCGCACTTTTTTAAGTGTGGCGCATTTTTCCAAGTGTGCCGCATTTTCCTAAGTGTGGCGCATTTTTCCAACTGTGCCGCATATTCTTAAGTGTGGCGCATATTTCCACGTGTGCCGCATTTTCTTGTGTGTCGCATTTTCTTAAGTGTGCCGCATTTTTCCAAGTGTGCCGCATTTTTCTAAATGTGGCGTATTTTTCCAAGTGCGCCGCATTTTTCCAAGTGTGCCGCATTTTCTTAAGTGTGGCGCATTTTTGCAAGTGTGACGCATTTTTCCAAGTGTGCCGCACATTCTTAAGTGTGGCGCATTTTTCCAAGTGTGCCGAATTTTCTTGACTGTGGCACATTTTTCCAAGTGTGCCGCATTTTCTCAAGTGTGGCACATTTTTCCAAGTGCGCCGCATTTTCTTAAGTGTGGCGCATTTTTTCAAGTGTGCGGCATTTTCCTAAGTGTGGTGCATTTTTCCAAGTGCACTGCATTTTTTTTAAGTGTGGCGAATTTTTCGTAGTTTACCGCATTTTCTTAACTGTGGCGCATTTTTCCAAGTGTGCAGCATTTTCTTAAGTGTGATGGATTTTTTCAACTGTGCCGCATTTTGTTAATTGTGGCGCATTTTTTGAAGTGTTTCGCATTTTCTTAAGTGTGGCGCATTTTTCTAAGTGTGCCGCATATTTTTAAGTGTGGCGCATTTTTCAAGTGTGCTGCATTTTCTTAAGTGTGACGCATTTTTCCAAGTGTACCGCACCTTCTTAACTGTGGCGCATTTTTTGAAGTGTGTTGCACTTGCTTAAGTGTGGCGCATTTTTCTAAGTGTGCAACATATTCTTAAGTATGGCCCATTTTTCCAAGTGTGCCGCATTTTCTTGACTGTGGCACATTTTTCCAAGTGTGGCGCATTTATCCAGGTGTGCGTCATGTTTCCAGGTGTGCCGCATTTTCTTAAGTGCAGCGCATTTATCCACCTGTGCTGCTTTTTTCCACGTCAGGCGATTTTATCCAAGTGTGGCGCACTTTTCCAAGTGTCCCGCAAGTATTCAACTGTGGCGCATTTATCTAAGTGACTTGATAAATTATTCAAAATTTTTTATGATGGTTTTATTTGATTTTTATTGGACTTAATATGGCACAGAACTAAACTTTGGTCTGAGCTTTTGCAGCTATAAACGGTTTGCTAAGACGGCGGGTTACTATTGTTAAACCGAATTTATAGGTGAAATTTATAGGTTAATACCTTTTTCCACCTTGAATATGTTTTACAGTAATCAATATTAAATCAATAACGGGGGAGAAAGTGTACAGCCGTTTCGTCGATAACTAACTGGGTAAAACATTTGACCGTCGAAATCATCATTCCTTTGAATTTTTCTGCCATTAAAAAAAAACAACTTTAGCCAAATGAATTCGTGTTGTCCTTCAGTTTGCTGGGAATATTCATTGACAGGTTCATATTAGAACGGATTTTTCTCAGCGCTTTTCGAGATAAAAAGTTACTTAAGACCTTTAGAAAACAAAAAAAACAGTATACATCACTAGTTCTTATACAATTACCTCGCTTCCCGAGTCAACAGACAAATTTTTCAATGGGAGTTACACCAACAAGCCGGTACCTTTTTTTATCTAGCTGCTTTTCCACTAGAAAATAACAAAGGAAATCTCTCAGTTGAAAAAAGGATCTTCAACTGCAGGTTTTCCAGAACACGACGCACCAGTGAAAATGTTTTTGGCATTCTGTAAAGCAGGTTCAGGGTATTTTCTACCGTTATGTGTGTACAGCCAGAGGTTGCTGTTAAAATTGTCCACTGTGCAATAGCTCTGCACAACTTCGTAAGATCAAGAGTTTAAGAGAAGTAATTCGTCATGTCCTTCACTGCGCTGGAGATCATCATTGAAAGGTTCTTATTTTGAGGTGTCATTAGATTGCTAACGGGTTTTGTTCAACGCTTTCCGTGATGAAACGTGAACTAACACCTCTACAATACAAATAACAGTATACGTTACTTGTTCTTAACATTACCTTGTCGAGTAGACTCAAAATCTATCTTGACGGAGAATACATCTTGAGTTTTGTGCATGCAAATTTTGCATCGTTGCAGTTCCATAACCACTCCAGACAGAAGCGCAGCAACAAACTGAATGCCTGAAACTTTTTCATACGCAGTGGCGAGGAAAAAGGAAAATTTATACCAGTTGAAACATTGAACGTGCATGGTACACAACGAACGTGAAGCAGCAATGTGATTTACAATGTAAATGTATAATTTTTTTCCCAACGCGCGTGTGGTTCAAAGAGATCATTTGATTGGTCCGTGTCTTTACTGTATTTAGTTCGCAACACCTTATTACAATTCAGTCCTAGGAGAGTGCCATTCCTTTGATCTTATATATGGTGGATGGTCATACTAAAAAGGACGCGCAGAAAGACATTGGTGACGGAGTTGGCAAATTAAATTCATTTATCCCTACTGTGTTGTCAAAAATCGTGGACTACAAAACGTTTTTATCTTCTGTTTAATACCTAGTTGAGGTCACCATCGTGCGTTAGTTTACAGAGCTATAACGAAAACTCGCAACTGTACAAACTAAATTTTGTGCTCTTTAATTCTATCAGTCAATCAATCAATCAATCAATCAACTAGCTATTAAGTTAATCAGTGTATCAATCAATCATTGAATCATTAATCATTCTATCAATCAATCAAACAATCAATCAATCAATCAATCAACCAACCAACCAACCAATCAAACAATCAACCAATCAATCAACCAATCAATCAATCAATCAATCAATCAATCAATCAGTAATGTTCATTACGTTCTGCTGAATGTAACCTTAGCTCAGCTGAAATCACATTTAAACAAACTAGAGTGCACTGTCTTAGCGATACCAGTATTCATCAACAAAGCTTCATATATAGTGCACAATGGGTTTTGGTTGTTTTTGCCAGCGGACTTCACTGGTTCTTTTCTTTGCCTCGGTTTTCTTTGATGGATTCAGGATGACGTCACAACCTTCTTTTGCCTTATCCTTGACGCAAGCCACGTACTTTTTCACGTGATCGGATAAGTAAGCAAGTGGCGAGGATCCCTGGGCAAGAACCTAAAGAACATGAACAGTGAATTTAGCTTGAAAATTAAAACTGATAACACCGCCGCCTCTTCTGCTAAGATTTCCTTCTAAGCAAACACACCGGGTCTTGGATTTCGTTTGCCTCACAAGGCTTGATACATAGGATTGCAGTGGGTGTTTTCGTTGTTTAAATGAGCTCCACAGATCTTCATAGTACATTGAAATTACGCCCTGCGATCCATCTCCGTACCCCACCACTCTTTCCCTATTTTCCCCGTCTTGGACCCCGTTCGTAGCTGTGTTGCACATCTATGACATGAACTTAGTTGACAAACAAGCTTTCTGATCTATTGACCCCTCTCTCTTACTTTGAAAAGTCGCTAAAAGAGAGTGCAAGTAAAAGCAAACGCACCTGATAGTGAAAGTCTCTTAGACTGAAATCATTGCCTAGGGCTCCCTTAGAATAACTTCTGGCTTTCTTTATCTCCAACTGACCAATCATGTAAGCGGTCGCTTGTCCGGGGTCGCTCTGGTACCGAGTCACCTGACGAGGTTATAGAAGAACATTGCTGGGATATGTTCAAAAATTGATTAACAACAGATGTGAAGAGGACAACATATAAACCAACGTAAACTGAATGGATGGATTTTAGTGAGAAATGAAATGATTTCACACATCCTGGTAGGTTAATTTAGAGTCCACTGGGATTTGAACTTATTCTTAATATTCTTAATCAAGTTCGCTGCTGTGCCAATACGTTCTGACCTATTTTAACGTCTAGCTGATTAGAATAATTCAACATACTCAGCTATGTCGAGAAGTACTGGGACCTGTATTATTGTTCAACTTCTCAGTAATCCGCCGATCAACCTTACTCATGTCTAGTTGTTTATTGTTGTTTTGTAGAAACTGTTTGGTCTGTAGAAAGTGTTTAGTGTGTGGAAACGAAACCATCTTAGGGATAATTAACTGCGATCTTAAATCACTAATCACGTAAATATACGGGGATAGCGGAACGTAAGTATACAGGGGAGGGAGGGAGGGGGAGGAGGGGCTTACAAGCGAGCGCCAGAGGCGCTAACTTGTAGGGGGTCTGGAGATATTTGTAAAATTATTATTTTATAGAGTTTTTGCTTGAAATTGGGGGGAGGGGGGGAAGAGTTAGCCCCCCGCAGCCCCCCCCGGCTCCGCCGTCCCTGATATATGGAGTTTCTCTCGGGCATGAAATCACAACAAATATGACCCCCGCTCCCTCCCTTCTCGCTGCGAGTCGTTGATTGTACTTTTAGTAAAGAGCTGTGAATTGCTGGGTCATTTTTTTTTTCAACTCTCGCGGACTACAAATGAATGGATGGTGTTCAAGTGTAATGCTCACTAGGTAAAAAGTGGAAATTTGTTGCTGTAATTATAGACTTAGAGCTATTTTCTCACCTCCTTCTTGGCAAGGTCTGTATCGTCCCACGCGTATTTACTAAAGTACTCCAGGGCCGTGTCTCTTGTGAAACCAAAATAGTGCAAACCAGTGTCCACGATTAAGCGAAGAGCTCGCCACACCTACATTAGGAAGAGTGCGAGATAATTACAAGGAAAACAGTCGTTTTCGGAACAAAATAAGAGATAACTGCGACCACAATTCCGTTCTTAAAGGAGCTCAGTCAGTATTTTAAGTTATTTGGGCACGTACGAAATTACGTTTAAATTGAAGGGAACCTGAAAATAGTAGTTGCTAAGATAGAAAAACACGAGAGGGATAATAATAAACTATAAAGAAACAAGGACGGTTAAGGATGGAGAAGACTGACACGGATTACACCTTTTCAGGATGCGTAAACCCTGACTAGCTCCTTTAAGAGTGATGGTGTTGCAGTAAAACAAAACAATAATTAAGAGAATTAAAACATAAAAACATCTGCATTGAGTTGACGAGGCATGATATATGGCGTCACTTTGCATAAACACAGAAGTTGCCTCTTTCTGTAGAAAGCTATCCAGATATATTCTTATATTATTAAATAATCTTAGCAGTCTCGTTGGCTGTTCGCGTTTTAGACAACAAGCTGGTACAATTTGATGGACGATCTTCAGTACATTTTTGATGACGGTGGAAAACTCCTCTTACAATCTCTATGGAGCGTAACGTAACAAAACATAATGTAACGTAACGTAACGTAATATAGCATAACCTAAAGCAACGTAACATGTAGCAAGATAAGTAAACAATAAAGAATCAGTAGAAATGAGCTAAAACTTAATGATGCGTGACACTAAAATGATAAACTAAAATATGAGGCTGAAAGCACTTTAAATTGTCAAATAGCAGCTGGTTTGCAAAATGTTTCAGGATTAGCCCTTCTTCAGTGGATGAAAAACGAGTAAACAATAGCCTAGACTGGCGCATTCTCTCCTTACCTGCCACTTCAGCATTCCAAACTTCTGCATGGGTTCATACTTGTAAGTGTCTGTATCTTCAGCTATGAGCGGATTCTCAGCGTATAGAGCCCAGCCTTCTGTAAACGCCGTGTAATAGGTGACGCTGTCAAGCCAACTAATCACTCCGCCGCAGCTGTCACGGAAATGTTCTATGTTACCTTGAACCTGTTACAGGAGAAGAGGAACGTTAGGAATAATTCTGAGAACGAGTTTTCTATGAGCATGGAACCGACGAGGCACAGTTTCGTTGATCACCAAATCCAGGCAGGTTTAGTACGCTAACTTGATAGGAACACAGAACTAGCACGAGCTGTTTTAAAATGTAATGATGGTACGATTTTTTTTGTCGAGGTGTTTTCTAAAAGAAATAGAAAACATGCTCGCCGAGGTTCTATCGAGTTACAGGGGCTTGTGTTCCCACAGCATTTCTCGTTCTCCCAAACTTCCTCTTGTGTTTTCCCAAACTTCGACTTGTGTTTCTATATGTTGTTCAATGTTAAAGAGCAGTTTTCATATGGCAAAACTGAGGTAATCATTCTGGCCAATTAAAAATTATACAGACAAATCCAGGGAATCAATCAGAACTCAAAGCAATACATGTACCCGACATAAAGCGCGGGAAAACGTGTGCAAGCGAGTCACGATTAGAAGACAAAGTGGCACGTGTTTTTTAAAGTCAATTGCTTAGCGTCACAGTAATGCGAAACAAAACCAAATGCGAATGGCTTTCGATACTCAAATGAAAACCGCTCTGTATATTTTTCAGTCAAAACGTTTGGAATAGTTTTCCTTTCGTTACGAGAAACATTTACCTGCGGGTTATTGGGTTTTATTAGCGAGTTGACCTCACTAAGAGAACCAATAAGCTTCGCAACTTTTTGGCCTCATCAACGATCACCTCGTAGATGTCGAGAGCGAAAAATCTAATTATTATTTAGCGAACAGTTGCACATCCGCGAACAATTAAATCCGCTTTCAACCTCTTTTGGTGAGTGAACGGTGAGTTACACTACCGCAACTCGTTGACTCGTTGTGTAATTGCCGTTAAATTTTTATAGTAAAATAACCCTTTCAATATAGGAACTTATAATGTTACTTCTCATTAATAATTCATCAAGTTAAAACAAAGAAAATAAAAACCGTGAGGGAGGTTTGGATACCCGGTCTTAATTAGCATAGATTTTGACGATTTTACTCGTCTGTTTACTCCTTAGTTTTCGTTTCCATTGAGAAGATATATCAAACACTCTAGATAGTGTTTCATCGGCTATCCAAACACCTCGAATTTCGTCAAAAATACTCCGCTGCGCGTCGTATTTTCAACTCTTTTCTCGATGTTTAGATATCCCGATGAAACACTATCTCTCGTGTTTGATATATTACATATAATGTTATAATAAAAAGGTGGTGGTTGTTGTTGTTGTAGATAACTCTGCCGTTGAATTCTTGTGCCTCTTAAATGTACTGAGGTGGCAAGAAATTTCAGATACATAAAATGTAATCTGCTTCCCACAGTGAATCTGCAAGATATAACTAGTTATGCAACACATTTGAATGGTATACCATGGAATATCCCACGAGTCAATTACATTTTCTCGATATACACACGAGTCTTTAGGCGACTGTGAATACCAAGGAAATATAAGAGACACGTGGGATATTCCATGGTATACCACGGGAGAGCATTGCATAACTATTTTATACCATGCCATAGAAAATACAGTGGCCAACACTGTCAATATGACATAAAACGCAGCGTACGATGGGAAGGTTGGATGTAATACCGTCGAATATACAACGGCGTTCCTGTATTCTGATTGGCTGTATGTTCTACGGCATGGTATAAAGGGTAATACTTAATTGCGTTAGTAGAAAATTATTTAATAAACTAAGTCTAGTAACACGCTAACCTGCGTATGGTGTCCAGGCCTCGCCTCATGAGCATTGACGCTCCATTCAGAGAATCTGGGACCCAGATTTTCCAGGAAAAATGGAAGGTTGTATTTTGCACTTCGTGTGCAATCTGCGCCAGCACTTTGGTAACTTTGAGCTCCACTCGATGGGTTCAGGTTAGGCTGCATATCAACTGGACAGATGGGTGTGGTAGCTTTATCTCCAGTAAAGTGGAACAGTGGAATAGTCTTGGGTGCAAGCAAACTCATGACCTGAAATAGTAGCAAAAAAAAATCAACTGTTCTGCTTATAGTGAGCTCTTCAAAGACAACACAGCCCACTTCCAAGGCATTTGGGACAGTTCAGATATTGAGAATAATACATGGACACGCGTAGATATGGAATTTCTCTTCGAGTGTTCAACTCGATATCTCTCAAGTGAGCACAACGAACGAGTGAGATATAAAGTTGAATACGAGAGGAGTAATTCCATATCTACAACGACCTTCAAGCAACCATGTATAATTTTGTTGATTATATAAACATACTATTAAATAACGATATTTTTTACGATTTTGCGAAGATTTCGGAAGATTCTCCAAAAGTTGCCCGAAGGTCTCACGGACATTTCCGTACAGTTTCCGAAATGTTCCGAACATTACCCGAAAATTTCCGAAGATGTTTCGATCATACACCAACAAATTTAAGTACTGTTTAAGGCCAGGGTCAAACATGATATCAGTGAAGTCATCAATATCTTCACTGGTGAAGATATTGATGCCACTTGAGTCTCGGATGTAGTTTCGCATGAATTTTGTGTATTTTCGCATGAGTGGTGTATTTTCCAGTAAAGCCTTCGTGTCGATATAATAAAAAGGGCCCTCACACGAGCGGGGGATTATCAAAAGGACGAAACTTGCCTTTCTTGATTCCGCCATCCACAACTCAAGGGCAGCCCAGCGCTGAGGACAATATTTCTTCGCTCCTTCAATATCACTGCATTTTTTGTGTGCCTCTTCATCGGACTCGTTTTTAGGGATTGGTTCGGCGTTAAAGTAACTTTCAGACGAATTCAGCTTAGCTCTGAATTTCGCTACAGCGGTTTGATTGTCTGGTTCTCCAGTCACCTGCCTTGCGACTTCCACAACCTAACAACAAAAAAAGAGATTATGAAGAATAGTATGCCCTGGAAAGAGAGGGAGAGAAAACGTTTTCGGTTGTTACTTGCATGCTATGGAACAGGCTGCAACTAGCTATTCTAGAGAGTTCCCCCTCTCTCAGTGCTTTTACGAAAAGCGTAAGAAACACTTTTTTTAACTTCAAAGTAATAATAATATTTTTCAAAGATTGGGCATACTTTTTCATTAACCTCATGGAAGATTTTAGATTTTAATATATAATTTTTAGTGTAATTTTGCAGAATTGATATTTAATTTTTATCGTGTTTCTGTGAGGAGTAGCACAAGATCATTAGTGTAATCAATTATTTCGTGTTACCCCTCTGAACAAAGTCTGGATCATATCGTCACATATCGTATCGTTTCGTTTTTGCCTAATATAGATTAAAGATGATGCAGTTACAAATTCACGATGGTGTAGATATACGTACAGCATTGTGCAGTTACAGATACTAGATGGTCAGGAAGAGATTCAAGATGGAGCAGATACAAATTCAAGATGGCACAGATACAGATTCAAGATGGTTCAGATACAGATTCATGATGGTGCAGATGCACATTCAAGATGGTGCAGATACAGATTCGACAACAATCTAGAAATTCATATGTAATAAGACTTACCATGGGATAGAGAATGCTGAGTTGCTTTTTGCCGAGTTCATGAACTTCCCTGGGGGTCATGGCATTTGTTGTGAAATACGACATGATTTGGGAGTAGGCCTGCGATCCATTCAATGCTTCACCAGTGGGTAGATATGGGTCTGTTGGCCAGGACGTGTTCTCTATACCATCGAGCCAAACATACTCGAGTGGAAGTTTGCCCAAGCCGCTGGACACATTGCTGGGAACGCAGTGACGGATGTGTTCAAATTCGACATAACTGAAAACAAACAGCGGAACTGTAAGGATTTTCAAAATGTTGAAAGACAAATGGATGCCCTTTGGAGAATATCTTGCCGACTGAAAAAATAATAATCGATTAAACAGTGAACAAATCACTTCACACGATGTTATCCAGTTAAAACACGGGTATACCACAAGGGTAGCGGAAACACCGCTGATTCCGGTTCGAGTGAAAGTTTATTTAAACATGTGTGTTAAATGGTAAAGCAAATAATTACGTCCAAGATAGAAAGATGAAAAAGGAGAGTAGTTAAGTTCAGTTCAGAGGATTATGTTTTTTAAGCCGATTACTTGGAAACTTCTATGGCAAACTGACAAAAAATGATTACTGGGAATTATCGTTGAATGATTAATATATGAAAGCAATGCTATGAATGCTTGTTGTGCAGCTCAACAGCACTGTTTACTAGACTTGTCAGTCCACATACTCAGAATGCCACAATACTACACGTTCTTCTTAGCGTTTTAACACGGTAAAACTTTGTTAATTCTAAATTTGAAGCAGCATAACTGAACGGTTACTGTTTAACTTCTATTAACAGTACCTTAACAGCTGGCTGAGTGGTTCTCCTATGTACGTCACAAGATAATCCCGGATGGATTCGCTGACATTTTTTCCTTCGTGTGTCTTCATCCAGTCGTTATTAGTGTCTTCTGTGATGTTACTGTAGTAATCAGGGTCCAGGAGGGGTTTGACAAACCAGCTTTGTAAGACACCTACAATAACAGAACCAATCTTGTATAGAAAGAGGGGGAGGCCAATGCATGCTGGGTCAGGGTTTCCCTTCAAATATTTACTCTCAGCCACCGCCAAATACTAAAGTATTTGAATCGGCAGACGCATTCAATTGCTTCGAGCTTTGTAATTAAACGAAATACAGAACAGCATTTGCACAGATCAACATTACACTGGAAAAAACGGTGATGTGTTTGTCATTTTATCATTGTAACTGAACCCAGAAAATGGCCAGACAATCAAGAAAACAATGCGTGTTCTCAGAGGTCGTTTTAACAACGTTCTAGGGCGAAATTAGAGATAAAACAAAATGGATGAGAGACTAACACATGGGTAGAGGATAGAACGGCACACTGCGAATTACAAATTCTTCCAAGTGTAAAACATCTCCGCCTCTTTCTCGATCCCTTGATACCTCCCTTCCCACGCTAGATTCTAGATCACCTACGCTGGTTTACCTCGTAGAAAGATGTTGTCACGCAACCAAAAATAAAACGAATTCCGGTAAGAAGAAAGTTTTGCAGACAAGAAGCAGCCATGAAGACCTGGCTTTCATGCACAAAAACAGCCCTGGTTCTTGCTGCTTGAATTCTCGTGATTTCCATTTTGCGTGACAGACGTTTCATCACGTGACTATAGCGAGGACTATACGGGAACGGGACAACAACATATCAGTGAACGTACGATTCGTGTTCAGGGAATTTGTCAAGCAGCTTTTCTGATTTGCCAAGAACAGTTTACTTGTTTTGCAAGACGAGCTCCAAATTATATGAAACAATGGTCATCTATTGTCTAACAGTCAATACTTGTCAATCAATTCAGATCTAATCAGACGCCCTAATCCTAGCCTGCGTAGCAAGCGTTTCCGTGGGGTTTGGTAGCAAAGAAAGACCGAGGAAAGGGATTTTCGGTGTTTTGTCTGCGCGGAAAATGGGGCGAGAACCAAAAAAAAGAAGGAGGGGGGTGGGAGAGGGGAAGGAAGGAAACGCTTGCAGACAAACCCCTGGATTTTGAAAACCTCCGTTCGCCAGCGCACGGAGCTCGTGATTGGCTGGGCTAGTCCAATATTATTGACATGTGTCGATCAAAGGTATTTTAATACCTTTGAGTGCCAGACAAAATGGGAAGACGCGTTCGAAGCTTGGTTACAAAACGCTTTAACTTTTCTCGCTGAACGAGGATTTAGTCGTCAGCTTCGACAGTACGGTAGAAATCCTGTAATGCAATGCCGACGCTTTGGTTTTTAGAAGCCTGCACATTATTGCAGAAGCAAGCGCGACACAACCTGCAGCTGTTCCCTTAATTTTAACATCACTTTCTTGAATGCCACATGCGCCAAGGACAAGATAATAAACCACGGGACAGAAAATTAGCACTACTGCGTGGGAAAACTTAGTGATTTCGTCTGGCTTGTTACAAGGCAACATGTTGTCGTAGGTACTGCGACATTTCATCAGAAGCATTTTTGTTGACAGCATTTAGAACCTCTGGGTACAATTCTGAATGATTTGTTATAGTGTTAGCTGCGGCATGCCAGTTTTTGTCACATATTTGCCTTACCAAAAATTTAGTCGTCTCGTCGCGAGGAATTCTTACGAGGACATTTTACAAACAACTTTGACTTGGAGGTCGCCTAGGGGAAGATTATCTTTATTCAGATACTGGTCAAGATTATCGTTATTTCTCCTCTCAGATGTTTGAAGCCTCTCCTGCCCAAATTCCAAAGTTTGCCGAGAAGACTTTCCGTTGTTTGTTTTTGTTGCAGCGATAACAGTCGAACCGATTTGCGGATTTGGCGTTTCCAGCAAACGCTTCTTTATTGGAATTGCCTTTGTGAGAGTTGACTTGCTAATTTTACTTTGTATCGATTCCTGGACTAATGAATACAGTGATCCAAGATTTCGAATCATGCGAGCACAAGGATTACTAACGCGACTGGAATACTTCTCACAGTTTAACTTTCAGGCAGATTTGTGCTAAAACGTCACCCTTGCAGTCCTTCCTTTTAGACGGACTGAGCAGCTTGATTAAAAATTACCAAATTTAATTCATCGAGATTTCTCCGTTCCCACCGTGCGCTTGTTGTTTCAGACATATTTTGACAAGTAAAGTTTATTTTGGTTCAAAGTTCACTTCCGCTACGGAAGGCCGAAGATTTTATTGGTTAATTTATGACAGCCGATGACAGTACGAAATCTCAGTGTGCGCGCTCAGGCATGAAAGGCCAAGTTGGCAGTTTTCAAAATCCAGGGGTTTGTCTGCAAGCGTTTCCTTCCTTCCTTCCCCTCCCCCTCGCCCCTCTTTTACTCGCTCCATTTTTCGCGCTGTAATATTCTTTGCTCCCGAACACCACAGAAACGCTTGCTACGCAGGCTACCCTAATCCCTAAACTTTTTAGTTAGTCTGATTCAGTGCTAAAGGACTCGACATGATCTTTTTAACCGACACCCAGTCCCGACCTTGCATTTCCAGTTGAAAATATCAAATCAGTGTTTCATTGTTTGAGGCAGCGACAGACAACCGTAGCGGAAAATTAATGCAGATTGTTTACACAGTGCAAAAACAACAATTACGCAACAGTGCCTTACCTGTTGAGTTGTACAAGGAAATATTCAAGTACTGCCTTTTGATTGTGTTAATTCCAGCTACACATTCCTCCACACTGCGAATCATTCCTTTCAGCACTCCCATCTTCATATTTTCAATGTATTGCAAAATGCCTGCTTTGTGAGTCTTCAGTTTCGTTTCAATCAGCTCCACATCCGATGCGTTGTAAGGTTTGTGATGCAGGCCCAATCCGTTGTGAACAGCGTATCCCTGATAGCAGATTTCCTGCCAGCAAAACAAATTCGGTCCCATCATCCAATCCCCGGCGTAGTAATTCACGTCATACGGCTGACCGAACATATGTTGAAGGTAATGCTTCACTTGTGCAAGTGCTTTCCTCTCGCGGGGCTTCAACGAGTCCGTGTTGATCTTCTTTCCTTTGATCTCGCTGAAAAGACCCAAAGCAGTGTCCGTTCGTTTTTTGATGACGGATGGCGTAGGATCATAACCAACGAATTCCGTTTTAATCCTGCCCTCAGTTACATCAGGATCCCAGTATACATCATAGGGATGAAGTTTGAAATATGTTGCCTTGACACGATCGAGGAATTCACCAAGTCCCACTCGCTTCGCCTCCTCGGAAAAATCGCATCTGCTTGAGGGGCTGGTGGTCGCGGTAGGAGGGAGAGTGGATTTTGGAACGCCGATTGTTGTCGATGGGATGGACTCCGTTGTTTTTCCTTCTTGCTGTTGATTGGAAATGGAAACTGACGATTTTTCATTTTTTTGACTCGCTTGGTCGTTTGCTGCAATTGTAATCAACACGATTCCCACAATTAAGAAGGCCAATGCAACAGCCAACACCACAAATGTAATGATCCGCTCTTTCGAATATCTCCTTCCGAAAGTGGTCTGCGGGCCATCAATAATGATCATTTCCGTGCTTTTTGAGGACTCCATGATTGGTAAAACCGGTGCACAGTCTGCAGATGTTCCGTGCCTTGCACGATTAGTTCACCCGATCACTTTTCAGTCTTCAACTGCCACTCGTATTACTATTAAAACGCTTTGATAGGTACAGCTCGGAAAAGTGATACCACAATAACAAATAGAACCTGTCGAGAGGTGTTTCACGACAATAGATGACTTTCTGTCAGCAGGTTTGCGACTTTCGGGCCGCAGACAACACGCACTCTGCACACGGGCCAATCCACGTAAGGTGACAACGAAATTCACAGGAATCTATCGTTCTTTGCAGTTTTACTCACACTTTACAAGTAGCAGTTGCGTCTCTCAGTTGATACAACACCGAGGGAGGCGTTGGGATTTTCGGTTTCACGGTTTTGGCTATTTTTCTGTTTTTGTGCCAAAGAACTTTGGTTTTTCGGTCTTGTTGGTCACTGCAGTTTGAGGGCTTCAGCCAAGTACAGTTGGTATTCACAAATACTAAGATGAAATTAGCCTAGTTTACTCTGTATGACACACCTGTCACCCTTTTACGTAACGGATCGATTAAGGTTTTGTCAAAATTTTAATAATAGTTTCTTTTGACGGGTCATTACTTTCGGTTGGCAGTTGGATAATAAATCTCTTGTTAGATGTTTTGGTGTTTAGTACCGCCCCCTTGTCTGCCCTCTGAAAAGTGAAAAAAATGAAAAAAAAAAAAAAAAAATTCTTTAAAACTGAGCAAATTTTATAAAGTATTAAGTTTTAATAATACAAAATCCATTGCAGTTTTTATTACGGTCGCGAGACCACGGTCATTCTTTTGATTACAAACAGTTATTTTACTTCCCAGTCGGAACAAGATGAATGTACATTGCATAGATCACAGAATATGCATCGTAATTCACAAGGAGTAGATACGAACTTATCACATTGACATAAAATCAACAAAAAGAATTCAACGTTTGCAACAGGTCTAGAAGATTAAGCGAGTGTAACATCTGATAAAGGAAGACCCAAATATGAACCCTCAAGGCGCTCAAGTCTTATTTTAATATTTTATTTTAGAGAAGCCCAAAATTCGAGCTCCAGATAGATTTGAACAGTTTCTTAGATGACTAATTACTTGTATGGAGGAATAGCAACAACCTCATAGACGGGTCTCTGTACTGACTGCGTCCATTTTGTTCCGTTAGAGTTTCAGACATTTTCGGAGCTAGAAAAGAAAAACTACGCAAACAGAAACGTATGTATTTACATTAGTTAGGGCTGTTCTTCCCCTTCGAGTAAAAAAAAAAACCAACAACAGCAGCAGCAGCAACAAAAACGACAACACTACTCTAGGTTCCAGTGATTTGTTTTCTCGAGAGGACGGCTCCACGATCGGTCGAAGGCAGAACGTCCAGTTATCGACGAAACGAGAGGCGAAATAATAGAAATAATAGTTTGGTGCCCATCGGCAACTTACTTGACCGAGACCAGGGTAGCTTATAATGTATTCGGTCTGATATAACGAACAGTGAGTTAATGTTGATACTTCACTCGACATTTACATTTCGTAGGAATTAGGAATCTACAAAACCCGCCTTTTGATGTAACGTTCACAGCGAATCAAGTTGTACAACTGTGAGTTGACTTGACTATAAGGAATAAACACTGGATGTGAGAAATATCCGACAAAACTTAAACCGCGCGGTTACAATTAATGTACAGTTGCCCTTTTACAATCAAAAAAGGATATATAAAACCGTTAAAACGACTGTATGATAACAGAAACATGGCTTGCTAGTATACTTTCTTATGGAAAGTTAAAATATATCAAATTTAAATCTCACACAACAATCATTAGAACCTATATTACCGTAACGGATTTTTTAAAAATGATTTTCTTTTGTATTTGCCTTTCTGTACTAATCACTGTAAAACAAACTTGTTTATATATAATGCCGATGAGGCCTTGGTATCAGTGGCCAGCGGGCTGCCTTTAACCCTCTCTTAGCAGCCGCAGTATTCTTTAGAGGATTCAGGATGACGTCACAGCCCTCCGCCTCACGGTCCTTCTCACAGCTAACATACCTCTGTACGTGGTCGCTCAGATAAGCAAGCGGAGAGGAGCCTTGGGCGAGAACCTGAAGTGCATGACATTTCATTCACGTCAAAAGCAGGAAAAAACGATAGTTACTAAATATAATAATAATTGTATTAAATAGTAATTAATGTTAATTAAGAACCCCCATTTATTAGAGGGATGTCCCCTCGGCCGACTAAATTTCGACAAGTTGATATAGTTTTTGATTGATTGATTGATTGATTGATTGATTGACTGACTGATTGATTGATTGATTGATTGATTGATTGATAATACGTCAAATTATTCTCAATTGGAGGCCAGACTTACTGATGATGACGTCATTAATACTCTTTTGTTTCTTTAATTATATTAGGAAATAGATTCCATGTTGCCATGTATGTTCAGTAATAGATCACAGAAGTCAAAATGTCGTAAGAACATCAGTGACACACTCGGCTATCATCTCGTGTGCCGCTTTTTTGTTCTTCCCACATTTAAGGTCATCTGTGATCTATTACTGAACAGACGCGCAACAACATGGAATCTTTTGTTCCGTTTAAAACGTTTTCTATCATCAGTGCATACATGATTCATTTTATCAACAATCACAGTCATTTTTTTTTTACCAATAACCACATTAAAATCAAAACACTTGAGACGTGATATGCCTCCGCTTCAAAAACATCTAATCTTTACCTGGTAATGGAAATCCGGCAAAGTGAAATTGTCTTTCAACTCTTTTTCAGCGTACCTCCTGGACTTAATAATATCGAGCTGACCAATCATGTAGGCTGTGGCTTGACCGGGGTCGCTCTGGTACCGAGTCACCTGGGAAGACATAATTAAACACTTTTACAAAATAAATTTTTGTAACGCACACCATGATTGGTGGCCTCGATGATTTGTACATCTTAAAAGGAGCGTTACACAATATTTCAAATTACACATCTCTTGTCCTGTTTCCAATCTCTAAAACTTGCACTTTCGTGAAGAAACATAGTAAATGGTTTGAATTCAGGACTATCAGTAGTTCGTCTACTGTGATTGTTTGAGTGAAAATACAACGGAGTTCTAAATAAAACTGTTATTGCTGACTGAAACTTCCACAAGCTGAGCGAAAGTCCGCATATTTGGAGTTCAGTAAACAGTCAGGTCCATTAAAACTGATTGGTCAGTTTAGTCATGATGGTATTGGCTGCAAGACTCGTGTAAAATTTGTCAACAGTCATTGCTTAGTTCTAAAACAAATAAATTGGCAACGTTCAAAATTCTCAGCACAAAGGTACAACACCTCTTTAAATGTCTCTAATTGTACCAGCTAAAATTTCATTGCGTTCCGAAATAAGGTTCTTGGTAGTCTTCCTACGATATCGCTGTGAATATTCACACATATGTATTAAAAATTAACAATACCTCCTTTTTAGCCAGGTCGGTGTTATCCCAAGCATATTTATCAAAATACGAAAGAGCATCATCTCGTGTAAAGTTTGGTAAGGAGTGAAGCCCAGTGTCTACAATTAAACGGATCGCTCTCCAAAGCTGATGAAATAAAGACCACAAAGCATAGTGTTACAAAAGCTTTAGACCCTTTCTTTAGAATCTTTGTCACACTCCCTGTATCAGGGGCACTGCGTGACGTGGAGGAAACGTTGTCCTTGACATCACAAGGTAAAGCAGCCCATTGGAGACAAGAGCACCTTTAGTCAAGTATGTTATGTTTTGATGTACAAGCACGTGGGTACAGCAATTATTTCTACATGAAGAATACCGAAATTCACTAAGTGCTAAAAATTGTCCCAGTTGTTCAAAGACTAGGTAACTGTAAACAAATGACAATCCAGTGAATACTGTAGTTTGTTTATCAACAGTTACCCACTGGATAGCAATTTATTTTGACCAACTGGAGCTGGATTTAAACATTGTAGAAGAGGACTAAATGTATGAAATTTGAAATTCATTTACAAATATACACTGCATACTGTGAGGGTTCTACAGATACAAGGCCAATGAAGATAATTACTCAATGAATATAATTATTCAATGGGAAAACCCTTTTGAAAGCAAGGGAACAATATTAGTTACATACTAGTGCAAACTCAGTGCATGGAGGTGCAGTGGCCTCATGGTTAATGAACTCAACAAGTGTCTGATTTGAACCGTGGCTGGGGACAATGTGTTGTGTTCTTGGGCAAGACACTTTACTCTGGGAGTACCAGTAACCCTGTGATAGACTAGCATCTAATCCAGGGGGGGGGGGGGGCAGAATTACTGCTAGCTGCTCCATACTACACTGAGAAACTGGAGAAAGCTCCTAGTGGGCCACTTCGCTTGTGTGCAGACTTTACTTTACAAACTCCATGCACACATTGACCATGTACCTGCCATTTCAGCATGCCAAACTTCTGCATGGGCTCTTCCTTGTATGTGTCTGTATCCAGAGCTATAAGCGGGTTCTCTGCATACAGTGCCCATCCTTCAGTGAAAGCTGTGTAATAAGTTTCTTTGTCAAGCCAAGTCAGAGCATCACTGCAGCCATCATGGAAATGCTCAATAGTTCCCTGAACCTGCATACAACAGAAATAAGGCATGTTACATAAGATTTAACATGTTGATAAAAAGGCATCTGGGTGTCCTCTGAATACATACTTATGGATAGTAAACTGCTAAAAAATAAACCTACAAGTGTCTTTTCCGAGAATAATTTAAGCTGGGTTCTTAGACAACATTTCCTTAGGACACAAACTTTACAAAATATTTGGTGTTATATATCTAACTGTTAAAGGGTTCTGGTACATGTATGTTGACAAGCACTGTACAATATTAAGTTGTACTTAAAACTTGCAAGTTAATTAATAAATTACACAAGTAACAATAAAATTCTGAACTATTTCCAAAGTTGCAAACCTCTGAAGATTTTGATAACCATCAAGTTGCCAACAATACTTATCAGATGTACATGCAGAGTTGTGCTCTAGAGGCAACTGGGTGCCACAGGAGACTAACTTTTGCCATTGGGCAACTAGAAAAAACTTACTTTTTTCCTATAAGCTTAAGTGCTTGGCAGCCAGGATTTCATGGCTAGATCACAGCCATGTATGTATTTTCTTAATAGTGATTATTCCACTGCACCTGTGTATGATGTCCAGGCCTCGACTCATGAGCATTGACGCTCCATTCAGAAAACCTTGGACCCAGATTTTCCAAGAAGAAAGGAATGTTGTAGATGGCATTTCTTGAGCAATGTATATCACTGTTTTCATAGCTCTGTGCTCCACTGGATGGATTGAGGTCAGGTGAGAGGTCAACTGGACAGTTAGGAGTGGTGTGTTTAGGACCAGTAAAGTAAAACATACCCACTGTTTTGGGATCAAGCATACTCATCACCTGTGACACACAGTTAAGTATGATAACAACTTAGTTGATGTCATTTTTCAGTTGTACCCATGTGTCTTACTGGCCATGAATAGACCTTTCTACCGGCATCATGCTTTACCAATTTTTTAATTCAAATGAAAAAATATACCTCATCGCTCAATATATCATGCAGAATTTAGTAACTTTGTGAAGTTTCATCACAACCTGTTGCAAACTCATAAAAATATGGCACCTGCAACTTGCCAATTTTAACAAAGAAATGTATGCCAGGGGGCAAGCATTACCCCTTGGCATAAAAGTGCACAAGAATTACCAGATCACATTGCTGAGTGAAAAAAGAAAAAGAAAAAGAAAAAGAAAATAACAATCAGGCTGTCAGCAGGAGTGAAAACGTCTACCCTCAAAAGCTCCTGTGAAGCATCCTCAAGCATCCTCATTTCATTAATATCACAGCCAATATACGTTTGAATGTAAAACGACTCAGTTAGACTCTCATTTCAATTTTTTTTTTCTCCTGCATGCTTACCCGTCTTGCCTCTCTGAACCATAACTGCATGGCAGCCCACCGTTTGGGGCAATACTTTTCTGCACCTGTAAGATTGCTACACCTTTTATGAGCCTCTTTGTTGGATTCATTCTTAGGGATTGGAGCATCGTTGAAGAAGCTATCAGTGGAATTAAGTTTCTGCCTGAAGAGTGAAACAGCTAGATCACTGTCGTTTGTACCCATCACCTCTTTTGCTATTTGCACCACCTGGAATGGAATTACAAAACAAACAAGTGCTAAGTGAGACCAGCTCTGAGCCTTAAAGGTCCAAGATACATTCTTTCTTTTGCATGGGTCATGAGCTGTAAAGGTTAAAGATAAATTCTGCATACAAGCCAAGTGACCCATCAGGCCATCACTTGTGTATACCCAAGGGAAAATGATTTGAGTTCAAGATAGTGGGAAGTTTAAGATAACTGAAGTTCTACTGTTCCACACAGCCACATATTATTTTTCAAATGTCTTATTAGAATGAAAACTCAAGAGGAGGGGGCCCATCTACCCACTCCTTGGGTGTTAAGTTACTCCGACGAGTTAATTAACAGGGGTTAATTGAACATTTCACACATGAGGGAAAGAGGTGGGTTCTTGGACAACATATATACACTATTACATTTAAACTTAACCTTTGTAACCAAGAGATTCAATAATTGCCCCTTTGTTAGACTGAAAATTTCAGTCTGTTTCCAGGAGACTTCTGGATAATCAGAGAGACCATGGATAATTGAGGACACAAATGCAGAAACGGTTATTGGTGCACTATAAATCCTGACGATATCAATTAGAAGAACATTCAGTGATTTGTGAGGGATTCAAAGCCATGATCTTCAGGTTATAGAGAAAAAAGAGCATTTGATAAAAAACATGTCTGGGTAAAACCATTTCACAACAGACCCCTCAAGGCCTCTTAAAAAGCTGAAAATGATATTAGTTCTGAACAGACAACACAAGTTGGCTTTTGACTCACCATTGGGTAAAGTTTGTTTAACTGTGTTTTACCAAGGTCATGGACCTCAGCAGGTGTCATATCATTGGTGGTGAAGTATGGCATGATCAGTGAATATGAATGAGGACCATTCAGTTTTTCACCACTTGGCAGCATCGGATCGGTTGGCCATGACTTGTTTTCTTTTAATTTGTACCAGACATAACTTAGTGGCAAACTTCCTAATCCACTAGAAACACTGCTTGGAACACAGTAGTCACTGTATTCATCTTCTAAGAACCTGCCGAGGATGGAAAATATTGAGCTTGCTCAAGGAAATCTCATCAATGAAAGTAACTAAACAAGGAATTGTAAACTGGCAAATATTAATTGCCCTAGTTACTAAATCAAGTTTGTTGCTTCAGGAAGTAAACAGGGCTTGCTTGGGAGAGCATAGAAATTTTGTCAATAAGATTGGCCACGTACAAATGAATGCCCTTTCATTTGCATCGTCATTTACTGTAATTTGCTGCATAGCCACATTGTCTTGCCATGCAGTTTACATCCCACCAGGTGTAGGGCTTTAAATATGCACACAGGATGTACCTTATAAGCTGATGAAGAGGTTCCCCGAGGTAGGTCAAAAGATAATCCTTGACTGTATCACTGACATTCTTGCCATGTTTTTCCTTCCAAGCTTCATCAACTTCCTTTGTTATGTTGCTATAGAATTCATGGTCCAATAATGGCTCCACAAACCACTCCTTCCAAATACCTAGGACAGAGTAAGTATTGAGAGAAATTACATTTTAGCTGAAAGCTTGTGTGTGGGAATTAAGCCATGATGCAAAGTGAGCTAAGCACATCCGCACAACAGAAGACATGTACAGAACTACTCAGTATTCCATGTGCAAGCTTGGAGGTTTCACACTCAAAAGTGTTTTTCTTGCTAAAAGTGGAATTGGATTGAAGTTAAACTGACTATAGTTAATAACCTATACAGATAACACATACAGATTTTTTGTTACTTTATCAATAGTACTAGTAACAATCAAAACAGCTTAAGTGTCCCACCTAAAAAAAGCCTAATGATTGTCACACAACAAACAAACTTCTCAAAGCCATTTTTTGAAACAGGTCCATTTCAAATCTCACGAAATATCACACCTGCACAGCAAATTTGAAAGTACAAGAGAAAGTAAGACACGGATGAGTTGCATATTTTGTTTTTGCTTTGGTTGAAATGCCCTTTTACAATGTTCCAGTTAGCTACAATCTGAAGTTAGTTTGGCCCCTTTAATAAAGGTTTTTTTTTGTTCAAACTGCATTGTTTAGTTTTTGTATGACAAGAGTTAAGAAACACTTGCATAATCAAATCAAAGAATCTAAAGGTATCGTTTATTCCACAGCTATTCCATATCTAAGGACGGATTTTAAAATGTAACACTTTAATTTATTGTAAATTTGCAAAACCCCGTTGAATTCATCTATAATTACTAACAAGACTTATCTAATCGACCATTTGCAATAGTTAATTAACTCAATTGTTTATGAGCATTAGCTACATGTGGTTGAAATATCAACTCTATTCATGAGCAACAATATAGCGTGAATACAAACACAAAGGTCTGAGTTTTTACATTACAACACGGCGATTGCAAGGAATGCATTAAATTGACGATCTAATCCAATACTCATAACAGCAAAGTTCCTCGGTCGACCTTCACAAAATAAAAGCTATTTTGTCAAGATAAACCAATAACAGATGTTTAAGCTAACAGGTTAAGAAAGGTGACTAGCGAATTTTATTCTGTAAACTCCGTCAGAAACAAGATATCAAGTAGATTTGCTCGATGACGCGAAACATAATACTAACATGCGAATTCCTCTAAATAAAAACCCTTACCTGTTTCATTGTAGAGTGACACATTCAAGTATCTTCTTTTCACCGAATCCACACCAGCAATACATTCCTCAACACTGCGAACCATCCCTTTACGAATTCCCATCTTCATATTTTCGATGTACTGTAAGATTCCGACCTTATGCGTCTCAAGTTTCTTTCTGATATGTTCCACGTCGTTAGCGTTGAAGGGCTTATGATAAATCATGCCGTTATAGAAATCGTAACCGTGATAGCAAATTGGCTGCCAGCAAAATAGGTTTGGCCCCATCATCCAATCTCCAGCGTAATAGTTGACATCGTAGGGCTGACCAAACATGTGTTGAAGATAGTGCTTCACCTGAGCTAAAGATTTCCTTTCCCGCGGCTTCAAGGTATTCATGTTTACCTCTTTCGACTTGATTTCTTTGAGTAGAGCCCACGAAATGTCCGTACGGTTCTTGATCACGGAGGGAGTCGGATCATAAGCGACATATTCCCTTTTAACTCGTTCGAAGCTTTCCAGTGAGTCATGAATGTCGGGATGAAATGGAACGCTGAAGGGATGCAGCGTGTAGTAAGTTTCTTTCACTCTGTTTATAAATTCGTCCAGGCCAATTCGTTTCGCTTCGGCTGAAAATTCGCACCGTTTGAATGTTTTGTAGGATGGTGAGCTGGTAGGACCACTTCCCTCACCATTGCTTAATTCCCCATTTGCGCATTTCTTGGCCGCCGAGCTCGCCATTGCCAGCAAAACAATTCCCACTATAACGAGCACGACTCCAACTGCAATAAGCCCAAGAAGAGCAATCCTCTCTCCTGTGATCCACGATCTCTCATACTTGTGCCTTATTTTTAAGTCAACTTCTTCCATGAGCATACCATTATCCGCATCTTTCGGGCCGGAGGCCATTTTGCATGCATGAATTGAAAAGATCAGCGAGTTCCCTACTGAGGAGGCAAGTGTAGCCAAACGTAGCTGATACCGGCTCGCGGTCTGCGGACCCCCTGCGGGTTTTCGGCCGCGGGTGGCGCGCGAAAAATTGCGTGTGGGATCGTAGATATATTCTCATTCGTTTCGAACAGCTTGGCTTAGATTCGAGTTCAATATATTGCAAGAACGTTCAATTCCTGTATGATCACCCCTAGTTTTCCACAACAGACGGAGATTTCGCTTTTCTCTGTTCTATCCCCAAACCCCGTACTGAACGAGCAAAGGGAACTCTAAATTGCAGGGTGATAGGGGCCTCTCTTGGAAACCATGAAAAGAAATCTTGATGGTTCAGCAGTGATTAATCCAGAGAAAACGAGATAAACACTAGCAGCTTGTTCACCGAGGGGGACATGTGGCTTTGCGGTTTTGATTGTTTTTCTAATGTGGTGATGCGGTGAATAGAGTCCCACTTTGCGGTGTCGCGGTGATCTCAAACCCTACGGTGTGCGAAGTTTGTGCTTTTCACACTGCGGTGTTCGGATAAATGGAATTATTTGCGGTGCTCTGGTTTCTTGTTTGACCTTTCTCAGGCCTTAATGTTGCAGGAACTTCCTTAATGCGTGCAATTTAAAGTTGTATAGCATGCTCGTACCATTGTGCTTAAAAAACCAATCCGAAGCTGTTTTTGACCTTTACAGGCATCAGCAGTATCGACACTTAGCGTCATAGACGATGACAAACGTTGTGTATTTATTTTGTCGAAAATGCTTGGGGTGTAGAAGTATTATGTCAAGTGTAGACGTTCTTATCATGGGGCTAAAAATATATATTGCGGTGACGGTGTCTCAGTCCACTTTTAAGTAAGTAAAGTAAAACATTTATTTAAGTGTCTATGTGTAAAGGATCAAACGCTCTTTCTGTAAGAGGAAACGCCAGGAAGTCAGAGATTACCGCGCGAGGTTGGAACATCACCGTCAAGTTGGCCATGAGCTGGCGAGAATGGCGGTGATGCGGTGTTTGTTAATGTTTGCGGTGCTGCGGTGTTCAGAGCCCCCCCGCCAACAATCTCTCTTCCGTTTGGCCAGATGCATGAAGAGCTACTTTCAGGAGAAGTAAAATGCAAATAGACTAACGTTCTCTTGCTTATTTTCATCAAGACAAATAAATACTACGTTTGAACTAAAAAAAATGAAAAAATCCAGAATTTAAGTAGAATGTTTATTACTGCTCCTGTCGACCTCTACAAAAGCTTATTTAGCCTAAGAACAGTCTAATTAAGAGGGGTATTATAGACCAGGGTGTCTGATGTTTTCCCGGGCAAAGAGATTTTGACAAAGAAGCGAAGTTTCCGGAAGCGAATGTTGATCAAGAGTCCTAAGATTCCTGACCATGATCACGTGACGTTTTCAGGCAGATACCACGATCACGCGAATCATAAACGTGAAGTCAAACACCACAAAATGGTTTCCCATGCCGCGAATCTCTTATCAAAATGTGCTCAGTTTCGAGATGAAGGTGAATTCATCGACGCTCGCTTAAAAGTTCGTGAAGACATCTTTCCTGCTCATCGCATTGTACTCGCTGCGAACAGCGATTATTTCCACGCCATGTTTACTGATGGAATGAAGGAGTCCAACCAGGAACTGATCGAACTCAAAGATGAAAGCATTTCACCTGATGCTTTAAAGATTATAATGGACTCCATTTACTCTGGAGATCTTCGCGTCAACGAGGAGAACGTGTTTGAAGTTCTTGCCGTCGCTGATCATCTTCAAGTTACAAGCGTTGTCCAACAGTGTTGTGATTTCTTGAAGAGGGAGTTTATCCAGCTCCGACTTGACCTAAACAACTACTGTCTGCTTTCCACAGTGGCCAATAGACACGGTCTGAGAGATCTGCAAGAGGCAGCGGAAGAGAAGATGGCATCGATGTTCAAGGATATTTGTGAAAGCAAAGAATTTCTGACCCATATTGACGCAGACCAATTATTGAGCCTCCTCAGTCGAGATGACCTCAGTGCACCTTCGGAGACGTTCGTCTTCAACTCAGTGATGCAGTGGATTAAACACAAGAAGGAAGAGAGGATGGCAGTAGCGGCCAAAGTTATCGGAGCTGTTCGTCTGGGGCTGGTGGACATCAGGGTTGTGATTGAAGAACTTAATACAGAGGAGATGAAGCGAGTTCCAGAGATTTTCATGCATTTACATGAAGCATCGTTGTATAACAACATGCCTTCGCATAACTCCAAATTTGCACTGGAGAAAAGTAAACCTCGAGCAACAAGCCCGGTAATTAAACAGTCTTCTCTCTCCAAGAAGTGAATTTATTTCACGACTGAATTGAGCTAATAACAACAAAGTCACGCGTATAGAGGAGTTCACGCTCTAGGGGCCATTACGGGTAATCATGGGAAATTTTTGAAGCAAAGCGGTAAAACAAATGTTTATCTTTATATTTCCGTTCAGATTTCACATTTGGAGACGAAACATATACTGTAGACGGAGCAGCTAGGTTTACCAGCGTTTTTGAGCCGATAAAGTGACTGTTGTGGGCGTAGGATAAAACCGAATGATTTGATCAAGTCTTACAAGCCACAAGAATAACATTTCAGTTACTCTGATAAATAGGCTAATGCCTAGCCCAGTCGACTCAAAAATGCTAGTAAATGTAGAAAAGTGGTTTCTCTAGTTACAGTAAAAGTTTCTTCTCGCAAAATGAAACTCAGAACGCCGGGAATGTGAAGAAAAACGCATATTTTTGCCGCTTTGTTGCTTTGCAATCTTGCCCTGAGTGCACATAATGCCCCTTAGAGCGTGAACTCTTCTATTGAATACACAAAACATGTCAGGAAAACCCAAATCCCCATGAAGTAATTCCAAACTTTCGTTTGACGTAAGGACAGATTTACTCATTTCCCTACGATTTTTCTATTATCGAGTTTTTTTTTTTAAAAAATCTTTGCTACCTTCACAAAGGTGATTCACTTTCAAACTACATGTTATGCGCTACTAACATTCGTGAGTTGCAATCATTCCATTTTGGTCACGAAATCTACTCACCCATCCCCATACCCTTCCCAGACCCAACGTTCTCAAAATGTTCTCCATGAACAGGAGATATGAGGCTGGAACTAAAAAAGGTCACCGGCCTGTTAATTTTATCATTTGATGTTTCCTTTCACGTTGTATTTCAGGCTCTGATTGGAGTTGAACCTCAGGCGCAGATGCAGTATTTTGACGTTCAAGCCAAAATATGGAAACCATTGGCATCCACAATACCGGCAATTCAGGCAACTCACTGTTACTGCGCAATCCCTGTTGGCAGCAAGTTGTTTGTTGCCGGACTTGACTCCTCAGGCTTTTGCATCTTTCAGTATGGCACAGAAGGAAATGTGTGGGAAAGGCTGCTTCACCAATGTGGTGTAATCAACAACTTATGGGTTATTGATGATCATATGTATGCTATTAGTGTTGATTCAAATCAGGCTCCTCAAAGATACAGCTTTGCCAGACGTCAATGGCAAAGTATTCCACTAGTAGGAACAAGAGGCAAAAATTATTGCCCCGGCAAAAATGGAGTGATAATCCATTCAAAGGTGTTTGTACTGTATGAAAATAGATCACAGTTGTCAAAAGGATGCTGGTCGCCAGCAGTACTAAATTGTTTTGATCCCGTAAAGAATGAATGGAAAGTGAAAGCAACAACCTGCCAGCCTCACTTTGGATCCAGTCTTATTGTAGTAAACAATAGACTGTATGTTGCAGGGGGATATGTTTCAATAATATTTTCAGCTAATCTGGGTAGATATGTTCCATGCCGTAGCCCTGCGCCAGTTGAAATGTATAATGAGGAAAACAACACTTGGTCTGTTGTTGAACAAAAACACATTCCTCCAAACAACCTTGGTGCAGTGGAAATAGAAGGGAGGGTGTACTTCACAATAAACAATTTCCCAATTGACAGTGGCATAAGAATTCCCCCAGGGGAGATGTACCCTGTTCATCTCGGGGAGTGGGAGAATTTAGGAAAAATTGACAAAAGTGCAGTGCTGTGTTATTTGCCAGTAAAGCGAGAAAGTTTAAAAACAGAGTGATTGCTTGCTACTGTTAGCAAAATTAATAGAATTTAGTTTGACACTTCCGAAGTCAAAGTATCTCCACAGTTAAATAGCTTTAATGCGGTATAATGACCTATCTAGATATCTGGACTGTTTACAGTCAGATAATTTGGCGAGTGTTAGTTGTAGGTTTTGCTCATTAAATAAGGAGTTCTATAGCAAGTGTAGAAATCGTACAGACGTTTCACGTAAACTAAAAGTTGTTTAGTTCCTTGTTATAACTTGGCTGAAAAAAAAGGCTGTTGTGACGTAAACTGACGCATGATACGTATGAATGATAATACGAAGTAAACATGCACATTATGATATCCCAGTCGCTGAGTTAGCTGTGAAATAAAACATGACATTGGAAGTCAATAATTGCTTTATTTAGGTTCAAAAAGTTATTCTACAGTTTCCGATGTTTGAATTAGACAGGAACTCCTGGTTAAGAACAATAAATTGGAAATAACGATAAATCACCTTGTTTGTTTGAATCCTCCTATTAAATGTAGTCTTAACACACCATCTGTCTTTCTGGTATACTGTTCCCTAGACCTTTGACAAAACAATGTGTTCGTTATTTCCTTTTTTTCTCTTATAGACAACACTATCCATGAACAATTTCTTCTTTTCGACGTTTCCACATTGTCTTAAAGTCTCGAACAATTACTCTTTTTTTCACGAGCTAGTTTCTTGTCCATTTTCAATCTTTTTTTCCATTGTTTTAGCTTACATTCTTCATTACCACGAGCGGCTGAGCAAGTTCAGTGCTCATGCGGAATAGGGGTCATTCTCGTCCCCAGTGCTACTCGTCTTAAAATGCCGTTGACGAGTAGCTCTGGAAGCACCCAAAAATTCGAATTTTTTCATTGGCTGACAAAAAATAAATGCGCAGCACAAATGAAAATTACAAAGCTCTACGCATTCCATTTTACTTCCGGCCCGGAGGCGGCACCTTCGCTCAGTTGACACAGGCGCGCTTTACGAAAAAACAAATGGTGACCTTTCCCGATCGATCCGAAGGAATCGTTAAAGTTTCCACGTAACCAAAGGAGTACGTCGCCTGCAACGATGTCATTCACGATCGTAATCATCGTCCTTTGTTGTAGCAGCGGAGAAGTTGGAAGAAACGTTTAGAACTCGGAGAATCAACCAGCTAATACAACAATTACTTCGTTGCTGACCATACCCCAAGAAATCATAAAATTAAGTTCGAATCGGCAGTGGGTTTTAAGAAACGTTTGTCTTCCTTTATGAAAAGCTCAAAAGGAAACTTAGAGCCAGGTGAAAAGACGAAGAAATATCACTCTTGCTAAGCAAATGTGGCACTGGAAATGCGACGGTGAGTGTGTTTTTCTCTCACTGAAAGATCAAGGAGATCAGATTCTAGCAGTCCAAAATGTATTGATATTAAATTGCCAAAATGAGTCAAAGGTCCGTGTTATAATACTCTGCTACGTACCTGGATGCTGTAGCAAATGGTCTGAACATGAAGTTTGGTTTGTTTCTTCCACATATTGTTATGTATGTATCTTTTACTATCTGTTAAGAAGCTTCTGCTGTTATAGATATATATAATATCTTTTTTTTTTAGCTCCACTCTCTTTATTATTGAGACCTCTCCTATAGTCTCCCCCCAAAAAACACAAACAAACCTTTTGTGGTCAGGCAAGAGTTTAGTTTGCTTTAGAGCCTTCACCCAAATTTATTATTATTTTTTTATAATTTACTTGTGGAAATGATGTGTAAAGGTAAATAACCATAGATAACCATAGCTGAAATTTGAGGCCCTTTCCTCTCTCCCCATTTTAGTTAGGAAGCAACTGCAACTAGCAAAACTTTATTCCATCACAATAACATTAATCAGTAAATAACAATAATTTATCATCCATGCAAATAACTGTGAACAAATATAAGAGACAATTATTTATACATGTATAACTGATAACGAATCATCAGGACTAGTGGGTTTCCAAATGTAATGTGGGAATTATCTCTACTAAAAACAAATCAAACATTAAAGGTGAACAGAGTTACATTAATATCCCCATAAGAAAAATATCATAATCTTTTTGTTAGCCTTTGAAAGATAATTTATTTCCTGCCATTATTTACTATTCTTTGTTAATTTTCAGACCATAATAGTGCTACATAAATTCCTTGAAGGATGACCATTTATGGATAATTCAAATGGGAATGTTGCTCTTGCAGTTCAATAAATACTACTGAAAAAAAAGGAGATGGAGAAAGACCCATTGTTGATAGTAAAGCTATGTGGCTGATGTTCTGATCAACCACAAGACGTAAAAAGTATACATTGAGATTTGTTGTTGCACATGGTTGTATAACAGGCTGAAGAGCCTTATTACCATGAAGTAACATGAATTGTAAAAGAGCAATGTCATTGCTTTGTTTCCCATTCATTTTGTTCATGGAGTTTCCTAAAAAAAATCTTCCTTAATGTACATTGAGGCACACCAATATGAATCACTCTCTTCACATCAGGAACCTCTACATGTATACCAATGCCAGATACTAATGTTATAGTTACATCATTTTAGCTGTGTTATATTTTTGGTAACACCATGTACTCATCTGGGAATACTGAAATAAATTGGTGTTGTTGTTGTTGTTGTTGAAAGCACCCAAAAGATTAAGCTTTATATAAGCTGGTTGAAAGGTATAAAATGAACAAAAACAATTACATCGACAAAAGCAGTGGGGGACGGGGGACAAAATGGTGGAATAGCCCTATATCTAGTTTTGTAATGTCTACAGGCTTTTCTCAAGCCTGAATATACAAAAACCATCATTAGATGTTCCAGATAAGCTAATTAAAATTGCTGCAGAGCCATTATGGAAGCCCCCAGCACACATATATAACCACTCGATAACAACTGGCATAGGACTTTTATTTTTTTCTTGGCGTTTTTCTTAACATGGTTGTAACCACTTCAAAAGGCCAATTGCTACCCTATACCCTGGTTACCACACACATATTTTTTTTATTCTTTCCATAGCCATATGCAAAATAGATTTCTCTTCTCATATTTATTTAATTATAATACTGATGTAAATTAATTCTGTAAATAATGCACAATAAAAGTTGATCGATTGATTTAATTTGACAGTTTAATGATCTGTTGATTGTGTAAGACCCTTTTTTGTAAAAAAAATAGAACAGAATGGGGTTACTTGAAAAAATGAGGACGTGAAAGATCCTATGAAAGTGAGCACCTTTATTACATTCCTTGCAAGGAAACATGAGCAAAACTCCAATACAACAAAACTTTCCTGAGTTCAACAGATTTTTATTCTACTGCAGCTTACAAACCTATGTAAATAACCAGGAAGTAAATAGCTCTTACCATTAAAAAATTTTCCCTTCATCTATCAGCACGGCTTATATTTAAATCCTCTGGTCAGTGATGCAATTTTCACGGCTGATTTCCACAAACGCTTCCGTGTGTCCATAAACAAATTTTACCGTGTCATCGATAGACGTAATACATGCCGTATCCTGATTACTTTGCTTGAAAGCTTTAACAACTGCACCTCGCTCTTTAAACTTCTCCTTTTTATCGAATATGAAGAGAAGAAACAACAAGAACACAGCTATCGATTCCTGAATTTTTCTGGACGGTCCACCACAAAATGCACCGCGAAACCCGTTGGTAAAATATTACACAAGCTGGCAATCGTGTTTGAAGCGGCGACGGCATTTAAGGCCGCTTTCTACTCTCTTTTTAACTCTAAATCACCTAACTTCAGCGAAGTGAAAACACATGTCAGCGTTCCGATCTGTTTACATCTGAAGAATACTCTCTATTCCTCTCTCCCCTCCCTCAGGATTAGTTTCTGAGCATGAGCAGATGTACAGGCCAAAATTACGCATGCGTTACCGGATGTCCGTGATTTACAGACATCCGGTAAAGGCTGCTACCAGAGCCCTCCGTTTCTCCGACCACGTGACCAAAAGAAACGGAGGCTCTGGGGACGAGAATGAATAGGGGTCAACAACAGTCCAAGGTTCTGACACATCGTTATTTTCTGATTCTCGTGGTCAGCATTCTCTGAATTAACAATAATTAGAAGCACGCCATTTTCTTATCACCTGGTTTCTAGTCTCCTTTCAAACGATGGGAAAGGAGGGCGTTATCGAAGAGAAACCAGAGTATTTCAATCAAATGTACTTTTTAAAGGAGGGAGGCTTTCTAGCCCTCGACGATTAAATTCCTAACATTCGTGACCATGATCGCGTGACGTTTTGAGGCAGACACCATGGTTACGCGACAATGTCTGTTTTGAGACGCACCTTTATTAAATAACGTAGAGTCAGTGAGACACCATAAAATGGTTTCCCATGCCGTGGATTTCTTATCAAAATGTGCTCGGTTTCGAGATGAAGGCGAATTCATCGACGTTCGCTTAAAAGTACGTGAAGACATCTTTCCAGCCCATCGCATTGTACTCGCTGCGAATAGCGATTATTTCCACGCCATGTTTATCGATGGAATGAAGGAGTCCAACCAGGACCTGATCGAACTCAAAGATGAAAGCATTTCACCAGATGCTTTAAAGATTATGATGAACTCCATCTACACTGGAGATCTTCGTGTCAACGAGGAAAACGTGTTTGAAGTTCTTGCAGCAGCAGATCATCTTCAAGTTTCAAGCGTTGTTCAACAGTGTTGTGATTTCTTGAAGAGGGAGTTCATCCAGCTCCGACTTGATCTTCACAACTATTGTCTGCTTTCCACAGTGGTCGATAGACTCGGTCTGAGAGATCTGCAAGAGGCAGCGGAAGAGAAGATGGCATCGATGTTCAAGGATATTTGTGAAAGCGAAGAATTTCTGACCCATATTGGCGCAGACCAATTATTGAGCCTTCTCAATCGAGATGACCTCAGTGCACCTTCGGAGACGTTCGTCTTCAAATCAGTGATGCAGTGGATTAAATACAAGAAGGAAGAGAGGATGGCAGTTGCAGCCAAAGTTATCGGAGCTGTTCGTCTGGGCCTGGTGGATATCAGGGTTGTGATTGAAGAACTGAATACAGAGGAAATGCAGCGAGTTCCTGAGATTCACATGCATTTACATGAAGTGTTGTTATATAGCTACATGCCCTCACATAACTCCAAATTTGCCGAGGAGAAAAGCAAGCCACGATCAACAAGCCTGGTAGTTAAATTGTCTCCTGTCTTCAAAAAGTCTATAAAGCTAATGAAGGCATGCGATCGAATGAAATAAACAAAATGCGTCAGAAAAACCTAAATTCTCGTGAAGTAATTCTAAACTGAACTTCGTTTCAAGGAAGCGTTCGACCGAATTCCACATGATTTGTCTTGTGTTCAGTCGAGTTTTTAAAAGTTTTGTCTACCTGGACACAGATTATTGACTTTCAAGCGAATGTAATTATTCCTTACTTGTCACGAAATCTGCCCAACCCACTCCCTCCTACCCGCCACCCCCCCCCCTCCCCACCTCTACCCAATGAGTGCGGCTGTTCCTGCAGCGTGATGTTGTGCTCCTCAATAGGTCATTGGACTATTTGTTTTCAATTGATGTTTCCTTTCACATTTTATTTCAGGTTCTGATTGCAGTTCAACCGAACGCGCGGATGCAGTATTTTGACGTTGAAGCCAAAACATGGAAACCATTGGCATCCACAATACCGGCAATTGAGGCAGCTCAGTGTTACTGCGCAGTCTCTGTTGGCAGCAAGTTGTTTGTAGCTGGAATGTACTCAATCAGTTGTTGCATTTTTCAGTATGATACAGAAAAAAATGAATGGGAAAGGCTGCTTCACCCATGTGGTGAAATCAATAACTTGTGTGTTATTGATGATCATATGTATGCAATTAGTGCTGATTCAAATCAGACTCCTCAAAGATACAGCTTTGCCAAACGTCAGTGGCAAAGTATTGCACTAGTAGGTAGAAGAGGCAAAAATTATTACCCCGGCAAAAATGGAGTAATAATGCATTCAAAAGTGTTTGTACTTTATGAAAATAGATCACAGTTGCCATCTGGGTATTTTTCCCCAGCAATACTAAATTGTTTTGATCCAGTAAAGAATGAATGGGAAGTGAAAGCAACAACCTGCCAGCCTCACTTTGGATCCAGTCTTTTTGGAGTAGACAATAGACTGTATGTTGCAGGGGGATATGTTTCAACGTTACTTGATAGATTCGGCGAATACACCATTCGAGGAGGCAACTCTGCACCTGTTGAAGTGTATAATGATGAAAGCAACACTTGGTCTGTTGTTGAACAGAAACACATCCCCTCGAACAACCTTGGTGCAGTGGAAATAGAAGGAAGAGTGTATTTCATAATAAACAATTTCCCAATTGACAGTGGCATAAGAATTGCCCCAGGGGAGTTGTACCCTGTTCCTCTGGGGGAGTGGGAGAATATAGGAAACATCTATCAAAGTACAGTCCTGGGTTATTTGCCAGTGAAGCGAGAAAGTTTGAAAACAGAGTGATTGCTTGCTATTGTTAGCAAAATTAATAGAATTCGACACTTCAGAGGTCAAAGTATTTCTATAGTTAAATAGCTTTAATGCAGTATAATGACCTATCTAGATATCTGGACTGTTAACAGTCAGATAATTTGGCAAGCGTTAGTTGTAGGTTTTGAAGATTAAATAAGGAGTTCTATAGCAAGTGTGGAAATCGTACAAACGTTTCACGTAAACCAAAAGTTGTTTAGTTCCTTGTTATAACTTGGCTGAAAAAAAAGGCTGTTGTGACGTAAACTGACGCATGATACGTATGAATGATAATACGAAGTAAACATGACAGTAAACATGCACATTATGATATCCTAGTCGCTGGGTTAGCTGTGAAATAAAACATGACATTGGGAGTCAATAATTGCTTTATTTAGGTTCAAAAAGTTATTCTAAAGTTTACGATGTTTGAATTAGACAGGAAGTCCTGGTTAAGAACAATAAATTGGAAATAACGATAAATTAAAAATTGGTAAAAAAAGGAAAGGAATTAAATGGTTGTCACTGGCTAAAAATATGGTTATCGGACGTTTCGGCCACTACTGTTGCCTTCTTCAGCAAAAGATGGAAAATGCAAATGTTAAACGGCGTCCTGCTAGAATATGTAATAGATGTGTGATAAAACTAAATGAGCAATAGTCTCTAGAGTATTCTTAATGAGTGTAAAAATTCTTAATGCCATTGTACACGTTCGGTAGCGCTATGTGTTCGTTTATAGCGTTCCTGTCTCGCACGGAATGCCAAGCTTCAAGAATTAGTCTTTGTTTCCATACTGATGATCTGTCGACAATTTCAACGTTCTCCAAATCTATTTGGTGACCGTTGAGCATATGGTGTTTGGCCAATAAAGAGTTTTTGTCCAATGTTGCTATAGCCTTTGCGTGTTCTTTCATACGTGATTTTAACGCGCGTGATGACTGACCAACATAAACACAGTCACAATCTTTACATTTGATCTTGTAAACAATGCCTCTGGAATCCTCTTTCTCGATCTTGTCTTTAGGTTTTTTGAGTATGTTCGAGATGGTACGAATAGGTTTATGGGCGACCTTGATATTGAAACCTCGAAGAACGTTTGCGACTCTTTCGGAAAAACCTTTGGCATAGGGGAGGATGACAAAACCACGATGGTCGGTATCATTCATTTCTTGTTGTCTACTCAGTTGGCGGCCATTGTGAATGAAATTTGCAGGGTAGTTATTAGTGGCAAGGGCTTTCGTTACTCGTTTAGTTTCCCGTGAAACTTCCTCCTCCGTGGAAGGAATGTTCCTTGCGCGATCCATGAGAGTGCGCACGACCGAGTGTTTATGCTGAGGATGGTGGTGTGATTTGAAATCAAGGTAACGGTCGGTGTTAGTAGCTTTCCTGTAAACAGACACAGCGATCGAGCCATCTTCTTGTCGTTTTTGTGTCGAGAAAGGCAATGGAACCTTCTGATTCTATCTCGATTGTAAATTTGATGTGAGGGTTGATGGAATTGAGATGTGAGTGGAATTCATCTACGTGCTCTCTTTTAACACATACGTGGCTGTCATCTACGTATCTAAACCACCATTTAGGAGGGTTAGGGGTCGATGAGAGAGCCTTTTCTTCGACATGTTCCATGACGAGATTGGCCAAGATGGCGCTGACTGGGGATCCCATCGGACAACCGAAAATTTGTTGGTAATGGTTGCCTTGGAATATGAAGAAATTGTTGTCGAGGACAAACTGCAGAAGTGTCATGATATTTTGGATGGACAAGTTGGTTCTTTCCGGTAGTGATTGGTCAAAGTCCAGTCTCTCTTTAACCACTTCGATTGCTAGGTGGGTTGGAATGCACGTAAACAGTGACACGACGTCAAAAGATACTAGAATGTCGTCGGGATCTACTGACGAGGTGCGGATCTTTTCGACGAAAGATGCACTGTTTTTAACTGTGTATTTATTATTCTGAAGTGGCGACAAGATGTTAGCGAGGTATTTGGATAGTTCATATGTGGGAGATCCAATGGCACTCATAATTGGTCTGATAGGGACGTTCTCCTTATGGATTTTAGGAAGGCCAAACTTCACAGCACCGATTCCACACCAGCGTCTTTCTATGGCCTTCCTAAAATCCACTGTTTACGTGCATTCCAACCCACCTAGCAATCGAAGTGGTTAAAGAGAGACTGGACTTTGACCAATCACTACCGGAAAGAACCAACTTGTCTATCCAAAATATCATGACACTTCTACAGTTTGTCCTCGACAACAATTTCTTCATATTCCAAGGCAACCATTACCAACAAATTTTCGGTTGTCCGATGGGATCCCCAGTCAGCGCCATCTTGGCCAATCTCGTCATGGAACATGTCGAAGAAAAGGCTCTCTCATCGACCCCTAACCCTCCTAAATGGTGGTTTAGATACGTAGATGACAGCCACGTATGTGTTAAAAGAGAGCACGTAGATGAATTCCACTCACATCTCAATTCCATCAACCCTCACATCAAATTTACAGTCGAGATAGAATCAGAAGGTTCCATTGCCTTTCTCGACACAAAAACGACAAGAAGATGGCTCGATCGCTGTGTCTGTTTACAGGAAAGCTACTAACACCGACCGTTACCTTGATTTCAAATCACACCACCATCCTCAGCATAAACACTCGGTCGTGCGCACTCTCATGGATCGCGCAAGGAACATTCCTTCCACGGAGGAGGAAGTTTCACGGGAAACTAAACGAGTAACGAAAGCCCTTGCCACTAATAACTACCCTGCAAATTTCATTCACAATGGCCGCCAACTGAGTAGACAACAAGAAATGAATGATACCGACCATCGTGGTTTTGTCATCCTCCCCTATGCCAAAGGTTTTTCCGAAAGAGTCGCAAACGTTCTTCGAGGTTTCAATATCAAGGTCGCCCATAAACCTATTCGTACCATCTCGAACATACTCAAAAAACCTAAAGACAAGATCGAGAAAGAGGATTCCAGAGGCATTGTTTACAAGATCAAATGTAAAGATTGTGACTGTGTTTATGTTGGTCAGTCATCACGCGCGTTAAAATCACGTATGAAAGAACACGCAAAGGCTATAGCAACATTGGACAAAAACTCTTTATTGGCCAAACACCATATGCTCAACGGTCACCAAATAGATTTGGAGAACGTTGAAATTGTCGACAGATCATCAGTATGGAAACAAAGACTAATTCTTGAAGCTTGGCATTCCGTGCGAGACAGGAACGCTATAAACGAACACATAGCGCTACCGAACGTGTACAATGGCATTAAGAATTTTTACACTCATTAAGAATACTCTAGAGACTATTGCTCATTTAGTTTTATCACACATCTATTACATATTCTAGCAGGACGCCGTTTAACATTTGCATTTTCCATCTTTTGCTGAAGAAGGCAACAGTAGTGACCGAAACGTCCGATAACCATATTTTTAGCCAGTGACAACGATTTAATTCATTTCCTTTTTTTTACCAATTTTTAACATGCCTGGCTATACAACGAACATTTTTAACGATAAATTACGTTGTTTGTTTGAACCCTCCTATTAAATGTAGTCTTAACACACCATCTGTCTTTCTGGTATACTGTTCCCTAGACCTTTGACAAAACAATGTGTTCGTTATTTCCTTTTTTTCTCTTATAGACAACACTGCCCATGAACAATTTCTTCTTTTCTACGTTTCCACATCGCCATATAGTCTCGAAAAATTACTCTTTTTTTTATCACCAGCTAGTTTCTTGTCCATTTTCAATCTTTTTTTCCATTGTTTAAGGTTACATTCTTCATTACCACGAGCGGCTGAACAAGTTCAGTACTCATGCGGAATAGGGGTCAACAACAGTCCAAGGTTCTGACACATCGTAATTTTTTGATTCTCGTGGTCAGCATTCTCTGAATTAACAATAATTAGAAGCACGCCATTTTCTTATCACCTAGTTTCTAGTCTCCTTTCAAACGATGGGAAAGGAGAGCGTTGTCGAAGAGAAACCAGAGTATTTCAATCAAATGTACTTTTTAAAGGAGGGGAGAAGTGGGTGGGGCAAGGTGAGACTCGGAACGCAGAATTTGTTTAGGAAAACATGGAATTACTTCTAGTGTCCTTCTTCGAAGAAAGCTGGGGTGCAGTAATGTTCATACTGCGCAGACGGGTTAGAAACCGCAGGATACAAACCGAATTAACCGCTTTGTCAGCTTGAAGTAGACTATGACCACGAAGTGACGAAGGAATCTTGGCGGTTTAGCAGCAATTAATACAGAAGAAACAAAATAAACTCTAGCAACATATCTTGACCACTTGGCCAGTCGCAAGATGAGTTATTTTTAGGAGAACGTAATGTAGATAGATAAACATTCTATAGTCTAAGGCATTAAATATTTTGTTCATCAAGAGAAATAAATACGAGGGTTGACCTAAAAAGAAGTGAAAGAGCCAGAATATTAAAAGAAAATATTAAGACGTTTTTTAATGCTCCTGTCATCCTATACGAAAGCTGTTTTAGCCAAAGAACAGACTCCTTTGGCGGGGTATAGACCAGGATGTTCAAGGCTTTCCAGGCCTCAACGATTAAATTCCTAAGATTCGTGACCATGATCGCGTGACGTTTTGAGGCAGACACCATGGTTACGCGACAATGTCTGTTATGAGGCGCACCTTCATGAAATAACGTAGAGTCAGTGAGACACCACAAAATGGTTTCCCATGCCTTGGATTTCTTATCAAAATGTGCTCGGTTTCGAGATGAAGGTGAATTCATCGACGTTCGTTTAAAAGTGCGTGAAGACATCTTTCCAGCTCATCGCATTGTACTCGCTGCGAATAGCGATTATTTTCACGCCATGTTTACTGATGGAATGAAGGAGTGCAACCAGGACCTGATCGAACTCAAAGATGAAAGCATTTCACCTGATGCTTTGAAGATTGTAATGGACTCCATCTACACTGGAGATCTCCGTGTCAACGAGGAAAACGTGTTTGAAGTTCTTGCCGCAGCTGATCATCTTCAAGTTACAAACGTTGTTCAACAGTGTTGTGATTTCTTGAAGAGGGAGTTTATCCAGCTCCGACTTGACCTTCACAACTACTGTCTGCTTTCCACAGTGGCCGATAGATACGGTCTGAGAGATCTGCAAGAGGCAGCGGAAGAGAAGATGGCATCGATGTTCAAGGATATTTGTGAAAGCGAAGAATTTCTGACCCATATTGGCGCAGACCAATTATTGAGCCTGCTCAGTCGAGATGACCTCAGTGCACCTTCGGAGACGTTCGTCTTCAAATCAGTGATGCATTGGATTAAACACAAGAAGGAAGAGAGGATGGCATTTGCAGCCAAAGTTATCGGAGCTGTTCGTCTGGGGCTGGTGGATATCAGGGTTGTGATTGAAGAACTGAATACAGAGGAAATGAAGCGAGTACCAGAGATTTTCATGCTGGTGTATGAAACGTTGATCTATAACTATATGCCTTCACATAACTCTGCATTTGCAGTGGGGAAAAGTAAACCCCGATCAATAAGCCCGGTAACTAAACTGTTTTCCGTCTTCAAAACGTTAACTTTATTTTCTTAAGGTAACGAAGTCACGCAATTGAAACGAGAACACAGGTCGAAAAAATCCAAATTCTCGTGAGGTGATTGTGGTGCGTTGTAGTTATTCCATTCTGGTCACACATTATCCCTCTGCCCCCCATTCCCCGATCCTCAGGATTTCTTCAAACACACGAGAGACGCGGCTGGCCCTGTAGCGTCGTGTTCTAGTCTCTCCAGGTTACTGGCGCGTGTTATTCCAATTGATGTTTTCCTTTTACATTGTATTTCAGGCTCTGATTGCAGTTCAACCTCAGGCGCAGATGCAGTATTTTGATGTTGAAGCCAAAACATGGAAACCATTGGCAGCCACAATACCGGCAATTAAGGCAACTCAGTGTCACTGTGCAGTCTCTTTTAACAGCAAGTTGTTTGTTGCTGGGCTTGACTCCTCAAGCTATTGCATTTTTCAGTATGATACAGAAAAAAATGAATGGGAAAAGCTGCTTCACCCATGTGGTGAAATCAATAACTTGTGTGTTATTGATGATCATATTTATGCAATTAGTGCTGATTCAAATCAGGTTCCTCAAAGATACAGCCTTGCTAAACGTCAATGGCAAAGTATTGCACTAGTAGGTACAAGAGCCCACTATTATTGCGCCGGCAAAAATATAGCAATAATCCATTCAAAGGTGTTTGTACTGTATGAAAACAGGTTACAGTTGTCACATTGGCGCTGGTCGCTAGCAGTACTAAATTGTTTTGATCCAGTACAGAATGAATGGGAAGTGAAAGCAACAACCTGCCAGCCTCACTTTGGATCCAGTCTTATTGTAGTAGACAATAGACTGTATGTTGCAGGGGGATATGTTGCACTACGCCAAGATAATTGGGATAGATTTATTCCATGCGGTAACGCTGCACCAGTTGAAATGTATAATGAGGAAAACAACACTTGGTCTGTTATTGAGCAAAAACACATCCCCTCGAACAACCTTGGTGCAGTGGAAATAGAAGGAAGAGTGTATTTCATAATAAACAATTTCCCTATTGACAGTGGCATGAGAATTGCCCCAGGGGAGTTGTACCCTGTTCCTCTGGGGGAGTGGGAGAATTTAGGACAAATTGACAAAAGTGCAGTGCTGTGTTATTTGCCAGTAAAGCGAGAAAGTTTGAAAACAGAGTGATTGCTTGCTATTGTTAGCAAAATTAATAGAATTCGACACTTCAGAGGTCAAAGTTTTCCATAGTTAAATAGCTTTTATGCAGTATAATGACCTATCTAGATATCTGGACTGTTTACAGTCAGATAATTTGGCAAGCGTTAGTTGTAGGTTTAGCACATTAAATAAGGAGTTCTATAGCAAGTGTCGAAATCGTAGAACACGTTTCACATAGACTAAAAGTTGATTAGTTTCTTGTTATAACTTGGCTGAAAAAAAAAACCTGTTGTGACGTAAACTGACGCGTGATACGTATGAATGATAATACGAAGTAAACATGCACATTATAATATCACAGTCGTTGAGTTAGCTGTGAAATAAAACATGACATTAGAAGTCAAAAATTGCTTTATTTAGTTTCAAAAAGTTATTCTAGAGTTCACGATGTTTGAATTAGACGTTATGATAAAACTATGTCATCACGTAGTCTATACCTTCTGGTTTACAAAGTTACCACTTAAGTAAGATAATACGTTTGGTATATGAATGAATGACTGGATGCTTTAAGTGTTTGAGTATTAACTTTATATAAGTTTCCTTAGTTGTCTCATTTGTAACTCACTCACTCATCCTCATCAGGCTCATGAGGACTCTTGAGGCCGGTCATTTCTAAAGAACAGAACTTAATTAAACTCGAATCTTTTTCTTGATCATGGTTGTAATATACATAAGGCGATATAGTTTAGACAGGAATTCCTTGTTAAGACTAATAAATTTGGAATAGCAATAAATCATGTTGTTTGTTTGAATTCCCCTATGAAATGTAGCGTTAAAACAACACCTGTCTTTCTGGTATACTGTTCCCAAGACCTTTGACAAAACAATGTGTTAATTAGTTATTTCATTTTCTTCTCTTATTTGCAACACTGTCCATGAACAATTTCCTTATAGTCTCCAACAATTTATTAGTCTTTTTTGTCACCAGCTGGTTTCTTGTCCATTTTCAATTTCTTTTCCATTGTTTTAGGTTACTTTTTTCATTACCACAAGTGACCGCGCAAGCTTAGTATAAATGCCGAATAGGCTTCAACAACAGTCCAAGGTTCTCAGTCCGGGATCGTTATCAGATTTGATAACCATGTGACGTCACAACATGGCGGCCATTTCAAAAACCGGCAATTTTCGTATTCACTTCGCTTTGCTCGTTATTTGTTCGATTATACTCGGGTAATTTACCCATAATTCTATTCGATAATTACCAGAAAAGAAGGAGCCTCACGTGTTTTGAAGATGGCGGTTGAAGACCAGCGTAAACGATGTAAAATGCTACTCGTAAAGTGAAACAGCGCTTGCAATTTTGCATCCAAACCAGGTATGTTTTTCATTTTGTCATTAGATTTAAGTTACTTGGAGATTTTTGCGGAAATCACAAAAAATATGTCGTTAATCTTCACGCCATATTCTTGGGATTTAACGTGTTTTTAGTGTTGTGCACGATCTGTGAAAACAAGTGCACGGGGGTATTTTGATTTGCGATGTGTTGTTCGTAATGGCGGCCATATTTACAGCTGCAATTGATGTGTTCCTAGGTATTGAGATGGCGGATGCTGGTACCCATAGAATCAAAATAGCAAATTTATGTCGATTTTGTGGATATAGCTTGGTGATTACATAGGGTAGGTTTATTGTTGTCGAGTTTTGCAGCATAAAATTTTCGTTCCTTTTAAACACGGACCATTCAACTTTAAGAATTACTGGTGGAAAAATCAAGGAATACGTAAAAGTAACTTACATAAATCATCTAAGCCCCTTCAGAAAAAATTATAGCTCTTAGTGAGTCGCTCGATTCATGGTACGGCAGTCCAGGTGGTCGGGAAACCACTTGCGAATCTAACATTAGTTGTTTATTTTCTTTTGAAGGGTTACCATGAGTTCAAAATCAAGGGGTCAGAAGGAACTCCTTTTCATGTCCTTCCTGAAAATTGGAAACAAAGACCCGTTCGCACTTCGTTGTGTTTTGCCAGAAATTAGAGAAATACCCGAGACACTTCTAGACGTGCCACAGTCTGGTATCCAAGAGCGCTAAGAAAAATTACACTTTGAGAGAAGTTGCTGGAAGACAGATAGGCCGGGTGCAATACTTCTTAAACAGGGAACTAAGACACCTTTCGGACTGCGGGAAAATCGGCAATCACATTAAAGGGTAAGTTGCCTATATTTTAGAGTCAATTTCAACAACTCGCGGTCCTGAAATATTTTCCGGAAATGCCGGCTAAACTAGGTCAGTTTTCTGGCACACCAGTCGTTATATAATGAAGCTTATTGTTGGATTTAGCGAGTGAACTATGGTACGAAAACATATTACTTGAATCATAGTTTCTTTTATATGAATCGGTCATTAAAAGCGTTTTTCCATATCACCGAATGCACAACAATAGACTACTGATCTACAACTAAAACAATTTTTTCCGGAAATGCCAAGACTTCCAAGTTTACTGTCACATCTCACAACATAAAGTGTTGCATGTACCCACCCATTCCACTGAACGGAGGTGTATCACGAATTAAAGTAAATATACCTGCTATATTTTTGCTGTTGTGCCAGAACCATATCAGGCGAGCCCACAACGACAAAGAGAACTCCAGTGCATCAAAGATGGAAACGAAATGTACAATACGGCAGAGGGGATTGAATTAGCAATCGCAGAAATGGAATTAGACGAGGGATGGGATATGGCCATCGAGGTAAGCTATTCTATCTTCAGTACATCTGGACAGAGAGTCGACAGAGGGAGGGTCGCGAATTGTTTCGATACTGTTAGTGATGAATCATAGTAGGAGATGTTTCGGTCCTAACCACGCTTCGCTCATGCAAATTGAACGAACTTCAGTTGCAGCTCTCTGCTTGGAATATAGAAGCAACTTGTTCAGTGTCAATTTGTGAACTCAAGATGTATTTACTGTTAGTGTTTCGTTTATATTTTATACAGACTGTTGAACAGCCAGCTTCGCCAACTATCAAGAAAATAAAGCCTGAGTGAAAATAGAAGCTATCATATTAGTATCAATAAACAACGCTTTTGTGAACAGAATACCTGTTGTCTACCTTCGTGTGTTTTAACTTGGAACAAATATTATACGGTGTCTATCTGAAAATGAAACTTTTCGCAGTAGCTTTTGGACAAAGACAGTTTTGTTCCATACATCTCTGTTTCTATTCCATAATCCAGTAACCTATTGTGAAACAAACATACAATTAATTAAATGAAATTGTATTGTGATGTTGTGAAAAAAGTAACTCCTTTCATCGCAGCGCCCCGTCGACTGCCATATTGAATTATACACTGTTGCTACCAAATAATGTCACGTGAACGAAAACTTGTGCAGCGATTGGTTGATGGTTTGTTTTGGTCGAGGTTATCAAATCTGATAACGATCCCGGACTGGTTCTGACACATCGCAATTTTCTGATTCTCGTGTTAAGCATTTTCTGAATTAACAATAATTAGAAGCACGCCATTTTCTTCTCACCAGGTTTCTAGTCTCCTTTCAAACGATGGGAAAGGAGAGCGTTGTCGGAGAGAAACCAGAGTATTTCAATCAAATGTACTTTTTAATGGAAGGGAGAAGTGGGTGGGGGGAAGTGAGACTTTTTTGGAACACATAATTTGTTTAGGAATACATGGAATTACTTTTAGTGGACTTCTTCGGAGAAAGCTAGTGCGTAGTAATATTTAAAGTGGGCAGACGGGCACCACAGGATACACATCGAATTAACCATTTTGTCAGCTTAAAGTAGACTACGACCTCGAAGTGACGAGGAAATCTTAATGGTTTAGCAGCAATTACTACAGACGGAACGAAATAAACTCTAGCAACATATGTTGACTGCTTGGCCAGCTGCAAGAAAACTGACCATCAGGAGAAATACATGTAAATAGATTAACATGCTCTTGTGTAAAACATTAATTATTTTAATCACCGAGACAAATAAATACTAGGCCTGATCTAAAAATATAAAAATTATTCGAAGAAATTTCAATTTACAGCCTTTTTTTTCGACTGCCCCTGTTACTGCCCCTGTCATCCTAAACAAGTCTAATTAAGCGGGGTATGACCAGGTTGTTTGATGTTTTCCCAAGCCAAGAGATGTTGGCAAATAGAAGCGCAGTTTCCGGAAGTGATTGTTCAATCAACAGATAACGATCAAATTCATAAGATTCGTGACCACTTGACGTTTTCAGGCAGACACTACGATCAAGCGACAATGTCTGTTATGAGGCGAACCATAAAAGTAAAGTGAAACACCATAAAATGCATTCTCATGCCGGATACAGGGTACATGACACCGTCTATTTGCGCTCACAGCTCAGTGATGGACATCGTCAATTTCTTCAAATGATTCCTCGGCATGAAAAGCTGACTCACCCTTTACTACCCTAGCAACTCTTGACAATACAGTGCAAGCGCAAGTGCAAGACTCTTCTAGTTCGTCTTTGATTTCACAGTACTTTCAAAATCGCGAAAATTCAGTCTCGCGAAAATAAATAATAACATAAATTAACATTTTCTTGTATAAAGCATGGATATGATTATTTCATTAAAGAAGAGAAGTAAACGCTAGGTCTGGTATCAAAAACACAAGAATATTGGACAACAGACGTTTCGGCGTAAAAGCTCTTTTAGCCTAAAAGCAGTCTCTTTAGTCGGGTTATAGACCAGCTGTTTGATGTTTTCCAAGGCCTAGAGATTTCGGAAAAGAAGAAGTACGATTTCAGTTGAAAGTGATTGCTGAATCAAGAGACAACGATAAAATTCCTAAGATTCGTGACCATGATCAAGTGACGGTCACGAGACGATGTTTAATCTGACAAAGCCGTTATGCGGCGCACCCCAAATATAAAGTGAATCATCCCAAAATGGTTTCCCATGCCGCGGATCTCTTATCAAAATGTGCTCGGTTTCGAGATGAAGGTGAATTCATCGACGTTCGCTTAAAAGTGCGTGAAGACATCATTCCAGCTCATCGCATTGTACTCGGTGCGAACAGCGATTATTTCCACGCCATGTTTACTGATGGAATGAAGGAGTGCAACCAGGAACTGATCGAACTCAAAGATGAAAGCATTTCACCTGATGCTTTAAAGATTGTAATGGACTCCATCTACACTGGAGATCTTCGCGTCAACGAGGAAAACGTGTTTGAAGTTCTTGCCGCAGCTGATCATCTTCAAGTTACAAACGTTGTTCAACAGTGTTGTGATTTCTTGAAGAGGGAGTTTATCCTGCTCCGACTTGACCTAAACAAATACTGTCTGATTTCCACAGTGGCCGATAGACGTGGTCTGAAAGATCTGCAAGAGGCAGCGGAAGAGAAGATGGCATCGATGTTCAAGGATATTTGTGAAAGCGAAGAATTTCTGACCCATATTGGCGCAGACCAATTATTGAGCCTCCTTAGTCGAGATGACCTCAGTGCACCTTCGGAGACGTTCGTCTTCAAATCAGTGATGCATTGGATTAAACACAAGAAGGAAGAGAGGATGGCATTTGCAGCCAAAGTTATCGGAGCTGTTCGTCTGGGGCTGGTGGATATCAGGGTTGTGATTGAAGAACTGAATACAGAGGAAATGAAGCGAGTACCAGAGATTTTCATGCTGGTGTATGAAACATCAATCTATAACAACATGCCTTCGCTTAACTCCGCATTTGCAGTGGAGAAAAGTAAACCACGATCAACAAGTCCGGTAACTAAATCCTTCACTGTTTTTTTAGTAGTCTATTGTTTACTACAAAAAGTTTCAAAACTCTTCTTTGAAGGCGCGTTTTGTGGGTTTTAGACTAAGTTTACTCATTTCACATGCAATAATATTCCTACTGTTAACTTTCACTTGCATGTGGGTGATAATATAATAATATTAACTCTATACTCATGCGTTCTTTCACAATCGGCAGCCCCTTTCCCTTCAAAAAGGAGTCTCAGAAGTGTAACGTTTATAGGAAATAATGTTTCCTTCACTCTTGCATTGCATTTCAGGTTCTGATTGCAGTTCAACCTAAGGAGCGGATGCAGTACTTTGATGTTGAAGCCAAAACGTGGAAACCTTTGGCATCCACAATACCGCCAATTGAGGCAAATCAATGTTACTGTGCGGCGTCTGCTGGCAATAAATTGTATGTTGCTGCAATTGAAGGGAGCGGTCATTACATTTATCGTTATGATACAGAAGGTAATGTGTGGGAGAAGCAGCCACACTCATGCAATGTAATCAATAATCTTTGTATCATTGAAGACTATATGTACGCAGTCAGCCGTTATTGGAATTACGTTCCCCAAAGGTACAACTTTGCCACACGTCAGTGGCAATCATTTGCTAGAGTAAGTATCACATTGCCTGGTTCTGTATATCTTAGTGGGGCAACCTTACTACAATCAAAAGTGTATGTTCTTTACTGTAGCCAATCTTATGTCAATGGTCGTTACGAAAGTCAGAACGCAGTGCTTCATTGTTTTGATCCAGAAAAGAATGAATGGGAAGTGAAAGCGACAACCTGCCAGCCTCACTTTGGATCCAGTCTTTTTGTAGTAAACAATAGACTCTATGTTATAGGCGGTTATATTTCTTCTAGTGACCGTCCATTGGATGCACCTGCTGAAGCTTATAATGAAGAAAACAACGTTTGGTCTGTTGTTGAACAAGAACATATTCCCCCAAACAACCTTGGTGCAGTGGAATTAGAAGGGAGAGTGTATTTCATAATAAACAGATTTCCAATTGACAGTGGGTTAAGAATTTCCCCAGGGGAGTTGTACCCTGTTCCTCTGGGGGAGTGGGAGAATTTAGGAAAAATTAACCAAAGTGCAGTCCTGTGTTATTTGCCAGTGAAGCGGGAAAGTCTTAAAACTGAGCGATGTTAATTAAAAGCTGCATTTAGTAAAATTAATTGACTACTTCACTTCTTTTCGAAGTTCCAAGAACAACACTTAACTAAACCCAAATACATTTCTTGATCATGGTTGTAATATACGTTAGGCGATATGGTTTAGACGGGAACAACTGGCTATGAACAATAAATTTGGAATAACAGTACTTTATGTTGTTTGTTTGTTTGTATCCTCCTGATATAGAATTGCCTCGACCTTTGACAAAGCAGTGTTGGCTATTTCATTTGTCCCTTATACATAACACTATTCTATCCATGAACAATTTCTTCCTTTGTACGCTTCCACGCGCCTTATCAGTATTCAGTATTCATTACGCCATAAGTTGTATTTTCTCGTCTCGCTTTACTAGATGAGAAAGGAGAGCATTGTCAGAGAAAAAAACGGAGTATTTCAATCAAATGTACTTCTTTAAAGTAGGAAGCAGGAGGAGGGGGCGGGGGGGGGGGGTGTTTGGCTGGGGTGATTAGACCAAATTATTTGTTTAGGAAACATGGAAGTATTTCTAGTGGCCTTCTTCGGGGAAAGCTGTTGTACAGTAATGTTTATACCGCGCAGGCAGGTTAATCGCCACAGGATACACATCGAAACAATGTTGGCAGCTTGAAGCAGACGTTAAGTTTACAAGGAATTTGAATATAAGATGCGAATTAACCTGTAACACTCTGTAATAAGCATGGGATTTTATTAGTTTAAAATCATGTCAGTAAGTGAGATTCATTGACTCATGCATAGTGTGGGAATTACAAAAAGACAGTAAATTGTTTCGGGATAAGTCCTGTGTCGGTAGATAAACGAACCAGCGAACATCCATTGATGAAAGACTACGCTCTTCATCACAGATTCTTTTCGTTATCATGGATAATACTTTTGTTGTGACTATAGCTTAAATGCAATCTTCTCTTGGAGGTTTCTCCACTGGCTGGTAGCTTTCCTCGCCAATCACTCCTACAAACGCACTGACTCGTTCTTCCTCAGGGGCTACAGGGTTCAACACATCTTCGCATCCTTCTTGTTCCTTGTCTTTGGTACATCGAACGTATTCCTGGACACTCTCCTGCAGATAACTTAGCGGAGCAGAGCCTTGCGCCAAAAGATGGAAGTGAAAGTCCTTTAGGTCAAAGTCGTCACCAAGTTCCTTCGTGGCGTATTCTCTGGGTTCAATGATTTTAAGCTGACCAATCATGGGTCGCTCTGGTATTTCGTGACTTCCTTCAATGCGGAGTCGCTCGTGTCCCAGGCGTAATCAGCAAAGTAACCGAGCGCGTCAGCGCAAGAGAAACCTTTGTAATGTAAACCTGTGTCGACGATTAGGCGGAGAGAGCGCCAAACCTGAAATGGTATTATATTAACAGTAAATAAAACAATAAGTTTTAAATACATTATTGCTGATTTCAAAAACTTCATAAAGGTGCGAAGGGACGTAGGGACTAAGGGGCGAAGGGGCGAAGGGACGAAGGGACGAAGGGACGAAGGGACGAAGGGACGAAGGGACGAAGGGACGAAGGGACGAAGGGACGAAGGGACGAAGGGACGAAGGGACGAAGGGACGAAGGGACGAAGGGACGAAGGGACGAAGGGACGAAGGGACGAAGGGACGAAGGGACGAAGGGACGAAGGGACGAAGGGACGAAGGGACGAAGGGACGAAGGGACGAAGGGACGAAGGGACGAAGGGACGAAGGGATGAAGGGACGACGGGACGACGGGATGAAGGGCCAAAGGGACGAAGGAAGAAGGCAAAGAAGGAACGAAGGAGGAAGCAAAGAAGCAAAGAAGCAAAGAAGCAAAGAAGGAACGAAGGAACGAAGGAACGAAGGAACGAAGGAACGAAGGAACGAAGAAACGAAGGAACGAAGAAACGAAGGAAGAAGGAACGAAGGAACGAAGGAACGAAGGAACGAAGGAACGAAGGAACGAAGGAACGAAGGAACGAAGGCACGAAGAAACGGACGGAGGGAGGAAGGAAGGAAGGAACGAAGGAACGAAGGAACGAAGGAGGAGGGAAGGAACGAAGGAAGGAAGGAAGGAACGAACGAACGAACGAAGCAAAGAAGCAAAGAAGGAACGAAGAAACGAAGCAGCGAAGGAGCGAAGAAACGAAGGAACGAAGGAGCAAAGGAGCGAAAGAACAGAATGAGACTTGTTACTTAGGTAATTATCTGGTTACAATTTTATTGACAATTAGTACCCACACATACCTGCCATTTAAGCATCCCGTATTTCAGAAAAGGTTCATTGAATTGTCATAAACTTTGGTTTCGCGGGCAATCAGCGGATTCTCCGCATATAATGCCCAGCCCTCTGTGAACGCCGCATAATAGGTCCAACCAGCTGATAACACCACCACAGCTGTCACGGAAATGTTCAACAAGACCCTGAACCTGAGACAAAATCAGTCGAATGTTTGTCGTCAGCAACACTTTACATTGGAAGAGCTCTTTGAAATTCTCTTCGTTTTCTACCATATAGTCCAAGCACGCTATCTGACGACACCGAACAAAACAAGCGGAAACCAAAATCTATTTCGATAAGAAAAGAAAAAGGGAAAAAAATACAGGCAAAATAGAACAAACGTATACAGTATCTTTCAAAAGTAAGTGTTCAGGTGCTCCTAAGGAATTCTGCTTTACCTGTGTGTGGTGCCCAGCCCTCCCTTCATGCGCATTCACGCTCCATTCCGAATACTTGGATCCAGGCCTATTTAGGAAAAACGGGATTTTATAATAGGAGTTCCTGCTGCAGTCTTTTGTACTTCGGCGGTAGCTCTGCGCTCCACTTGACGGGTTGAAGTTTGGTGCCATATCTACCGGGCAGTTGGGTGTGGAGTGTTTGGGGCCGGAGAAATGAAACATCTTTACGGTCTGGGGGTCCAACATACTCATCACCTAGCAATACAACACGGTAGATGGTCAATGATAATAAAACCTCATAGATACAATCCATGCAGTGCAGTGGAAGGGAACAAGACACTGAAAGAGATGGCGGGATCGAAGAGGAGAGGTTGAAAAGAGGAGGGAGGGTTAGACGAGGAAGGGAGATGACAAGTGAAGGAAGAAGAAAATGGCAAGAATAATGACGATGACGATGACGACGGCGACGACGACGATGATGATCATGTTGATGATGATGATGATGATGAGAAGGAGGAGGAGGAGGAGGAGCACAGTTGCCGCTTACAACTTGTTTACTTTACTACAGAAAACCCAACGTGTTCGAACCTACAGTCTGGCGAAATAATTGTATGTTGGGGTGGTCATTGGTAATTTAGGCTTAGTAGCTTCTTTATTAGGTTCCTATTTTCTGTGAAGGATATATAGTTGCTGATTACCAGAAAAAGAAATAAACTTGGGTTTGGTCCTTAAATATACAGTATTTATTCACAAATGTATCTCTATGTATTTTTCTGTAATATAAATTTGCAATCTTAAATTCACACTCCTTGGTTAAAATGTTTATCATAATTTAACTGTAACCCACATATATGAACCTGCTTGATCTTGCTTGGCTAAACAGGTGCTTACATTTTTAGTATTTAAAAAATGCACTAGGTTCTTACACGCGGGCTTTTTACTGTATGTCATTAATTACCCGTCAAGCTTCTGCAAACCAGTTCTGCATGGCCTTCCAGCGATTTGGACAATATTTTATTGCTCCCTCCACCGAGCTACAAAGCACGTGTGCGTTTTCGTTGGACTCATTCGCAGGAATTGCCTTGTCTGCATAGTACACATCTGATTCATTCAGTCGCTTGATGAACTCATCCTTTGCCGAAGCATCGCTCGTTTGATTCATCACACCACGTGCGATTTCAAGGACCTGAAAAATGTATATTATACAATGTTAAAATCATGTTTCAAAAACCTGAGCTCTTCAGAGTCAAGTGAATAGTTTTTGTCAGTCGATGATGTTATAAGCCTGGTCCGTTGAACGTGATTGGTCAGTTTACCCGCGCAGCGTGATTTTGACCAACTTTGGGTCGATTTCCAGGAAATTGGGCGATATTTCCCAGTCCTAGGGACTCTAAACTAATTCAAGAAGACTTTGGTTTTCAGTGAAATGCACAGAGGAAAAATTTTTGAAGGCTTGATTATAAGCAGTCTCGCCGAAATATAGCCCCACTTTAACTCACTTAGTGACTAGAAAGTCGCCGAGACCGGGCTACGCGCAGCGTGATTTTGAGCAACTTTGGGTCGCTTTTTAGGAACTTGGGCCATATTTCCCAGTCCCAGGGACTCTAACTAATTCAAGAAGGGTTTGGTTTTCAGTGAAATGGACAGAAGAAAAATTTTTGAACGCTTAGTTATGAGCAGTCTCGTCGAAATACTAACTCACTTAGTGACTGGAAAGTCGCCGAGACTGGGCTACGCGCAGCGTGATTTTGACCAACTTTGAGTCGATTTCCAGGAATTTAGGTGATATTTCCCAGTCCTAGGGACTCTAAACTAATTCGAGAAGACTTTGGTTTTCAGTGAAATCGGCAGAGGAAAAATTTCTGAACGCTTGGTTATGAGCAGTCTCGCCGAAATATAGCCCCACTTTAACTCACTTAGTGACTAGCAAGTCGCCGAGACCGGGTTAAGCGCAGCGTGATTTTGAGCAATTGTGGGTCGATTTCCAGGAACTTGGGCGATATTTCCCAGTCCTAGGGACTCTTAACTAATTCGAGAAGACTTTGGTTTTCAATGAAATGGTCAGAAGAAAAATGTTTGAACGCTTAGTTATGAGCAGTCTCGCCGAAATATAGCCCCTCTTTAACTCACTTAGTGACCAGCAAGTCGCCGAGACCGGGCTACGCGCAGCATGATTTTGACCAACTTTGGGTCGCTTTTCAGGAACTTGGGCGATATTTCCCAGTCCTAGGGACTCTAAACTAAATAGAGAAGACTTTGGTTTTCAGTGAAATGGACAGAAGAAAAATTTTTGAACGCTTAGTTATAAGCAATCTGGCCAAAAATATTAACTCACCTAGTGACTAGAAAGTCGCCGAGACCGAGCTACGCGCAGCGTGATTTTGACCAACTTTGGGTCGATTTCCAGGAAATTGGGCGATATTTCCCAGTTCTAGGGACTCTAAACTAATTCGAGAAGACTCTGTTTTCCAGTGAAATGGACAGAAGAAAAATTTTTGAACACTTAGTGGTGAGTAATCTGGCCGAAATATTAACTCACTTAGTGACTAGCAAGTCGCCGAGACCAGGTTAAGCGCAGCGTGGTTTTGACCAACTTTGGGCCGATTTCCAGGAAATTGGGCGATAGTTCCCAGTCCTAGGGACTGTAAACTAATTCGAGAAGACTTTGGTTTTCAGTGAAATGGACAGAAGAAAAATTTTTGAACGCTTAGTTATAAGCAGTCTGGCTAAAAATATTAACTCACTTAGTGACAAGAAAGTCGCCGAGGCCGGGCTACGCGCGTGATTTTGACTAACTTTGGGTCGATTTCCAGGGACTTGGGCGATATTTCCCAGTCCTAGGGACTCTAAACTAATTCGAGAAGACTTTGTTTTTCAGTGATATGGAAAAAATTAAAATTTTTGAACGCTTAGTTATAAGCAGTCTGGGCGAAACATTACCTCACTTAGTAACTGGAAAGTCGCCAAAACCGGGCTACGCGCAGCGTGATTTTGACCAACGTTGGGTCGATTTCCAGGAAATTGGGCGATATTTCCCAGTCCTAAGGACTCTAAACTAATTGGAGAAGACTAATTTTCAGTGAAATGGCCAGAGGAAAAATTTTAGAACGCTTGGTTATGAGTAGTCTGGCCGAAATATAGCACGTCTTCAACTCACTTAGTGACTAGAAAGGCGCCGAGGCCGGGCTACGCGCAGCGTGATTTTCACCAACCTTGGGTCGATTTGCAGGCACTTAGGCGATATTTCCCAGTGCTAGGGACTCTAAACTAATTCGAAAATACTTTGGTTTTCAGTGAAATGGACAGAAGAAAAATTTTTGAATGCTTAGTTATGAGAAGTCTGTCCGAAATATTAAGTCACTTAGTGACTAGAAAGTCGCCGAGACCGGGCTACGCGCAGCGTGATTTTGGCCAACTTTGGGTCGATTTCCGCGATTTTTGGCGATATTTCCCAGTCGTAGGGACTCTAAGCTAATTCGAGAAGACTTTGGTTTTCAGTGAAATGGACAGAAGAAAAATTTTTGTTCGCTTGGTTACGAGCAGTCTTGCCGAAATATAGCTTCTCTTTAACTTACTTTGTGACTAGAAAGTCGCCGAGACCGGGCTATGCGCAGCGTGAGTTTGACCAACTTTAATTAGTATCACCCAACTAGTGGACTAATGCTAGTGGACTAGAAGTCCGTTTGTCGGTTTCGTTTCCGTCATGGATAACAGAAAACGTGTTATGTTTTCTATCGAGTTTTAGAAACACGAGTGGAAGTCTGAGAGAATGAAATGCTGTGGGAACACGAGGCAATAGGCGATTGTTTCTACAGCTTTTTAGAGTTCTCCCAAACTTTCACGAGTGTTTCCATAACTCGATAAAAACACAGAGAACATGTCTTCTATTTCTTTTAGAAAATACTGCGAAAACAAAATGAGGGCCGCTTCATTGCGTTTTCGAAGTAAAGAGGATTTAGATAAAGTTTTGAACGACTAGTAGATTTACACTAGGACAATGAATTTGAGTATTGGCTCTCGACTTCTATCGGTGATAGTTGACTCGGGCTGCGCCTTCGAACTATCACAAGATAGAAATGTCGAGCTTAGAATCTAATTGTTAGATAAACACGATTTTTAGCCAATCAGCGCGAGTAGTTTCTTTGGGCAATTTACTAAATTTACTAAAGCAAACGAGTGCGAACCAAGAAATTAAAAAAGACTGGTGACTATGCCTCCGGGTAGAGTTTCTGCAGCATCTCTTTGCCAAGCTCATGCACCTCCTCAAGGGTTTTGCTGCTTGACGTAAAATACGGCAGGATTGATTCATATGCCTTCATTCCGTTCAGCGGTTCTCCATTTGGCAGCTGTTTGTTTGGTGTCTCTGCTGTTTTACTTCCGTTCACGAACACATAAGAAAGTGGAAGCTTTGCCAGGCCACTGGAGACTGAACTAGGAACGCAATGCTCGAGGTTCTCTGTTTCAAGGTATCTAGTGTTTGATTTAAAACAAGTTTTCGTTCCGGCTAGGCATCTTGCATACTGTCGACTAAGGCTTAATATTTGTCATGTTTACGTATAACAATTTCCTATAATGCATTTTTTCTTCAATGACTATTAAACTTTTCCTTTATTGTGGACTGCGAAAATTCCTTTTTCTTCAGTTCTTTTAGGCGCGAAAACAAAGCGAAATATCGTAAAAAATCGAGCAGCGAGCGACTTGTTTTTACCGCCTCACGACTCACATTTATTTCCGAAATAGAAACTAGTGAACCTATGGAGCAAGGGCGAATTTCGCCAGGGGCTTGCCGGTAAAAAAAAAAATTGTCCACACACAAGTGGCTGTATTATTGGTTGTTCTAGCTCCTTAAAGGAGCTTTTGAAGTGTGTTCTAACCTGTGAGAGAGGCAACAGACACGGTATGTCAGGAAGTACTACAGTCACCCTGCCCTCCCTTGTTCTTAGTCTCCCTAATCTGAGAGTCTAGAACTTGCCAGTTGCACCTCAAAGCGGTTATGGAGAGAGCGTTATAGGAAGGGGGTGGGGGGCGGGCAAGAACTATGTTTGGCAAAACTTTGTGGGAAAATCGTTAACTTTCCGTTGTGTCTTATCCAATCAATAAAGCATTTCGAAAGTTTTCATTCGTTCATTCAGACGATGTTCAAACTGTGGGCTTTGAAATTTCGGTTTCGGACACAGATATTCCCCATCAACTAGTACGAATTCTTCCCGGCACATCTATCTTATCGTATTCCTACCTGATCACATTGTGCACAGGTTTACCAATGCATTTTACCGCGTATTCCCGGATGGAATCGTTCACAGTCTTCCCGTTCTCGTTTTTCCATTTGTCATTTGTCATTTGTCTTTAAACCTGCTAAAAACTTAGCAGAGAAGATTGGCTTCATGTATTGCTCGTCATAAATTCCTGAAAATACAGTATTAAAGAATAATGTTAAAATTTTTAAACCTCATTTCCTGGAATTTTTTCTTTGAAGAAGAAGAACGCTTGATATTCTTGTGGAATAGCCGGTATGTGCCAATCTTTTCCTCCCAAACCCCAGACCAGTATTCAGTCGGTAATTCAAGAGGAAAATACAGTAAAGGTCTCAACAAACAGTCTAAATATCTACTGGGTTACCTCATCACAAGAGCGAAAGAAAGTGATAAGAATTTTGTTGGTTACTCCGACACCAGTTACACGCACAAGTTCAGTGATAATAGGCCATTTTCGAGCTTTTGCCTCTTTGTCAAAACGAGTCTTCGTGTGAAACCATTCATATGAAAATGTGTTCCCCCTACAGGTTCATTTTCATGGAAATCAAACTCGTTTTCATATAGACGGTTTGCACGAAGACTCATTTTGAAACAGAGGAACAAGGTATCTCGGAAATGGCCTATTATAGCAGCCTTCGTCACACAACACTTCTGTACTTGTGACTAAAGGCGTTGCGTGACGACGTGACACCAGCTGCGCGCGATCAATGTTCAACAGATAGTGCCAGGTTACTAAACTACACATACCTTGTTCTCCTTGAAGAGAAAACTTTAAATAACTTCGTTTGAATGCATTGATACCAGCCAGGCATTCTTCAGTCGAGCAAACCATTCCAGCTTTAACACCAGGTCGCAAGTTATTGATATAAGTCGAAAAAGTCTCGGCAACCAACTTCATTTTGTTTATAAACAACTGCAAATCATCCAGTTCTTTAGGGCGGATATTTCCCAGACCGTTTGCAATATCGGACGACCCAACGTCACAAATCTGCTGCAAGCAAAACAGATTTGGTCCCATGAGAAAATCGCCGGCATAATAATCGGTATCGTAAGGTTTCCCGAAATCGTTTTGAAGGAAATGCTTCACTTACACAATGGCTTTTTTCTCGCGCGGTTTCAAGCGCCGGGTATTGACACCAAAACCATCTAGCTCGTCAAGTAGATTTCGCGCGGAGTCAGTGACTCGCTTTAAACTTTTAGGATCCGGGTTGTATGGCTTGAATTTTGCCCTCAGCACCGACGGTTCCACGCCACCAGGATTGTAAACCAAGTCTTGTGGATGAAGATCAAAGTAGGTATCTTGAACTTTCTGCAGAAATATGTCGACACCCGCTCGCTTCGCTTCCTCTGAATAACTGCAGCGATCGGTTTTCGCACCACCGCTTTGACCGGCAACAGCTTCATCGCATTTTTCACGTTTGGCTTTTGTTATGAGGACGATATCAACAATAAGAATCAACCCAATCAGGGTGATAACTCCGGCAAACAGCATAAGCACATCGCGCTTTCTCTGCAGCACCATTTTATTGGACAACTAACGCTACGTGTGGCTTACATGCAAAAATACTGGAATAGACTGGACTATGAAACTAGGGATTCTGGAACATTTGGAACTCAAAGCAAACAAGGTTCCTTCCTGCAGTTTTGACATCTTCTGCTTTTCTCAATTTTCGTGTATAAAATGAAAATATACCTCTTTAGTATCAAAAATCGAGAGAAGAATTTGCCCTACGGTCTGTTTAACAACAGGCTACGATAAATTATTGACGGGTTGGGTTCAATTAAATCAACTATATCAGAGTTGTTCACACACCCCCAGATCGTCAAAGGACAGAAGAACATATCTGGTAGCCTGAACGGCACTGTGAAAAGCCTGCTTATGCTTCGCTCTCGCTAATGGTAACGTAACATAATCTCTCATACCCCTTGCGTTTGATAGCTAGTTTCCCGCCGCGACATCGCAGAGTTCTCGTCAAATGACTGTGAAATGATAGATGTTCATCTGATTTTATCATTGGCTATTTTCTAGCTAGACTGAATCTTATTACATCAACTGAACAATTCCCTGCATCGACCAAGACCTCTCGTAATATAATAATTTTAGTTTAAAATATCTATGCTGTCGCACGGGGGCGCAATGTTCACAGTAATGTACAACTGAGTCGCTGATTTACAGCTTTGAACTCCCGGGGTAATATTATTACAAAATATTACCAACAAGAACGCAGAAACAAAAAAGTTACAATAAATAGAAAGTAAATGTGCGCAGTGACCAAAGTAGCTCATAAATTACTTGTTGGATGACTGATGATTATATATAAAAAACAATGGGACGTGTAAGAGGTAATTAATAGGCTGATCAGACACATCTTTCCTTAGAAACAGCTTGAGAATCTAGGAGGTACAGTTTTATTGCTTGCCACGTAAAGAGATACGGATGCTCGTCGGAAAATTTGAATTAAACCCCTAAAAGAAACCAACCTGGGTGTGGTTCGAGCATTACATATATTTGACTCCTACAAGATACCACTTGTCGAGCGGTAAAAGAAAAAGTGACCTTCACATCCAGTGACGCGGACGGTAGGATAATCTTAATCAACCTCACTTACAACGGTCTAAAATTGTCATTTTGTAATATATACGCGCCCAACGACCACACACAACAAGTAAGTTTCATTCAAGAACTAAATTGTCTCTTAATTGACAAATCGGAAATTACAACTTTTATAGTAGGAGGTGATTGGAATTGTACGCTATCTAAATATGACAAAAAAGGTGGTTCTCCTTGGAGGCCAACAGCATATAGGAATTTGGTAAATATCACCATGGATACCCTTGACCTTGTCGACATACAAAGAACTCGTTATTCGAATGTTAACAAGTTCTCTTACAGGTCTAAAACGTTAGGTGTGAAATCAAGGATAGACTTCTTTTTAATATCCAAGCACTTGACAAAATTTGTTTAAAAAGTGGACATCCAAACCTCAATAGCACCAGATCACAACACGATATTATTATCATTGTCGTGGCCGAACGAGAATCCTCGAGGACCGGGGTGGAAATTCAATAATTCTCTATTAGAGGACAAGGAATACACAACCAAAATTCTAGAATTATATCCTCAGCTTCGCGAAAAATATAATTATGTAAATGACCAACAGCTCTCTTGGGAACTGATTAAAATGGAAATAAGAAGCACAACCATTTCGTTCTCTAAAGGAAAGCACAGGCGATTCGTAAGCATGAAGTGGAGATCAAACAACAACTTGATGAGCTGGATAAAATAATCTGCAATAGCCAGGACCTTGAGAACATTGACGCAATTCTTAAACAATATGATGACCTCAAAAAAGAACTCCAACATCAATATAATAATAAAGGTAAAGCTGCAATCTTCAGATCTAAATGTCGCTAGGTAGAAGAGGGCGAAAAAGCCACGAAATACTTTTTTAATTTAGAAAAAAGGAACTATAATAGAAAAACTATCAAAGAAATTAAATTGGAAAATGATGAAACAACTACTGATGAAACACAAATTCTATCAATGATCCAAATATATTATAGTAATTTGTACAATTCTCAAACAACAGATGCACAGGATAGCTTTGAAATATTTACCGAAAGCATGGAAATTCCTAAATTAGACGATGCAGAAAGAGATGCTTTAGACGGTCCTTTGACTTACGGAGAATGTGAAAAATCATTGGAGACTTTTGAAAACGGAAAATCACCAGGCGAGGATGGTTTTACCGTAGAATTTTATAAGCATTTCTTTGATCTTGTAGGAGCAGATCTATTAGCAAGCCTGAATGGAGCATACGACCATGGGAGGTTATCGGTCTCTCAGCGTAGAGGCATAATTACGCTTTTACGGAAAGACGACGCTGAATTATTGCTTTTACAGAATTGGCGACCAATCACTTTACTTAATGTGGATTATAAAATTGCATCAAAAGCCATCGCAAGGCGAATTGAGCCAATGCTCTCAAAACTCGTACATCCGGACCAAACGGGCTTCATCAAAGGAAGATATATCGGAGAAAATGTAAGATTAATAAGTGATATTATGGAGCAAACTCAGGTGAACAACACTCCAGGTATATTAATATCAGTTGATTTTAAAAAAGCTTTTGATTCACTGGAATGGTCTTGTCTTCAAAGTGCTCTCAAAAAATTCAATTTTGGTGATAGCTTAAGAAAATGGATCGAGATCTTCTACATGGACATAGAAAGCGCAGCTTTGAACAACGGTTTTGCAACGGACAGGTTTAAACCCTCTAGAGGAGTTAGACAAGGATGCCCACTCTCGCCATATCTGTTTATCCTGACAGCAGAAATACTATCAAACAAAATAAGACAAAACTCAGCCATAAAAGGAATCAGAATTTTTGGCTCAGAGATCAAAGTAAGCCAATTTGCAGACGATACCAACTTATTCTGTGCTGATGTGGCTTCTACTGAACAGCCCTGAAAACTATGAGCGCTTTTGGGAATTTCTCTGGATTAGTGCTCAACGTAGAGAAAACAAAAACATTCTGGTTAAGGAAATGGTTGAATAATAGAACCAAACCACCTGGGATGAAATGGATGAATACTCCCACAAAATTACTAGGTATCTATATTTCCTATGACGAAAAAGGTAATAACCAGATGAACTTTAATTTGAAAGTACAAAAACTGCAGACAAATTTAGACATTTGGAAATCGAGAGGATTAACACTCTATGGAAAAGTACTGATAATTAAATCTTTGGGGTTATCTAACTTAATATACTCAATTTCAAATGTTAACGTCCCTAAGGAAATAGTGCCAATGGTCAAAGATAAAATATTTCGTTTCCTTTGGAAAAATAAGAAGGACAAAATAAAACGGACTAGTATGTACCAAGACCTTTCCACGGGAGGCTTACGGATGGTTGACATCGAACTTACGTTAAAATCGCTCAGACTTGCATGGATCAAAAGACTTCTCTTTAGAGATAACTGCAATTGGAAAGTAGTACCGGACTATTTTTTTAACAAACACGGAGGTCTCAATTTCCTGCTTCGATGTAACTAAGATGTCAAATATTTAAGGCACATTCCAACATTCTACAGAGACATACTTATTGACTTTGATGAAATCAAGATTCTGTACAATTATGATCAAGGAACCAAAACCATTCTCTTTAATAACAAAGAAATCTTAGTTGATGGAAAACCGCTATTTACAAGGGAATGGTTTATCAAGGGTATCCACACGATCCAACAGCTTTTTAATGAAAACGGTCAATACCTAACTTTTCAAGAATTTCACGCTAAATATCATTGTAACACAAACTTTCTCCAGTTCTATCAAATCTTAAGTGCAATTCCTGTGAGCTTGAAGAACAGAGCGCGAGTCCTAGGGAAAAACTCGATCTTTAATTATAGAGAAAACTGGAAATCTTTTTTCCTGAACGAAGCTAATCAAATCAATTTTGAAACGTATAAGGCAAGAGACTATTACCGCCTACTTCTTGTTAAGAAACACCAATCACCTCATACTGGCCCGGAAAGATGGAAAAGAGATATTTCAATAGACACAGAGAATTGGACAGATGTTTTTAAAATGGCTTCAAAAACATGCAAAGAAAATAAGTTGAAAGAATTCCAATTCAAACTTATCCATAGGATTGTCATTACAAAGAACGAACTCTTCAGATATGGGATAAATACAGACAGTGACTGCATATACTGTGGTGAGCCAGACTCCATAAATCACACCTTTATCGACTGCGAATTTACAAAAACCTTCACATGCAAAGTCATTAGTTGGTTTAACACTCAGAATGGTTCAAACTTTAAACCAGATACAAAAGAAACGCTTTTCGCCACCTTTAAACACCCAACATACATGGAGCTAGTGAGAAAATTCAATTACACCCTCCTTTTTATGAATTTCTATGTGCATGTAAGTAAACTAAACAACAGTTCACTTGTACTACCCGAATTTATCGCTAGAATCAACTATAAATACAAAGATGAAAATTTGTAAATTAACACCGAAAAAGTACTCGTAACGTAACAATGCTCCTCACAAACTTTATAGACTAAGTTACTTTTCATTGTATTAAATCAAGATTAGAAATCGTTCCTCCACCCCCTTCCCCGCGCTACTAGTTTTTTGTTTGCTTTTTTGCTTATTTTGTAATTTTAAGTTTTACTTTCCTTTTATTGTTTTTTCTTTCTCTTTTTATTTTTCTTTCTTGCTTTTTATCCTGTTTAATTTAATTGTAGCTAATGTGTGCTGTCAGAATTAATTAATTACTTCATGTTATTCGTTTTCCTAATGTAAGTAAGTAACACCTGATGTAAATAAGTAATGTACATTGTAGTATCGGAGTAACCATACCAGAGTACTTTGTTATTGTAATTTTTGTAATTTGTGATACGTGCAATTTGTTAAGACGTGTTACTTTAAATAAAAAAAAAAATACCACTTGTCAGATGGCCTCTTTTTATCGCTTCTTCGATTACGACACTTAAAGATACCAGCCTTGAGGGCTAAAAATAGTGGCGTTTCAGAATGAAATTCAATCGTTTAAGTTCTGTGTTGGTTCTTTCAGTAAATGCTCTTGTAGTTAGTCCTTACTAGCTTTAGTAGCGAAGTTACAGGACGTTTTCTAATGATATCAGGCTCTGTAGAAAACTTCATGTGTGAATTTAACACCGCATAACCAATAAGGGATACATCCCGTGGCATGCAATTCAGTAATAGCTTTAGTAATAATTTAGCGAGCACTACTTACTAGTTGACTCCATTAGTCGCGGAGTAGAGTGGCTAAAAAAATTAGGAGTAGAGGTAAATTTGAAAGCAGTGAAGAACTCAGTGAAGGGTAAATTTATAACGCGGATTAGCGTTGATCTAATGCCCGTGTTAGTTGAAAGGCGTCTAAAACAACAGCTATAAACAGGTAGCAGTTTTTTCCCGCGCAACTAAGAGCCAAAGAAAGTAAACTGAATATTGATTATCGCTTTTAAGTTCTACGTTGATAAATTTAAAACTAAAATAGAAGTGATAGTATATTACTATGCAGCTCTAAGTGTCGCTTAAATATAATCTTCTCTTGGAGGTTTCTCCACTGGCTGGTAGCTTTCCTCGCCAATCACTCCTACAAACTCACTGACTAGTTCTTCCTCAGGGGCTACAGGGTTCAACACATCTTCGCATCCTTCTTGTTCCTTGTCTTTGGTACATCGAACGTATTCGTGGACACTCTCCTCCAGATAACTTAGCGGAGCGGAGCCTTGCGCCAAAAGATAAAAGTGAAAGTCCTTCAGGTCGAAATCGTCACCAAGTTCTTTTGTGGCGTATTCTCTGAGTTCAATGATTTTAAGCTGACCAATCATGTAGGCAGTAGCCTGTCCTGGTCCGCTCTGATATCTGGTGACTTCTTTCAGTGCGGTGTCGCTCGTGTCCCAGGCGTAATCAGCAAAGTAACCGAGCGCGTCAGCGCGAGAGAAACCTTTGTGATGTAAACCTGTGTCCACGATTAGGCGGAGCGCGCGCCAAACCTGAAATGGCATTACACTGACAGTAAATAATGAGTCATTACGGAAACGATCTATGTTGACTTAATTGAATTAATAAACACATGGCTTAGGTTTATAATTCTTAATTCAGTACTAAGGAAAAAAGCTGCCAACTGAAAAGATAAAGGGACGATCTGCATAGATATAGAAAGGTATGAGCGAACAAAAAGACGAGTGAATGATTGAGCGTGTCAAGAGAGAAGCAGTGAAAGATACCTGCAAAAAAATCTATTCAGTAAATAAACGAAAATCAGGCTAGTTAAGAGTATCTTCTCTTTTCTTTCCTTCATTAGTGAAACATGGCTCCAAGTGAGACTTTTTCCTTGAGCAAGTAGCTATTTGGAATGAACAATTTATCCTAATAAATTGATTATTTAGTTGTAGAGGTTAAGGACGTCCGCGGGAAAGTTTTCCGACATTGATTTTTTTCTGAGACTTTTACCACTGTGAGATGATGAGTTAGTTATATCAGAAATGTAAAAAATGGGGGGTCACCGACTTCGTTTTGGAGAGAACATGGCCGGAAGAACACCCTGAATCTGAAAAAATCAGGCTTCGTTAGCGAGTAAGGCCACAGTGTCTGTAAGCCCCAAAATATTGCAATTAGAACTTTGAAGTGAAATGTTCTCTGCCAAATATTGTTTAAGTGGACCTATTAAGGTCATTCCACTGAAATAGAACCTGCACTGAGATTTTTGTGAAACTTTGCCTATTGATTGTTTATATCATGGGAACTTAAATTTTGAAATAAAAATGAGGGGTCCCCTTGTTCTTCTAAGAGTAATAGCACCTTGTTTATACCCAATAACTCCTTATAATAGCACCATGATTGTAGTCACCATTGCTTGCTACATTCACGTTTCCGACGATTGCTTTCTGTTCTATACTGAGAATTGGTCCATATCTATTTTACGCAGATATGTTTATTACTCAGTTCAAAACAACAGAAAAAAATGATAGGTCAGCATACTCGTTGGCGAGAAAATGACGATTTACCTCTATGGCGAGGTCCAGCCTAAACGAAAAAGCCGCCATTTTTTAATGCGTGCGCGCTAATCACGCGTGAAATTATACGCAGTAGGGATGCGCAATGTAATACTAGGGAATTACCTTAAGGTGGCTCCATAGGGTAATCATTTATGGCGTTGCGCGCGCAAGTGTTATGTTTTGAATGCTGTTTTTGCATTCGCTTTCACACCTAGTCCTCTCAAACTTATTACATGTAATAAGCAATGATTACATAGTGTTTTGCTATCATCTCTGTTAAAATTTTGGGATTTAGTCTTAAATTATAAATGTCCGAACAAATGTTGTTTTTACTGTTTTTATGGCTTTATTTGTGATTTTCATGAATTTCCTTCGGTGAAATCGTCCAAAATTTTAACATGACATCGCTTCTAGCGGGATACGCATTTTAAACACGAAAAAAGTAAGGTTTGTAAAGGCAGTTTTTTCGATATTTTCAAATTTATAACTTTTACCGCTGCAAAAAATCTGGTCTTATAAATTTCCCTGAAAAACGAGCTCCGACTAAAGTAAAATATTAACTAACAATCTGCCAAATTTTACGGAATTTCACCGAAGGAAACACAAGAAAATTCACGGTCAGTTTTGCTTTTTGTGCTCATGCTAACGTAATAAAATATCGAAAAAACACTGACGTTTTCCTTTGAGCGCGCAGATTACTTCCTCAGCACTCATTATCCTAAAACTATAGGGAGCCACCTTAAGTGAATTAAGTCTATTGGTGGGGTTCCTTAAAAAACAACTTCGCATTTAGCGACCATAGTTTCGGCCGCCTTGCAGCCGCAAGATGGCAGGATTCGAAGTATCGTGAACAGAAATCTTGCAGCCGCAAGATGGCAGGATTCAATGTCCCGTGGACAGAAATCTTGAACTTTTTTAACTTCCCACATTGATTTCATGTTCATTTTTGGACAATGTGGAGAAAATTGTAAATAAAATCTGTTTCTGGTAAGAAAAATAGGGGTCACCGAACGTGCAAGATCGTTAAATCCAGGCAAAGCTGTAGCAATGGTCATCTGCCCTATCATTGTTCATTTTATTACTTAGCGCGCGCGCTCATGCATGACCTGGCGTGTGAATTTGCGCGCGCAGTAAGGATGCGCACAAACAATAAACGCGAACGTCCTTAAAAAGATTGCAAATAAACATTGTTGTCGCTGTTGCTGTCTCACAAATACCAAAACTGAACACATACCTGCCACTTGAGCATCCCGTATTTCTGAAAAGGTTCTGTTTCATAGACATTGGTGTCGCGGGCAACGAGCGGATTCTCCGCATATAGTGCCCAGCCTTCCGAGAAGGCCGTGTAAGAGGTTGAACTGTCCAACCAGCTGATAACACCACCACAGCTGTCACGGAAATGTTCTATAAGACCCTGGACCTGGGAAATCAAGAGGGGGGGGGAAGGTTAGTGGATTGGCAGGGAGGTGGGGTCGTTTGTCGTTACAATGTCAGAGCAAATCGCGCCTACTACAGAATGGGGTCGAAAAAGTAAATTGCGATCTTACTTGACAGACTAAGAAATAACAATTTCATTTGTTTCGTTGCTATTGCTTATAGCCTGACGTGCAAGTCCTGGATGAAAGATATCAGAAAAATAGATCATCAAAGAGGTGTTAATGAGTTATAATGCAATCTTGGTTTTACCTGTGTGTGGTGCCCAGGCCTCGCTTCATGCGCATTCACGCTCCACTCTTCATACTTGGGTCCAGGCCTCTCCAGGAAAAACGGGATGTTATAATAGGAATTCCTGCTGCAGTCTTTTGTACTTCGGCGGTAGCTCTGCGCTCCACTGGACGGGTTGAAGTTTGGTGCCATATCTACTGGACAGTTGGGTGTGGTGTATTTAGGGCCGGAGAAATGAAACATGTTCACGGTCTGGGGATCCAACATACTCATCACCTAGCAAGAGAATAATATCAAGTTGGTTCTTCCACAACTTAGCTTTGAATAAGTTCGAAGTATCAGTAACAGTGGCGCTGCTTTGCGGAATCGGTTGTATTCTAGAATTATTTCAGGGTCGATCACGACATTTTGAGTTATTGTGGCCAGGTACAAAATTAGCTTAAAATTGAAGGAACCCTAAAAATAGTAGTTCATTAAGATAGAAAAAACACCAGCGAGATACTAATAAACCATAAAGGAACAAGGAAGGTTAGGGATGGAGAAGATTAACACGGATTACAAACGAAGAACTCGAAAAATTTAGGCTAAAGGTTACAAGATGCACAAACCGTCACGTAGCTCCGTTAAGACAGGGTTTCGTGACTACAGTTGTTAGTGAGAAAACACAAGGAATCCATGAAAAGCAGAACGTGTTTTATATTTATTTCTATCTGAAATCAAAGCTAGTCCTTTTAGGCTTTTATATTAATTTATTAGATTTTTATACATTTCAATTAATAAATCTTGTCTCTGAGTAAAAACTGAGTGAGTATAAATAAAACGTCTCTCTTGCAATCTAGGAAGTCAGTGGTATTAAACAGAGATCACAAACAATCTAGGCAATCTAGATAGAAAAGAGCGCAAACTGATAAAAGTGACTCCTTTCAGGGGTTAAAAAAGCGGTTTTGGTACCTCTCAAAAGGTCTACAGTGGGAGCTTTTCCTTTCCTTGTATTGAGGCAAAAAAAAAAAAATTTTTAGGGGTTCCTTTCAAAATTTCCGACGAGCACCTCCGTTCTTTTTATATGGGAGTCTCTTCCCCCCCCCGCCCCCCTCCCCACACACCCGGGGGGAAAGATAAGAAGGTGCAGAAAAACGATAGAGAATAGAAGAAGTGGAGACAAAGGAAGATAAAAGGGGGGAAGAAGGAGTGGAATTGTAACATATATTTGACTATTTCGTTATTTACCTTTCTAGCCTCTGCAAACCAGTTCTGCATCGCCCTCCAGCGATTTGGACAATATTTCTTCGCTCCCTCCACCGAGCTACAAAGGACAGACGCGTTTTCGTTGGACTCATTCGCAGGAATTGGCTTGTCTGCAAAGTACATATCTGATTCATTCAGTCGTTTGATGAAAAGTTCCTTGGCGGTGTCATTGCTTGTTTGATTCGTTACACTGCGCGCTATTTCAAGGACCTGAAAACGTATTGCACAATGTCAGCAAGTGAGTCAGTCAGCATGGAAAAATAAACGTGTGCAAATCATCATATGAAAATCACTAATAAAATACACGCATACGGCTACCATTTTACTGACATTTTAGTGAAAAATGTGAGGTTTCATCTGCGATAAAGGTTGGTAAGCAACCATTGGGTACGTATCATATTGAACGAGAGCGAAAAGTAAATATGAATCCACTCTATTCTCGACTACTGATGTTTCCAACTTGATTGAAAATCCTTGAGAAGGAAAGAGGAATTGCTCGCAGCGTATTGCTCAATAAAGAAAGGAATAAAGGTTTTCAAAAAAATGCATTGACTCTGAAAATATATTTACTTCTGCCGAGATTGCATCCCAAAAATTTACCTCTGCAGAGATTCGTGTCATGCCTCAGATTGGCGATACCTACACACGAAAAACCCATCTGGGAAACTATTTTCCAAACACTATACCACAATCATCTATGTAGAGCTGTTTTGTCATTAGAAATCTCTCCACAGTGGGGGGGAGGGGAGGGGTTAGTAAAATAATTGAGTGATGGAATTAACTCCAAAATGGCTATAATCATTTGCATTTCTTTACATTTTAGGGGCGAAAGAGACATTTTCCCGGGGGCGGCGGGGGGGGGGGGGGGGGGGGCTCCAGTATAAAAAGAACAGGGGTGCTCGTCGTACGTTTTAGGGGTTACCAACGCGGTTTTGGTACATCTTAGGGTGTTCAGCGTCAAAAGGTCTTGGTACCTCTTTGGGGGTCTTTTAAAAATTTCCAACAAGCGCCCCCGTCATTTTTATACGGGAATCCCCCACCCCCGGGGACTTTTTATCACAATGAATGAGGTTTACCTCAGGGTAGAGTTTTTTCAACATCTCCTTGCCGAGCTGGTGCACTTGGTCGGGCTTTATGCTTATTGTCGTAAAATATGGCATGATCGATTCGTATGCCTTCTTTCCGTTCAGTGGTTCACCATCTGGCAGCTGTTTGCTTGTGGTCTCTGCTGTTTTCTTTCCATTCACAAACACGTGAGAAAGTGGAAGCTTTGCCAGGCCACTGGAGACTGAGCTCGGAACACAATGCTCAAGGTTCTCTGTTTGCAGGTATCTAGAATTAAATTAAAAACAAAAGTTTCATTCTAAAGTTTCATTCTTAATTTTATTTCTTATTTGTTTATTTCCTTTTTTGTATTTCTGTTAACCGAAAACGATTTTTTATGCAATCGAAGTAAGTATAATTTTTCAATATTAAATAGGAACTTGAGCCTGATATGAACTTTCCATTCAATCTACTCAAAATGAAAATGAAAATGTGATTCCTCTTATATAGTAGATGCATTTTCACGATTCCTTATCTGTCTTTTGTTGTGTACTGCATTTTGCGAGTAGTCTTTCCTTCTCCTCAGTTCTTCTCATAACACAAAATAAATAAATAATAAATAAATATACATTTATATAGCGCCATTTTCCACTAATTGTCCATGGTGCTTTACAATACTTTAAAATTAAAATCCTAAGTTTAAAATCCTAAAATTAAAATTCTAATTCTTTAAAAACCTAAAATCCTAGATCCTAAAAGTTAAAATCCTAAGAATTAAATACGCTATATAATACAATTAGGCTACAAATAAAAAGTAAAAACTACAAATCAAATGCACGCTTAAAAAGATAAGTCTTAAGATTAGCCTTAAAAACTGCCTCTGATGATGAAAGTCTGATCTGGAGGGGTAGTTTATTCCAGAGCCTTGGTGCCGTTAACAACAATATTTTGAAAATAATCCTAAAATGAACTGGCAACCAATGTAAGCTCCTTCCGAATTCCTTCTTCAGTGTCTTACCATATTTGGTTATGTACCACGTGATAGCACTAGCTAGATAAAAGGACGTAAAGCGGAGACTTGAATGTGGAACAAGAGTGTGTAACCTACCTGATCACATCGTGGATAGGTTTACCAATGTATTTTACCGCGTATTCCCGGATGGATTCGTTCACAGTCTTCCTGTTCTCGTCTTTCCATTTTTTCAGGTCGTTTGACTTTAAACCCGCTAAAAACTTGCCAGAGAAGATTGGTTTCATGTATTTCTCGTCATAGATTCCTGAAAATAACGAATGAATAATGCCGTTAAAATTACTGTAGCCCATTTTCTGATGAAATCTTTTGTACCATTTTCATTTCAGCCAAGTGAAAGGAAACTGGAATTAGTTTTGGGTGGGTGCTCCGACTTCAGTTTCAAGTTATTATTCGCGCCGTCCATAAAAGAATTCTTGGTTTTCATATGACGTAGTCATATTCCAAAATTAGAAATGATCTTTCCGTCCGCGGTTTTAGTTTCATCAGATAAAAGACCCTATAGGAACGTGACGTTTGACAATCTTTTAGCTCGAAAGAGTTCTTCTTTTTGTAATAGAGCACTCCAAGCTTTTGCGTTGTGTGACATGAAAATGGCGGCCCGAAAAGAGAGTCGCGTAGGCCAAAAGATGAGTTACCGCTTTAGTTTTTGCTAAATAAACGATGCTTGCACTAGAAGAAGCATTTATTTCAATGTGTCGGAGCTCTAGAGTAAAAATTTTCGTTTCAATTGCAAAACTCAACGACAGATGTTTTTGTTATTTTACGGCCGCCATGTTTGTGCCCCTCCGAAGTTAGTTTTGATCACATGACTGGTGAAAACCGAGAATACCGATAGTCTAGAATTATCAGAATTTTACAGCCACAATTCGAGGCGTCACGCAACACTTCTCCATTGGTGAAACTGCGTGTTGTGTGACGTCTCGAATAACAGACCTATCTGGAGCCGGAGAGCAAATATCATTTTCACATACCTTGTTCTCCTTGAAGTGAAATCTGTAAATAACTACGTTTGAATGAATTGATTCCAGCCAAGCATTCTTCAGTTGAACGAACCATTCCAGCTTTAACACCAAGTCGCAGGTTATTGATATAAGTCGAAAAGGTCTTGGCAACCAACTTCATTTTGTTTAGAAACAAACGCACATCGTCTAGGTTCTTAGGGAAGAAATTACCCAAACCTTGCTCGACATCGGAAGACCCAACGTAACAAATCTGCTGCCAGCAAAACAGATTTGGTCCCATGAGAAAATCGCCGGCATAATAATCGGCATCGAAAGGCAACCCGAAATTGTTTTGAAGGAAATGCTTCAGTTGAGCAATGGCTTTTCTCTCGCGCGGTTTGAGGCGCCGTGTATTGACACCCAAACCATCCAGCTCGTCAAGTAGATTTCGCGCGGAGTCTGTGATTCGCTTCAAATTCTTGGGATCCGGGTTGTAAGGTTTGAATTTTGCCCTCAGCACCGACGGTTCCACGCCACCAGGTTTGTAAACCAAGTCTTGTGGATGAAGATTAAAGTAGGTATCTTGAACTTTCTGCAGAAATGTGTCGACACCCGCTCGCTCCGCTTCCTCTGAATAACTGCAGCGATCGCTTTTCGCACCACCGCTTTGACCGGCGACGGCTGCATCGCATCCTTCACGTTTGGCTTTTGCTAAGAGGACGATACCAACAATAAGAAGAATCAACCCAACTAGGGTGATTATTCCGACAACGAGCGTAAGCAGATTACGCTTTCTCTCCAGCAACATTTTCTCGGCCAACACACAAGCTGCATGTGACAGATAAAATTACGCCCGGAAATACTTTGTAATATATTCGTCCGTCTGTTGATCTGATGGATGGTGTCTTATTGGTTAGGTTCTAGTTTTAACTCTAAATATGCTAAATACCTCTGCTGCTCCAAAGCTTACTTGTGCCGCAGTATAGTGAATCGAAGGAAATGGTTACTATGCCGGGCTTCATATATAGCGTGACTTTTGTAGACGAAAGAAGGTAATCGTCCAAATCGGGATCACTTGGAACTACATTTTGAGTGGTTCACTTATGGTCACTCTTTCATGACTTCACGGTACGTCGGATACGATAATTATAAAATGTAAATTCTAAAGCAAAAAAAAGAATCAATGCCCCATTCATAATCTGCGGCCACAGACAGTGCAATTGTTCTGAATTAAAACTGAAAACAGAGTTCTGGACTGGACGGGAATGGACTAACGTATATTAGACCGGAATAGAGCAAACCTTCCCATGACGCAAACTTTATTTAGAAAAAGAAGTTTCAAGATTTCATGACAGATCGGTCTACACCATAACCATGTGTCTGCATCATCACAACATGAAGTATAAAGATATTATTATTATTATCATTATTATTTTTATTCAGTATTGTTATTGTTGTTATTATTATTATTATTATTATTATCATTATTATTTTTATTCAGTATTGTTATTGTTGTTATTATTATTATTATTATTATTACATCAAATTATGTAAATATTATAGCATTTTGTAAAGCTTAGCTCTAGTTTTTGTCACAATAAACACTCCTCATTATTATTATTATTATTATTATTATTATTATTATTATTATTATTATTATTATACCTCTTTGAGGGATTCAAGCCTGATGGGCACTCGCTAAAAGATACAAAAGATACTTTGATGGGTAAAAACGATCTGCCCTGAAAAAAAAAAAAAAAAAAAAAAAAATTTGAGGACAAATTCCCAATTTCCACCCTTAAAAATAAATCCTCGTTCCTTTCAAATAGAAGTCCCAGCTTTCCCCAGGGTTTGGACTGCTTCTGGGCAAAGGTATTGGTTCAACAATTTTATCTTTTAGTTCATGCTTCCCACAGTATTTAACTTTCCGCAGCTACAACATTTCACAACAAACAACAACAAAATAAAAGCGTGTTGGTTCCACAGAACTGAATCTAGATGCACAATAGTTTTGGTGGCCAAAGGATCGGGAACTCGAGGGAACAGCCCATTAAATAATGACTTGTTTTTCCAAAATCAGCAAAGCAACTAGAAGAACTGGAAAAGATAATTTACAGTTAGTTTCCGGTTCAGCGTTGGATATGCTAGTTTGATGGGGGGCTGGGTTTGATGTTGATTTGCGCAGTATTAGACTTACATTTTAAATCAGGCCTTTGCACAAATATCATGTAAAATCGCCTAAATATCTCTCCGGAAATTCTCAAAAATCCGCTAAATATCACATAAAATTTTCTAAATATTTTGAAAAGCCCCCTAAATATCTCTTATTTGTGTCTTAAAAGCACACCAATTCCGAATCACTGAGGCTAAAATTCTCAAAATTTTCTTGCAGTAGCCGAGCAGGAGTTGAGGAAGAACATTCAGGCTTTTCAATGTTACCAGCATCCGCCATTTTGAAAAATTGCTACTTTAACTTATAGTGATATAAAGTACATTTTTCGAGAAGAAAACGGTGAACTGGATTGTTTCTGGCATAGAACTGTGAATTACGAGAAATAGCTAAATTTTCTAAACATCTCGGAAACTTCTAAATATCCTAAAAAAAATCCGGGTATTTGTGGAAAGGCCCATCTTGGTTACTTTGTCACGCATGGTATTAATTAGCGATGCGACAAGTATTGTTTACATGTAGCAGCGTGTGTGGACGAGCAAACATGGAGACTCCCAAGCACTACTACATTCTGAAAGAGGTGGAACCGCCTTCTAACAAGCCTAACTACATTGCTATAGCAGTTGCTGCAGTGTTGTGCCTCCTAGGACTTATTCTTGTCATAACTGGAGGCGCATTGCTCTCCAAAGCCAGGGATTGCACTGTCGGGTCGACAGCTCCACTCGAGAAATCGGCACCTTGCGACTATTCCGATGAAGCTCAGCGCGTGGAATTGGACATGTTTCTTGTAAAAGTGAAAACAACGTATTACAAAATGAATCCTAATAACGTGGTTCACGATCCTGATTCGACGCCCACCATCATTCGCCAGAATTTCAGTCCGTACAACGCGCATCCAGACGCCATTCGTAACAGGACAGAGGCTGCTCGGGCGCTCTACCGCGAGGCTAAAGATCTTGATCAGAAGGCGGACAGCACGAAAATGAAACCGCGCGAAGTCAAAGCAATAGCCCAAGTCAAGCATTTTCTACAAAGCAACTTTGGCGCGCCATATGATGAGAATTACTACGCCGGTGACTGGATGCTGGGGCCAAATAAGTTCTGCTGGCAGCCGATATGCGCAGTTGGGAACGATATCAAATCTCATTTTACATACAAAAGTTGGGGAATCCAACCCAAGACAGTGGACGACGTTAACTTTGTTATAGATCACCTGAAACGTTTAAATGATTCTTTGATGCAATACATTGAAAATGTCAAGTATGGTGTTAAAGCGGGGTTTGTTCGTCCAGAGGAAGATTGCCAAGATGGATTGTATTCCATTCAACGCACGTATTTCAACGTTTCACAGCAGGGACCTCTGGGTATGTGTATATAATTGACCCTTACAAATTGTGCTCGTTTTCCCTGCTCAGTCACAATCACCGGTGATTTTGGATTTGTGTTTGATGAAAACTCGTTTTCGTGACGGATTAGTATGGACGTTAGGCCTGACCGTAGAAAGCTCCGTTTTCAAATTTATCCGGCGTAGTGTTAACAAGGCCTGAAAGATAAGGTGTTTGCCTACATTCAAGCGTAACCTATATTGAAATTTGCCTTATTTCCCGACGTAGCAAGGAAATGGAGTCAACAAGGGACGTCTGCATGTTCAATATTTCATATAAGCTCTTATTGTACGACGGCGAGCTTCCACGGGTGAAATAGTTTATTCGCTGAGATAACTTGCAGACTCAAGTTCTCTGGCGAATTATTTTGCTCGTGAAATTTGAAGCCCGGCAGTTGCGCTTAATCGCTGGAAATCTTGTTTTATAAGTTTTGTAAGTCTTCTTTGGATTGCGTGATTGTGAATGTATCGGGAGGGGAGACGGGGCGCGGCTTAATTATCGATAAATGTGGAACAGAGGAATGGAGAAGGGGGCTGTAAAACACACTGACTACTGAATAAGCTGGTGGATTTATACTACACAGACACGGACACGGAGATCCGTTAATGAATTTCAAGTAATCATAACAGAAGTAAACCAGTATGACTTGATAACTGAATCTGCATTCGAAAATGGCGACAAGATGGCGCTAAAACCTGATTTACTAGCGTTTATGTTAAAAAAAGAAATAAAAAAAAAAGATAAATAAACGGGTAGCAGACAATGAGAATCTGACACGAGAGATTAAGCAGTCAAATGATGCTTGAGATGGATGAATGCTAGGCTTATCAGTTGGAAGACTCCCAGTATGATTCTACTTTGAAGGTTCGATCACTTTTTAAATCAATATGTAGATTTTGATTTTCCTTCCAATTGTCAAAATTCTCGCACGCCGGATTACGTATCTGTGGTGTCGGGGGGTGTTACTTGCGAAAGAGAATACATGGGGAGGGTGGGTAATCTATTACAGATGCAGGAGCTTGAATCATGCAGACTTGTACTAAAAGATATAATTATTTTGCTCGTAATTTCTCTTGGAGAGATTTCAGTCAATTATTGCTAGGCAGAGCTATTTATCGAAAACAAAACAGGCTAAACTCGCGTTAAAGAGCGCAGAAAATAAGAAAATGGCATGAGAGACGAATGTTAAAGATATTCTATTAGTGGACGATATGCACCATACCTTATTACAGAAAAGTAACCCAACAGAAAATTGACAATTGAAGATTGAAGTTAACCCGATTTTAAAACATGGACAACGTTTTCGTGTTTTCGCAGGAGTTTTAAACGAATCATACACGCAAGAAATGCTGGATCCAAAATGGCTGGCTAACCTCCAGAAAGATGCTGCCGAGGCGTGGGAGAGAGACCATAAGGAAACCGTGCGAACATCCATAAACGAAGCCCTAGTTGAGTACGTGGGTAAACCGCTGGACAGTTTGCTGAACTACCTGGAGTTCAACCATTCCCAGTACTGCGTGCCCAGTAACATCTCCAGTGGCTTGGCAACTCTACCTCTGGAGTATATTTATAAAAACGGCAAGAATACAGGAGTTAAAACGACTGGAAAACTTCCGAACGGGGAGCCTTTAAGTGGAAAGAAAGCCTATGAAATGATCCTGCCCTACTTCACAACCAATCAGATGACACCAGATCAGGTCTTTTCCCTGGGACATGAAATGTTGAATAAGCTTTATCCGAGAGCTGTTGAAATCGCCAAGAAAATCACAGGCAAGCAGGATGAAGCCCAGGCAGTCGATGAGTTCAAGAAGCGTTTAGAAGATCAGAGTATGTTTTTTAACGACGAGAAGATCCCAGAAAACGAGAGCAACAAAGATGCATTCGCGAAGTGTACCAGTATGGAGCAGGCGAAGATTTACTGTCCTAAGCGGTACAAAGCGATGTTGACGTGGTTTGAATATGTCAATAGTAAGTATACTTTAAAATTAAACAGCATTAAACTATTATTGTACGTGGTGTTAATTCTCGTTTTGAATTGCTAAAACTGAATTACTGGTAGCTGTTGTGTTTTGGGGGGTAAATCTTTCCATTGAGTGGAAACAAGTCATTTGAAACCTGTTTAAAACCTAAGAAAAGTTTTGTACCTGGAGCAGCTATGCATAGCACCCGCAATTGTCAGTCACAGATTCCAAGTCTAGAAGAGGTCCTCAGTGAATTGGCTGCAGGGGTGGAGAACGTCAGGAAATGCCTGTAAGATTGAAAGGCAAGGCAAGTTTAAATCGCAATTCGAGAGTACGCTTTGCCGTGCAATGTGGAATCTGAGCAAATGTCACCGCAACGGAATGCGAAAAATAAACTCAACGAAAGTTAAAATTACTAATAGTTACCTATAAAAAGCATGGCATGTTAAGATTTAATTCAAAGTGATAATTTGATTACCTTAGAGTTCAGTATTAAAAACAAGCTCAAGTTATTTTATAGACGTTTTTCTGAAATGTCAAAGACCACATTGCTGATACCTTCACAGTCAAAGCTGTGCCGAACTTGCCCCCAGCCCTTCTTTTGTTCAAATCCAAGATGATAAATACCCCATCTTGGATCTGAATCCGTGAAAGACCAGGGATAAGACTGCATATGCACATTTGTGCGACAGTCAAGCGAGGTAACTGATAATTATGTCACATGACCTTTTGCCGTTTCTTTTTTGAAATAGCTGTCTTGAGTGATCTTGCTCCGAAGACCAATCACATGTTTCATTTCACTGGTAAGCACCAAAGCACTCCTAATTGTCCAGTCCAGCTGGTCGCCAATTTCAACCCGGGGACTGGTTCCCAGAGCTTCCGAACCAGTGATAAAGATTGCACCAAACCTGCGAAGTACAGGTTACCGTTCTATTTGAAAGATATGGGACCAAGATACAATGCCATCTCGGTGGGTGCACACGAAGCAAGGCCTGGGCACCACACACAGGTACGTCATCTAGGACAATTTAGTTGCTGTTGTTGTTGTTTACTACATATTCACATTTTAAAGTTAATAGGCTGCATTGCTCACAGGTTACTCAAAATAACAGTAGCTAGGTAAACATGGATGTCACTCGTAAGGTTCCAATTCTTCGTTTGACGCAATCAGAAATGATTCAACTACGAACGTAACTCGCTCTTGCCGTGTTTTAACTGCAGAAATTTTTAGGAGTAATGTTTGTATTTCGAGTCTGACGCCCTGAATACTTGGAGACAATAAAGAGACAATAAGATTAGACAATAATATTATTCACTAACTTAAAAACTACTTTTGACACTGATCTAAAATAAAAGCATTTTCGGCACACTTTCTGTTGCCTTCGTCTTGAAACAGTGTCACTACATGCATGTTCAGTTCTTATTCACCCCTGGTCCCCTAGGATACTGCCAGGGGTAAATAAACTTGCGGGCAATACTTATTTATGTTCGTTAACGGGGTTGCGGTCTTTAATGGGATGCCTTGAGCTTCCAAGAGATATCTTCCAACAGATATCATTCATTGCGCAACAATTGCTTATAACCATTTCTCCACACCCGCAGTTAACAGAAATATTCGCCAATGTCTGTACAGATCGTTTCCTAGTCTGTTATGCTTGCTTTTCGTCTTCTCTTCTTAATAGGCGCAGGGATTTAAAGAGTTGTTTGGTGACACCTGTGGAGGTGTTATGGGTTGGTTGAACGGCGCTTCGTACTACACCGCGTTCACAGAAGGCTGGGCACTATATGCAGAGAATCCGCTGATCGCTGAAGAGACAGACACTTATGACAACGACCCACTGCAGCTTTATGGAATGCTGAAATGGCAAATATGGCGGGCATTGCGTTTAATGATGGATACTGGACTTCATTACAAAGGTTTGCTGCAATGTTTCCGAGTTCTAACAGCAATATCAGGTCTTGGTTGTTTAAAGAGTGCATGACGCTTTCAACAGAATAGGTCACGACCCAGAGGATCACTGCTGACAACAACAGCAACGCTATCCGCTTGATAGCGATTTAATTGGTCGCCAGAACATAGGCCGCAGACAAGTCTACTATTATAGTGCCACAGTAATTCTCAAAAATTTACTTTTGATCTCTCTTTCCAGGAATGAAGCGATGGGAAGCCTTGAAGCTCTTCGCCGAAAAGGCCTGGGACAAAACCGACAAGGCCGTGAAAGATGTCACTCGTTACCAGAGCGATCCCGGTCAGGCCACCGCGTACATGATTGGTCAGTTGAGGATCTGGCACGTGCGCAACGAAACGAAGGCGAAGATTGAAGAAAATAAAAAGAAATTCAGCGAAAAAGATTTTCACTACCAAGTCCTGTCCCAGGGGTCTTCGCCATTGAGTTACATGGAAAGTCATCTAAACAAGTTTGCTGATTGTGTCATCAAGCCAGACTCCGATGGTTGCGAATACATCACAGGGGACCCAGGTGATGCGGCTTCTAAAAAAATGGATTTGAATGCTAAGAAACCCGCTAAACCATTTCAACCACGTCCATATCATGAACACTATGAGTAGATGGACTGGTGCGATTAAGAAATCCACCCTAAGAGAAACAGTTATAAGAACATAGCCTTTGAAATTTTATAGCTTTATTTTTACCTAGTTATAATCTTGTAACTAAACTGACGTAACACATTTTTCTACCATTTGATTTGATTATTTTGCAAAATTCAACTATGTTTTGACTTTGTTTGTACAAATAGAGTCTCCTGCGCAGACGCTCTTTGGGCTCGTCACGCAATCTCCCTCCATTTCGTAACGAACCAAGAGAGCGTCTGCATAGGAGGCTAGCATAAATAGAGCCTGAAAATTCCACCCCTAAGTACAGTAGAAGCCATCTTGGAAACTTCTTGATGCAGACCCATGGTTAACACGAACAGTTCACGTGGTCCTTGAAATCACGTTTCTCTCCGTAGAACCAGGTTCGGCTTTAAAGAAGTGAATGTGCGGATATATTTCGTACCTGCCTTTGAAAACAAATCCTGTAGTATTTTAAATTCTACCTCTAATCATGGCATTACTAAGTTTTCACGACTGGATGCATATCTGGATTCGGGATATATGGAGCACACATTTTTGTAATTTTCCCTAAGTCTGACCTGTCCTGTAAACACACTCTATTAAACACACTCTTAGCCAAGTACTTCGTACATATCGATCGTTCTATCACAATTATCTCACTGCATTTGGTGACAGAGCAAAGTACATAGATTATAGGCAGGTTTGAGGTTGAGAGTATTTTTATACCTATTTTTGTTGCTTCTACAGAAAATTCATGAGATTAATTAAAACACGTACGAGAAATCAGCATTAAAGAGAATGATAAAAAAAAGAAAGCTTTGTTATTTTGAAGATTACAGAAGACGTTTTGCTCTTAGCGAGACATTTCGAAAGACGAAAGCGAAATAAATATTTATGTTTATCTGGGGTATTTCGCTCTTGTTCAGAACACTCGTACCCTTGGGCAAAGGGGGAAGGACGCTCCAATTTCTATTCTCTGGGGTATAAAAAGGAGTTGAGGCCAGTTACATCAGTCTGCTCCGAGCCAACTGTTGTATGTAACTGCAATGTAATGTATATATGTAACTGTTCCATATCACCAGAGCGCACCCCATTGTGTGTCGCAGGTATTCACTAAGTATTTCTACTCTCCCCTACACCCACTTCAGGGTCACTCCCTAGAACTGAATGGGTACCCTTTACACACACTGCGAGAGTAAAGCGTCTACCCTAATAACAACACGCAATGAACCCGGACAGGTCTCGAACCCAGACGGCTCGGTCCAAGAACGGTTGGAGTGATCAAGCATAGATTACAGGGCTAGCAAATTATAACACTACAGGACACCGTTTGCAAGAAAGAATTGCTAGCAACGAGAGCTCTGACGCTTTTCTTTTGCTCTCGAAACTCCCGCCGGCATCATACTACTCGATAGACACACACTAATCAGGGATTAGATCTTTGATGGAAGAAAACAAATGTATGGCAAACAGAAACTACCCATAACTTGAGCCGTAACCAGTATATCATGTCTTTCCATCGAGGGGCATAGATTCAAAACATTTCCCCAATCAATAGTCAATAGTTTGCGCTTTTTTTATCTTTCTTTTCTCTTTGGACTAAACTTATAATTTCGAAGGAAGTAAAGATTTTTTAAAACGCCTATTAGGCATTTAAAGTTGCAAAATATGTTTCGATTGTAAAATATTTATCGTAAGTTACAAAATAGTGCAAATAAAATATATGTTTATGAAGTGTACAAAAAACTATGAATACTAATATTTAGAGGTATGTAATTGATGCAATACTAATTAATATCATGCGCTAATGTATAGTCGATTAATAACCAATTACACAGATTCAACTGAAAACGGCAGTGGGGTAAAAAACACTGTGTGAGCTTATTAAACTACGGAAAACCACCTACTCCTATAAATGTTTAAAATGAAATCGTATCAGCTACAGAGAAAGACATACGGGGATTAGTTAAGACAGGTTTCCCAAAGAGGCAGCCTTAATCAGCAAGAAATGTCAAAATGTGGGTGGCGTTCTGTTTGTAGATTGTCTTTTCGTTTGCGTTCTGTTTTGTTTCACCACAATAATTATTTGATGCCAATTAACGTAATTGTGTTTTTTCCTATAATTAAGGTGACTGTTGACGATTCTCGATTACACAAAGACATCAATAGGTCCGAGGAACAAACCGAAAATAAAGTATACCAGCTTTTCTATAAATTTAGTTCGGAAAATTATAAACAACAGCAGTCTAGAAAGGGTCTTTAAACAGCAATGAACTAATACAAACTAAAAATTCAAAAGTTTCTTATTACTAGCAGGGGGCTAATCCGATGGCTTCCTTATTGTTCTTTTCAACAACAAATTTACCGTAAACAATGTAAACAATGTCCTTGACTCAGACTTCGGAAGTGTCAATGGAGGTTTTCTCACTTCCATCACCTGTCTTGAAGCCAAGTGTTAATTGCCTTTGTCGGAGGTAAATAGAGCAGTAAATAGTGTGAATAACTCAATTAGAAGTCCTTTCTTGCTTTGCAAAGCAGTTCGATATTGGCAGCATTTCCAATCACTGATTATCTTGAGCGGCTTATTCTACGGAAATACGCTCGTCTCTAAATCAGCGCATGTCTGTGAATTAGACCTTCAAATTTGCGGAACGTTTGTGGACAATCAGTGACGACGGAAAGGATATAAGGACAAATTATATCCGAAACACAGAGACAATTTACAAACACTGAAGTTTGCCAAACAAAGGTGTTTTCACACGCAGTATGAAAAAATACACAAGAAATTAGCAAAACAAATTCAAACTGTGCACTAAACTTTTGCTGGGATCACACAAATCAAAAAAAAAAAAAAAAAAAAACCTCTTTCAAGGGAACTGCAAGAGCACAGAAGCCATTATTTACCGTTTCGAGAAAGTGGCGTCGTCGTATGTCACTAGAAATACAAACTGAATAAACGGTGCAATTTAGTCCCGAAAACAAGCAAGTTCCAGTAATAGTGCTCCGCAGTCAATACTTTTCGTCTAGGTCGCAGAATCCGGCAGTCAAGGAAAAGGACCGTTTGGTACAACGTAACAGAACATCTATATCTGCTTTACGAGTATAACATCAACTTTTTTGGCCTAAACATGAAGAAGGAAGACGTTTATTTATTATATCTATTTGCAAAGAAGACGAAAAATAGGTTCAAACAGTCGATCCCAGACTACAGCCGTTCCTCAGTTATAAACCATATGATGAGATGCTTTTGACTAAGGTCAATATGTTTTAGTAAAGGTTTGTGCAAATATCTAAATCTTTCGTTTCTTCTTCAGTGTTTAACTGAAGAGGAAGGCAGATAGAACTAAATGTTTCCTCGGCTCTGCTTGCTTCCTTCGGGAAAAAAGTGAGCGCAAAGAGATGAAACTTTGAGTGCACTGGTAAAACTTCGTAAACTCAGACCCGTATTTGTCCCGACCAGTATATTTAGCTCTCTTTATCATGACCAATATTAAGAAAATCGCGAAACCAGAAAACTCACAGCCTCTTGGTAGACATACCTGGGGAAAATTTCGAAGATCGAATTAAGCGACACATCGAATGTTAGCGCCATTGTAAGAACAGAATTATGTAGCTCAACTTGTGAATCAGCCTGCATACTAAGCAACTAGAAAAAAGAAAAACATGTTTGTTTTCCATCGTTCCCAAAAACATCGGAGTGATAGTAATGCAAAATTTCAAATTGTGAAAAAACTACATAGAAAAAAGAAAAAGTTCCGTTGATGATCTCCGACGCAGCCACCTGATTGCTGCTAAAAGAGTGCGTCCCCGGCCAAAGGAACAGAAACAATAAACTTTCAAATCATAAATCTTTGCGTTACATTCGAAATCTTTGACAGTTTGTCGAAATACTGCTTTAGGGTTGAAGGAAACACTTGCAAATATCATTGACTTTTTTCTTCAGTTTTTTATTAAAACGACTTTCAAAGGTTTCGCACTTATTTAAGAAAGGTGAGATATATACTTCTTGTTGTAAACGTTTTTTATTGGATTCTTTGTAATGGCGTGGACATTTGAGGATCAGATGAAGAATGGAAAACACATGAAACACGCCTTCCTTCTGTTTCAGAATAAGCACCTTTGAAAAGTTACACAAAAAGGTTAAGTGCCCATACGTCTTTTCCCTTGGATGCAGCAAAAATAGGTTATTTTACCCAACGTGGCCATTGTGTTTTCGCTCCATGGCGCATTTGGTATGTTTTATAATATCCCGCTGTGCAGGCAGTGCGTTAAATCCATCAAGGCAGATTCATGCATTTCACAGCGCGAGAATACAATACAAAAATCTGCTAAAAACAAATCGAATTAGTGCGCGAGGAATCAAAAAACATCTAATCAAAAAATGGCATCTTAATTATATTCACTGAAGGTTCTATTTCAAATGACAAAGTTTATGACTTCAAACTAAAACGGTGCACCATGCTCTGCTGAAGCAAAGAACAAACATTCTATAGCAAAACACGAAATTGCAAGAAGAATAAACTAACAAAATCGTCTTAATGACTTTTTCCTGAAGTTAGTTTCTCTAATGACCATTCCTACCGGCTTAAATTTCAAGCTCGTGGACGAATTAAACACAAATTACGCAAAGTTCATTAGACCCTTTCCGCCCAAACTTCATTATGCCGTGCGAATTAGAGATATCCGCCGAAACGGACTGTGATCCGTGCCGCCAATTTTGTACTTCTGAAAGAATGGAAATATAAAACGGCTTTTCGTTAAGTTTGTGTGATCAATAATAGCACAATACTAATTTTCGGCTACGATTGTAATTCCTTTATTCATATTTCTTTTTAATAACCCGGTGCTAAGTCGCAATTAGGCGATTAATTGTACTATTTATTACTTTCTTTCATTACCGTCTTTCATGTGCCCCATTGGCAAAGGGAAATGGGCGTCCACAGTTCAAAATGGCATTGAGTTTTGACAGAGCAAACCACAAACTTCACTAAACTTCAAACACTCCTCCCGTTTGCAAACGACAATTCATAAAACTCAGAGATTAAAGACATTTATACTTTTACCCCAAATTTGATCGATCATGGGTAACCTCTATATCTTTAGGTAAATACACACGCAATGTCTGTTGAATCAGAAAAACGGTTTATTTCGGATAGGAAAAACAGTGGCTTTACGTGAAGGCAGACAGTTGCAGTTTCCTTATTAAAGATTTATAGCGAAAGTTGTTTTTACTAGATCGCTACTACTGAAAAAACGAACTGAAAGCGACGGAAGAAATATCTTGTACGTCGCTTGTATTACTTAAGATAATAATTTTAAATTCCTTTTTAGTACACCATATACATGTATGCACGGGTTATGTAACATGTAATGTCAGGCTAAAATCGAACTTTGCCGTGATAAAGTAAACGAAGTCTAGAACTATTTTTAAGCTTTGACGAGATTTTGTTGTAAGACACTCCGCCAACTGAGTTATGAACCTTCGCAAAGATTTTCTAAAATAACCTGACGCCGATGATGAGTGAAGGATAATTTCAACACGGTAGAACAACAAAAAATGTGCAGCAACCAAAAACTTGTGGGCAGCTTAAAAAAAAAAAGGTCTACAGGTATGACTATCGAAAAGCAAGAAGGCCTGCGTGGCCATATTTTAAATTTTGTACGTACTTGGTATAGATTGTTTGGGTTTCAGACCAGAGTCAGCACAAGATAAGGGCAAGGTAATGCCTGATATAATTTTAAGCCACAGAAAGAATTAGCACACAAGAAAAACTTGAAATTGAAATTTTATTTATTTTCCAGCTTAACTATCTTTCTAAAAGGACGATTACCTTCACGGCATAGACAGGTTTTGTTGTTTGCCTTCACGACAAAACGATAGCATGAAACTGAAATCAAACTGCACTATATTTCTTTAAAAATTTTCAGTTACAGTCTATAATTTTAAAATCCGAAAAGAACACCTTATAACCTACACAATTCATTAAGTCCAGCCAGTTTTTAGCGTCAGTGCCATTGGCAACTGTACGAAAACCAACCCTCATATTTCTGAACTGGGTAACTTGGAAATTATTATTTTCATCAAATTAACAGGACGTCAAATTGAAGACAAGATAAGAATCAACCCTTCCGATAAGCCATTTAAAAAATTACGTTTGTACTGATTTCTAGACGTGAAAGACACCAGAGACAGTGAACGCAGTAATATCGCCGTAATATGGACCACATTTGAATTTCTAAGAAAGGCGCTTGTTATGCGTTTGGGAACTGTGCCCTTGTCGTAACATTTCTATTTCATCATTTTTGCACGTTTTGAAGTGCGAAATTTTCATTTAGCGCATGGAAGCAGCCTCGATTGGCCAAGAAAATATGACACAAATTCTACAAACGCTACATTCTAATGGATTCAGTGCAAACGAAATTAAAAAAGAAAAACGAAAATGCAACAAATTTGTTTGTTTGTATGACACTCACGACTTTTATCTAGACATACGATCAGTTAAGGTGGCAAAGCCAAAGGATATCTATTCAAGTCGTTAGTTTCATGACGTCTTCCCGCTTTCTGAAAAGCGTGGTTTTTACCACCATCATTATCTACAAGAGCTTTCTGGTTTTAGCACACGCGCGAACGCTTAAGACGGGCTAGGGAGGCATTTATTTACCTAACATGAAAAACAGAATAACTAAAAACCGCCGTGAGATTTCAAAACGACTGTAGAAGTTCTCGAACGCACTTCTTAGCTCAGTTCGCTTGTTTACGACACTAGCAATCTCACCATTTAGCAAAGGACGGTTGTGACAATCTATCTCCACCGTTTGAGACCTATGATAAGATAAATTGTTTTCCGTGACTTCTCTGATACAGAAGGTAAATTTGCATGTTTTGAAATTCCTAGTATTTAGAAAAAAGTACATCTAAAATTAAAATCCGTCCGTGGACTTGATCTGCGAATGATATTCTTACACTAAAGAAATTAAAAATGTTGTTTTGAACTTCGTCGCCGTATTTAATGCGCCTTACGCGATTTTTGAAAGAAACAAAGTGTTATTAGAATTAAGCACGAATATCAACACTTCGTGTAATTTATTTCATTTATAAAAGTAGTATAATATAGGTTTTCGTGTATATTCAAAATAAACCATCAACCAAACTGTATTCTAAAACTTAAACTAAGAGATAGAAGAACAGTAGTGCTAATGAATGAATGCATCATCAGAAAATCGTCGAATATTTTAACGATAGAAAAATGCACCAAAGGAATATGCACGGTGGTGGATAGCGTCAGATCAGAGTTAGCTATCAAGATTTTTAGAGTCCTTAATCTTAGCAACTGAAATAAACCTGATACATCCACCGTGAATGAGACAAGTGGCATAACTCAAGTTCAAAATCGCAATACCTTTCGCAATATATACATGGTAAAAGCAAAATTCGACTCCAAGTATTGCTTCCAGAAAACTTTATGCAAAAGTACGTTATAACTCCGCTGATTTATATCTACGTGGAAACGTTAGAGGGGCAAAAATCCAAGCTTATGGAAGAAGATATTCTCGGGCGTTATTAGAATTATTCATACAAAGCTGATTTACTGACACTATTCTTTTTACTATTAGCTTTTGGTCTATTCACATGCCCGGCAGTTCCCTGAAAACTCTCAATTATCGTTTACGAAACACCAAATAAAATCAACTGACTTAATATGAGTCTTCTATTGTTTAAACCATTCATTAATTTACCGAAATTGTCCTCCATTACAAACGTGAGTTACAACATCTCGTGCAGTTTCGAAGAACAACTCTTAAAAGCATGGTGCAATTTTTTTTTTTTACTTTTTTCGAAGCACTGGCCTCAAACAACGCCCTCGCTATATTCTAAACAACAAACTGTAACACGGAGTGCCACAGTTGTGGGATCACAAAGTATCAATTTTTCACACGTTAATCGAACTTCTCCGTGCAGGGTATATCTACTAAGTATTTAGAAAAACTCGGTGGATTCGATGTCACCTTTAAATCTCTGATTTAAACTTGACGACAACTACCTGAAGCATGAAGTCAACGTGATCGCTAAGTCGATAAAAGCGCCATGATTCGAGTCCATTTCGTGCCTTTTTTTAAGATTTTATTTCAACCACTAGCGAAAACACTCAGTCACAAATACGATATAATAAGATCTACAAGACTGTCAACCATGACTGGTCTAACGAGGTAAAAATGATTAAATTTTAGGTAATTACAGGCTTTGGTTGCAAAGAAGACTTAATCGCAGAAAACGAGCCCTTATGATTACGAATAGTAGTAATCTTAAGTGTAGAGAATACGAAGATTACAATTCTACGTCTGAATTCCATAAGCAAGTCATTCTGAAGTTAAGTTCTATCCACAGGAAACCTTGGCACTGAAGTAACCTTCATCTCGTAATGCAAATGGCGCAACTTTATCATGAACTTTTGACAGCTATCCATTTTGACACACAATGAAATATTGAATCCAAATGGAAAAGATACCACAACTACACTGACCTAATGAGAAGTGAGAATTATTTCAAAGTATTGGAATATTCCTTTCTTTTTGCATTTCTACATTTTCTCCTTGTTATGTATTGCAATTTTTACAATGTAAAAATTATAAAGGTCTGGAATCTAAAAAACAAAGTATTAAGAGTACAAGTGGAGTTAGGTTGACCGTGAGCGATTTCCAGAAAATATATTTCAGCAGAACTCTGAGAGATAATAAGTTATACAGTTTTCATCTTTTAAGGTGATATCATGTGTTTGGATACTACCTTTAAAACAACGAAAACGAATCCTTTTTAACAAACAAGTTCTTTCGATGATTTAGCTTTCGGCACGAAATTCTTGAGAACGCGAAGAAAGCCAATGCAGACTTTACTTAACTCTCTCTCTAAGTTAAACCAAACGCACTGATAATACATGTGTCTATTCGCGACCTATCATTGAGTTGTATGAAAGAGCTCGCGTGCACTCCATAAAACAGAAAGGAGATTTTGCTACTAAACAATAACAATAAAACCTACAATATAAATGACACTGATTAAGTAAAAAGTAATAAAAAACAATAAGAAAAGATCCAATGTCTCAAGGAAGTTCTCTTTCTCAAGCCTTACTTCAAAGTTATTCCTAACGCTCTTGATGAAACAGCCAGAAAAATAAGAAATTAAAGCAATAAAAGTCATCTAAGATTCTTAAACGTGAGAAAGCAGAGGCAGCCAGTTAAACTTGATCTTTTTTTTTTTTTTTTTTTTTCAATTTGTCCAAGGAGTTTTTGTTAATACAAATTACATAGTCCGTTATTTCGTATTTAACGACAAAACTCGCAGATTTGATGAATGGTTGGCACGAAATATAAAAATTTACCTAGGATATGAGAAAAAATGACGCTGAACTGATAGGCGTTCTTAAAAACCGCAAGCAGATGGTAAAAGCTTTATTTGTAGTCCTAACACGGTACAATATCGCAAAAACCGCATTAAAATCATAGTACATTTACATTTTCGGCAAACGCCAAAAAACTGTTTATGACAAGTTCGATAGTGCGGAGCTCGTGGTGTCTATAGATTATACAGATAAGAGAAAGAGTTAAAACAAACCAAAAACAAAGACGGCCAGCTAAGTTTTTCTTTTTTGGAGACGAAAGTAACCGAGTTTTTCTGAGGTAATTGCAGCAGTATACGGAATTGTATTCGTAGTTTACGCATTTTCACGAGTTCTTCTGTTCTGTTCGATCCACTTGTCCTCCTCCAAACGGTAGGAGATCCGTTTGCCGCTGTGCTGGGTAGGGCTGGGTTTGTGCCTCATTCGGTGCTCGCCGAGAACTTGTTTTTAAATCAGATATTTAAAAGTCATCAGCGTGTTTTAGCGACATGATGTCTCGAAATCCTGGCTTCTTTGAGTAGAGCACCTGCTCCATGGCATATTCACGATTACGTTCACAAGATGGTTTCCCTTCGCCTACTCACCATTAAAATTCCCGCCAACAGTCTGCTGTTTTAGGACGATTTTTTGATAGATCGGCCACCAAAAGAGTTTTACCTCTAAAGGCATTCTTTAACCGCGAATACAAAAATTTCGACATAAGCTCAGTATCAAACATTTTGGATTTATTTCCTTTAAATTTTGATCCATTGAAGAACCTTTGAGATAATACTACTCAGTTTAAACTTTGTAAAATTGGTGGCCTAATTTGCAACGAATCTTATAGTTAATATTTTGTTGTAGTTTTTAGATAAGAAAGATATAGGAACTGAAAGAATCGGCGATAATCAGCATACCAATGTAATAACTTAGGATTTAGGTATCAGAAAAGTTGCGCGACAACTACAATGGATATTCATAAATAATTCTACTTTTTCTAACTTGAGCTTACCAAGAAAATAATAGCTGTAACAAAGCTTGTTTCGCCATGATCCTACCTGAAAAAAGAGATGACCTTCTCGATTAAATTCGTCAAATCCCGAGTTCTTCACTCCACCGTCGCTGCATTCTCCAACTGACCTTGTTTTCTTCATACAGGAGGAATAGCCACATAGCAATAGATGGACTCCGCTGTCTGAAGCAATAAGACAGCCCTTACTCTCATCGAACGCTACTCGCCATCTTAAGTACACTGTATATACTTGGGCTTAATAGTGTCTGTTTTACCACCCGTTCTATATATTCATAAACGATGAAATGAAAAAAATAGACAAAAATTAAAGCAAGGCATGTATATATCCGATGATTAACCGCGAAATGGATCTTGTTCAGCACAGTTTACGGAATTTGAGTCCATTAGGAGCAAAGGTTGATTTAAAGATTGTCATAATCAGTGCTTCGTCTAATTTCTGGATTATTCTGTACATTCACGACCGGCTGATTTCACGAGCACTTTAGCGATGCCTTTTAGCTCGCGGTTGATATATGAAGGAAAACGAGTTTTGTTTCTTCTTTCTCTTTCTGCGCCAATAAGCCACTCTTGGCCGAGACAGAAACTGAGAACTGACAGCGATACACTAAGAAATGGAGGCCGCATCTTGTGATGGAGACAAGAGATCTTCTTTAAGAAAATTTAATTTATTTAACTCAATCATACAGCTTTCGTTTTGTGTTCTCATAAAAGACTATAAAGCAGTTTAGAGTACGCCATGAAGTTTTTAAAAGAAATTGCTTAATGTGTATCAGACATATTGGTTTTTAAGGGTCTGAAAATGAATAGACTACTGTAATAGTCGAATCAGTATGAATGCTAAATTTAATATATTAAAAAAGAGAAACAAGGCCTGCAAGAACAATATTAGATTTAAGTTTCGCTGACAAGTGAATTGCTATCAGTTTCAGATGTGACGCTTAGAAAGCTTAGCATTCTTCGAGCATTAAGACTCGCTCAATGTTTTCAAACCTGGGCTGTGTTTTCTGTTGTGTGAAGCGGGTTCGATGCTATATTCAAAATTCAGGTGAGTCAACCAGCTTTGTGGAAAAGCTTAGTATGTTTGCTCTGGGATTTTGTATGCGAACAACTGAAGTCTGAAAAGTCCCAGAGATTATTTATGAATGTCTATTGTGACTTTGGCGCAAAGATTTTTGCCGTGGGCTCAAAAGTCAAAATGTAGCCACTTTATTCAGCCAGTATACCAGCGTTAGGTGTAGGCGGAAGGGGGTTGCAATAACAATATTGTTTTGGCGGGAAAATCGGTTTATAGCGCGAGGTTTAGTCACGAATGCTAGAAGCATCGCGAAGAGAATTTCAATCATTTTACACTGAACCGCATCGCCTTCTTTCTTTGGAGATTAATTATATTTAAATGATAATCCACTCGGGCGCTAAGTATACAGAAAGTCTAATGCCATGAAAACAACAAACACAAAGACGACACGTTGCACGAAAAAAGAAATCGTGTTTTTGCCCAGACAATTTTCAGTGCAGGCAGACGACAAAAAAACTGAAATTTCAAACATGGCCACCGCGAGTAACTGCTCTCTCGATATCACATACCAAGAGTTTTCTTATTTAAATATCAAATTGTTTTCTAGTCAACAAAAGACACTTCACCGTGTTTGTGATATTAAAAGTGCTGGTTTGAGGTCGGAACAATGGATCGGAACTACTCAAATAGCAGATTTAAGCGGTCATATGTAGTCGCGAAATGTCACATGGAGACGCTTATGAGAAGGCAAATAAACCAACATCACTTTAGGATCTTTGTACAGCGCGATTTGCACCAATTAACTTGCAACGATAACTAGCATATTTTGAGAGTCACTAACCACCAAAGTAAAACTTCGGAGTGTATTTTGTTTTTTTTTTTAACAAAGTAAGTAATTACATTAAAAATGTCGTATTTTCATTGTGCAAAACGCTTGCGATATCTTTAGCATTAAAAGTTCTTTTTCATTACTGTTCCTTGAAGCACGCGGTTTTATTATGCTCTTTGTACGAACACATTCTAATCAGTAAATTTCGTTGTAATTAATAATTAATCAAAGCCTCAACCCCAAATAAGTAACATAAAATGAATATTTCTCTTGAGTCAATGCTTCGGTCATAACACCTTAGGCTAAAAAAATATTGAAATACTGACAAGTTCTGAACTAATTGAAACTTCTTTTAATTAAAGGCAAATTGATTTGGCTTTCGTGCGCAGCGATTGGTATTTAAAATTTGTTCGCTTTCTTTTAATACAATGCCAAGAACTTCTTCTCTCGTTTACTAAAAATTGTTGTATTTTAATATTCAGATGACTTGATTTCTATCTTGGTTCGTTTTGCTGGTTGGGTATCTATACAGGTGAAAAATGGAATCAATTGGAAAATGAAGCGAATTCAGCCGTTATATTGAAACTTTCAGCATATTTGTAAACCTTCAGGAACTATACCTGTCTAAAAAAGATTTCTTAAATTCACGAGAAACCAAATTAGACACATTATCTTATCTCTTTCGGATATCGTCTCGAATTTACAGATAAATTAGTTTTCTAAAGATTCATTTGGCGAATTAGTATAGGAGATTTCTATTTCTGCGCAAAGAAAAACAATGTAATGTTTATCAGAGATTTCAATAAGCATAGTGAAAAAAGTAATATAACCATCAAAAGTCGCCAAGTCTCTCGCGATTGCAGGAAAAAAATTCAACATTTCACCCCCCGAGCAGACATTTGCAGAATTCATTGAGGCCATGGAAATAATAACCATGTAAAAATGTTAATGGTGCAATTTAGAAAATTTTATTAATTTCAAGGTGATCATCTCGGCGTCTTTGCAGCTGTCCGAGGGAACATCTTATTTTTGTACTTTCTGTTTATCAAGCATAAAAGAAGCGCATACACGTTGGGCTGAGTTTGTACAAGGATTTCCTCTCTCACGAGCCAAAGTTATTGGTATCTCTTAAGCTTTTCTCCGGACCATTAAACCCTTTGTGTTATTGCAGAGCAAAGTTGTCGTCCGTGATTAAGGCACTTCCTTTTCATTGCAAATGATGTGCGAACGTTTTTCAAAGTTGTTTTGGAGTAACAATCAAATCAATACTTTGGGCTGATTAGGCTGCCAATCGATATTTGAGACTGCAAAATGTTAAAAAGTAGTTTATTCCTCATGTCATGAATCTTGCCATGTAGGTGGCATGGGGTTAAATGCCACATAAAAACCCTTCAGCGATCGCATGCCGGCCGGTAATTATTTAAAAACCATACGAAAATGTTAGTTTTCTTTAAAGAACAAAAGCTGTAAGCTAAACATGTTTGAGTAATTAGGAAAACGATGAAACAGTCATACACAGTGAATGAATACAAAGGGGTTTGTCAAAGATCAAGGAGTTTCTTTAGCACGGCACGAGCCGTGTTTTCGTACATGCCTGGTAACGCTACAGGATTCTTTTTTAAGGGGGAAGTGTGGGTCTGCCTCCCGCGTGTTTCGTGGAAATATTCACGGAAGAGGAAATCGTATCAATAAATGCCTTGCCCAGAGCTATACGACCTCACAATCACGCTTGATCCCAAAAACCAAAGAAAAATTACATTAAATTCCACGCCAAGATGTCGAACTTCATCTTTCGTGCCCCACGAAAGCCTGGAGCTGATGAAAGCAAGTGCTATCGATTTAATTAACAATTAATATTTTATTAATCACGTTAATGACGATTCAGTTTCGTCTAATCACGGCCTATTTGATCAATTATTTGAAAGCCAAAATACTTCATCACAAACAAATGCTCCTTAATTAAGAGAATTACTGTGAGCGCTACATGGCAAGAGCCGCGATAGAAGCGAACCCGTCAGCGAAACGTGCTTGAAAACTCATCGTAATTACGCGCCATCGAGTTCGGAACGCGCTGAGAGCCGATAGAAGATTGCGCACTGAAAAGCGAAAAAATTATATTACGGGCGCTTAATTTGCCATGCTCTCATGTTCAATTAGCACAATTAAATATTAATATAGAGTGATTTGCTTACATGCTTTCTGATCCGGTGGTGACACCTGACATAATTTTATTAGAAAATAGCGCCACGGCGCGCTCTGATTGGACGGCCGCGGCTATAGATATTAAATCCGAGGTAATAAGCACTCTACAAAGAAGGCCGAAAGTTTGGCAGAATCGCAGAAGATTAGTAATGGAGCCATCGAACGACGCGCACGGTCCGGTCAGAGGGCCTGCCATGGATCACCGCGAAGATCATACAACAACTTCTTTGCTGGAATTAGTGCCAAGTTTGGAGCACTCGATCGTGGGAATACTCAATCACAACGGCGAGCTAAACGATCAGGATTCAGGTAGGGGCTATCTTGTTAGGGTAACAAATCGTCGAAAATTTTCTGGTCATCATTCACATTAACCCAGCTTTATAAAAAATAAATTTTCTAATGACTTGAGTGAGAGCTCGTTGTAATTTAATTCACTTTATATCTGTCTCAACAGATAGCACCAAGAACGGCTGTGTGGACGGCAAAAGCTCCCCAACCGAGCATAGGAAGATCGATACTGTTTCTATCGATGATGAAGATAGAAAAGCTAGTGATAGCCAAGGCGTCAAACAGAAGCGACATCGCACTCGCTTCACACCAGCTCAGCTCAACGAGCTTGAGAGATGCTTCGCTCGCACACACTATCCAGACGTGTTCATGCGAGAAGACCTTGCAGCGCGAATTGGTCTCACCGAGTCGAGAGTTCAGGTACAAGACTTAAATACCGGCTATTTATGATTAACTCGATATCAATGGGAGAAAAATAGCAGTTTAAGGATCTTTTGGTATAATGAAGTTTATGTAACGGTTTGTTTTGCGATGGAAAACAAAAACGCTCGCTTCGTATAAATAACTCTTAATATTTGCCACTTTTGCTCGAAAGTCAGTCGTACAAGGTAGGCAGACTAGTTAGAGTTTAGTATCTGATTTCTGCTAAATGATAAAATCGTTTACGTCGCCACCAATTTTTTTCCGGCTATAATGATATATTTGTATACTTTTCTCCCTAATCACTTTCACACTGCGGAAAGACTTGTACAAACCTTTCACTTCAAAGAAACTGTCCCAGGACATTATGTCAGAAAACGCGCAATATTTGCGGGAAGAAATCAAATTTTATTGCTGCGAGGACGATTTATTATTTTTATCGCGAACACAACAAGACTTGCCTTTGTGGTATTAATTTGGTTTTTGTTTTGAGATACGCTTAACCGGCGGTCTTAAGCGAACGAGAAATGGCACGTTCCTTGCGGCTAAATTTACTGAAGATAACAATACTTTGTGTCATAACATATATGCGTTTAAAAGCCGTATATTTATTCTATCATCTCTTATTTTCGGGGATTTTAACCGTTGGCGTGGCAGAAGTCCTATAAAGAAGGCAGACCGCACATTTCTGAATGTACACAATGAATAGATTATTAAAAACACATTCAATAGCAATGGCCAAAATAAACCCATTGGAAATTCTAATGAAGGAAGCCTAAACGGAAAAGGTCTCTCGTGATTTTTAAAAGTTATCTGAGCTATTATGACTAAGAAGTGCAAGTGAATAATAGACACGCAGAAAGGGAAGCTATTATCTCCTAACAGTGTGTTGCAATTGTCAAGCGAAGCGTGTTTACACCAGCCAAAAATAATTGCTTTTAAGTTTTAACCAGAATCGAGAGCCTACTTTTCTTTCTTTAGCTTTGGATCAGTTTAATTGGGAGCTCTCTCGTTCGCTGTTCTGGATACTCCATTAGAGTGCCGAAGCATGTCAAATTTCGGTTATCAAAGAATCGATATTAAACGATGGAAATTAGCTGCAGCTCGCCTCTAAACACCTGTTTCAATACATTTTGTGCTTTGATCGCAGACAGCTGAAATTCTTACTATAGTTTAGAAAATTCGTTCTAGAAATACAACGTGGTTTTCGTCTTCGATGCGCGTAGAGCGTTATCACCATCTGCGGTGAAGTCATCTTTGGTGCGATTTTGTAAATAACGCCATATCTTCAATGAACCAAGAAAATACTCCTTATAGACTGTTTAGAATATCTACGCTTGTAATACGTGAATTTGAAAAGTCACATGGAAGATATTAAATTCTCCCCTGGAGCTAACGAAGGTTTTCAAGCTCGGTTTGTGGAGTTTTAAGGTGGCTCTTGATCGCGTCGAACGAGATTTCAAGAAAGACAATGGCTTCTGAAGTGGAGCGGTCTCGTACGCTGGACCGAGCTGCTTTAGAGAAAAGCGTGATTTGAAAGACAAAGCAGCGACCGGTGTTTTTGAACATAATTAGAATAGCTATAAAGCGGGTAGGCTTGGCTCTGCAGTAATTACGTTTTTCATTTCACCATGTTCTTGGCCGCGTTCTTATAAAGAAAAGCGAAGTTAAGAAGTGGATTACCTCAAAACCGCCTTAGAATTAAACGGGGCTCGGTATCAGACCCTGTTTACTTAGAAGAAATATTTGGCATGGTTCACAATCCGCTATTCTGCTGTACATTCTACAGCAGAAAATATTGCCTTTTAATAACTTGGCAATATTAAACTACAACCAAGCAGTGCTCGTGATTCGTCAGTGGTAGGCTTTGACTAAGACAACATGCACAAGACTTTACTTCCGTTTATATTGCTTACAGTTACTGCAGCGAGTAATAAAATTAAAGATAATTATGACAAAAGTAGAGTTCGTATCGAGTTTAGTTATTCTTATTGTCGTACGTGATTGTTCCGAGAAACTAAATGATTAAGATCACAAAAGAACCAGGCTTTTGACCACAATTATGCTATTTTCGTCTCTTACTCAACGACTTATAAATCAAAAAGTCACTACATATACATTTGCACATGACATTTAACCGTTCTCTTTTAAGTGGAACAGATTTTTTCGTTTTTGGCTTTAGAAAGGAATTTCATTAATAGTGTGTCACTCTCACTCACGAGCGCCAATATGTTACGCTCTGATTAAATGGAGTCTGTGTTTGAACACCAAGCATTTTAATGTATACGTGTTATTGAGAAGAAATAGCTTCTTGTACTTATAAGGTTAGCAGATTGTTTCGAACAAATCGTAGCAAATTGAAAACATTAGCCAGCGCCACGGGTGGCAAATTTTTAGGCGTGTCAAACCGATGCTTCTTGCTATGAGAGGTAGATAAACATGGACGACCCCAGCCCCGCGAAAGAAAAAACCAAAACAATTTAACTCAAGCTTCTAAACGTTCGTGTACAACTTAAATTAATCGCAAATTGCAAGGAAATGCGACCAGAGGTATTAAATGTAACTTAAAAATCACATTTCATTTAATTCTGACGCCTGCACTTAGTTTAAGTTAAACTTCTGTTGACACAAAACTTTGCACACGAAAAATATCGTCGCGGGTTTGCGCGCTGCAGTCGTGCTATAGGGATTTGATGTATTGCGACAAGTTAGACACGCGGCGGTATTGCACACTGAGGCAATACCAAGACTTATTTACCGGGATATTTTCTGAACCATTGTACAAAACATTCTATAGCGGTCGGCACATTGGCGGCAAGGACCTGTGTTTGCTTTAGAGGCATCGATAGGTTACGCCGGGTTGATCAAAGTGTAAAATGAAAACATCAAGTCTTTTGTTTGCGTTTCCTTTTTCTAGCAATAACCGAAACTGCAAAGAGGATAAAGAGAACTTAGCCACTGTACCGTTGTCAAGGAAATGTAAGACTTTCATGGTTGTCTGCTTGTCAAATGGGCTGCTACGCTGAAGCTTGTTCAAGTCTGTTAATTCGGCTTTTGCTTTATTAACTACTGTAGGTGAAAGGGCTAGGAGCGGTATTTATCAAAGATTGGAGCTGGTGAGAAAGTAGCCGGCCTCACCAGCAAGAATGTTACTATATATTCAGTAAAGGTTATTAAACAGAAGCTTCCTTTGTCGGCAAAAGACAACTTTGATTATGGCAAATCTGTGGTAAACGAAATTCTAAAACCAATAACAAATGGGCGAGATATTAAAAGAGGTGGGAAAAGTACAGAGTGTATACTCTAGAAATACAAAGATGGAAAATAAGTACAGATTTCTTCGCCATCAAACAACCATTCACTCAAAGGGATTGTATAATACATTTAGAAAGTTATCCACCTTAACCCTGCGAAGAAAAAAAGCGTCCAAGACATGTAGAGGAACATAAACATTTTAGTGCTATATGTTGCACTTAACTGAAATAAAAGCGTGTGTTTTACTCGACCCACAGAGGCCAGCAGAACCATATTTCGTGCTCGAAAGATAAGAGACTCATTTCTTTAGACGCTTGAACAATTACCTTAAAATGCATAAGGATACAGGAGTATTGCTCGTTCCTCCTCTCTTGGCCTTACACTGACGAAATTTGAGCAACAGAATGTGAGAGGATAAGTTTTTATTTAGAAAATATCTAAGGGAAATTCAATATGTGTAGCATATGCTTTGGCCTACGTATGAAGACTAGCAGCCGGTGACACTTTGTTACTGAGAAACGGGTACCAGCATAAGATCACTTATCACAGCATTAATCTTTGTCAAGATCACAGCGAAATTTGCTACATTCGTTCAGAAACAAAGTTTTCTGAGAAATCTTTGATTTCCCCTATTCAAACAGCAGCTGCGAGTCTGAGAAATATGTGAAAACTTCCGAAGTGTTTTTCGTTGGCGTAGACGTGCATCTGCTCTCCTTAGTTCATCATTTCTTGCCTTGCGGTTGGGCTAAAATAGCTTTTTAAATCGATACTCAAGAATTATTTATTATAACTGAGGAAAGGCTCTGAGTTTAGTTCTGCATGTGCTTCTTTGCTCTGTTCAAACAAAAGTATCATTTTAGTTGTTAACTTGCGCTGACATTAATTTTCTTTATCGCCAAATTGGAGTCTTGTTTTATTGATAGAAAATGTTAACATTTAACATGCTTTTTCGAATTCCTCAGACGTGAGTTTTTGTTATCAAGGTAAGCAATTTTCCCTTCTAATTCAAGTATTTTGCTTTCTTATTTTTGCTGGTTAGGGCCAATACAAACTTTATCAAAATTAGCATTTTTCTTGTTTGCACACAAAACTAAACAACCACGATTTGTCGGCGAAATAAAAGTTAACTACACTTCTGTTTAAGTTATATTCAACACAGGATAGAAACACTATTTCTTAAGAAAGACGTAATGTCTGAGATTTTGTTCGTAGTTGTAAGACTCCAATATTTGTTTCGACGCTGTTTGAACATCAAAAAGCTAAACAATGTTTAGTTTGCCGTAATTCTCGAGCTTGTTAAATTTCAAGTGACTTCTCGCAAAATACGGAATAATTGTGTGTAAATCGATATAATCATTTTCCGACAAGGCCGCGACGAAGATTAATTAAAAACTTCACTCTGGTGTTTAAACAGCTTTGTAGGCACAAATTTTGGCAGCCCTGGTTTCCTCTCCTAGGCAGGACCTTCTCGGAAAAGGAAAACACCAATTTGATTTCGCTACCAGAGGTTAACTATCCACAACAATTGCTCCATATCCTGGGTATTCAAAAGGCAATTAACAATCTTAATTTCCACATAGATTGGCTCGTTTCAAAAGGCTTGGTTTTGAGTCCGTGTTTTTATTAAATTTATACTTTTTCAAAACAATTTCGCACGACAAAACAATTACACTTAAGACTGCTGTTATTGCCATAGGAAAGAGCTCCAATCGGATCTTTATACCTTAACTTTTTTTCGATATCAACTTCGCTAAGATATTTTTTATCTAGTTAACGTTGCCTTATCGACTATTTCGGCAGTTTAATCTTAATTGAAATATGTTTTCCTAATGCAATCATTTATCATCAAATCTGAATATACTAATTATTTTAAATGGAGTTCATATCATCCATTGCTTTTATGCTTTCACTTCGGTCACCAACAACTGAAACAAGCATTTACAAAAAAGAGGCAAATATTAATCGTTCTCAACTAGAAATAGTTTTGACAGTCTTCATTCGATTTAATTGGCAAGTTCTAGTTTAGCTCAGAGTAGAAAAGAAAATACTGCTTTTCAGGAAAAAATAATATTTCAACTCGTTATCTAAATTCTTATGATTAGCAAATGGGCCGAACCGACGCTTAAAGGAAGGGCCTGGCAAGAAATACTTTGAGAAATGAAAAGCAAGAAGCACTTGAACGAAAAAAATGATAGATGCCAGTAACACGCGTGTCATAAATTGATAAATTTATAAATTTATAACTACTGTGCCTACAAGTTCAAAATATGCACGTCTTAGTGGACAAAAAAGATAGACAAACAGCGCAGAGCAGAAATACGACAATTGAAAACCTGAGCTTACAGCATGTGGAGTGGAATGTTTGTTAGCCTAATAAATGGGTTTTTTTGCAAGCGTAAAGGATCTCAGTTAAGGAATGACAATCTACTACAGCAACTGATTCAGAGAGCCCATAATCTGTGTGGTGCTAGATCAGAGCAAATACCTTATCCACCTGAGCTATGAATTTGGGGAACAGACCAGTAGCAAAGTAATTCATATCTTATGTCTCAATAAATTTATATTACACCGTTATCATTACAGTACAGCCTCAGTTCTTAATTTTTGGAGTTGTTTTATAATTAGTAGAATGAATAACTTGTGACAAAAAGCTAAAGTGTACAATTAATAGGTGTAGCACGACAGAACACCGTCTGTTTCCTTCTAGATAAAACACAGCGTAAATGGAAAGCATATGAAAATTTGGCATCTTTAATCATTTCGAGATGTAGAATTACTTGTATACTAGAAACCTACATTTTGAAACGGATCTACGTTTATTGCAGTGTTTATAACTGAGCGGAGACCTTAAATGTTTCTTTCGTTAACAGGTATGGTTCCAAAATCGTCGCGCGAAATGGAAGAAACGCAAGAAGACGGCTGCTATTCTCCGTCCTCCCGCTCCGATTCTTCCGTCTCATATGGCACAGGCATACAACCCAAGCCCCATAGGAGACTCCCTGTGTACCTTCCATAACGATCACCGATGGCCCACCACAATGGGCACAGCAATGCCAACAATGGCTCCAGTCACTACTCCATCCCTACCACTCTCGCCTCCGCACCACCCATTCGCGCAGACTGGACACGAGGTTCTTCCACAATCATACTCGCACCAGGCTTCCATGCCTAGGTCACATCTCAGCATGTCCATCCAACAACAAGCCAACCCACCAGCCCAGCAAACCTTTCAACAGCCATTTGTCGGCACGAGGGAAATGCCCATTTCTTCTTCACCATCTCTACAAGATATACAATGCAGTATTCCCAATGGTGGGGAGTTGTGGCGTGGGTCCAGTATAGCGTCGTTAAGACGAAAAGCCCTCGAACATAAGGCAGCGTTCACATATAGATAAGTAGAGGACTCAGTATCATTGCTTCAATAGTGAGACAGTTACTGTTACTATGTGGAGGCGTAACAAGGGGCAAGGACGAACAGCGGACATTTCATGACATTATTAGTTCAATATACTTACAATTAAGAAATTTTTAAATATGATAAATTAGGGCATTGCTTTCCTTCAGTTGATGCTATTAGAGGTTCACCTTGTTCATACCCCACTGAAATACGCCTATTTTGTTTTACAGAAGCTAGACTTTTCTTCATAGAATCGTTCGCTTAAGAACCGACCTGAATTAAAATTCAGAACCTCCTTGTAAATTTCTTGTTAATACTTTTGAACTAATGACACAAATATTGCAAACTCAAAAATGCTCCAGCAGAATTATATAGGATACTTTATCAAAACTTCAGATACATCTTTATACATAAAACTTGTTAACTCGGTACTGCATACTAGTATTAAAAGCATTGGACATCGTAATTCACATTTACTTCTTTGATATATGTCAGGTTTGTGTCAGAATTCGGACAAAGCAAGAGTATTGGTCAACAATGTCAAAACTATTCTCAAAAGTTACAATCTTTGACTGCAAAACGCAAAGAAGTCAAAATACGACAACAACATTCTAGTTCAAGACTCCACAAGATTTGTTCCTGTATAATCAGCAGGCTTAAACAAACTCGAAAGATTGTAATTTCAAACCAAGCTGAAGTCACAGAAGCTTTGACGCCTATCAATCATAAAAAGTCATTCGCAGTGAAAATGAGCGTAAATATTTGATGCTAGTTTGTAAATCACGTCATGCTAGACAAAACAGATACTTAAAAACGAGCAGAAAATGTTGGATTGGAAATTAGAAGAGACTAATCGGTCGGAAATACGAGCTTAGAGTGTATATGGTGATCACATCAATGTTATGAATTCAACAATGCTAACATGCTTAGTTGAACATTCCTTTTCTACTTAAGGAGGAGAAACAAAAATCCCATGACCGTCTATTGATGTTTCTTTTTTCGCATTATAGACAGCAAAATTCAGTCAAACTCCAAGCACCACTTCACAATATACTTTTTTGAAAATAAATGATGCTCACGTTGAATTTTCATTGTCAAGTTAAGACTCAAATGTATTTGTTTTTTTCTCACAACCTTGTACATGACAATTATTCGAAAAAATATCATGTCGTTTGTAACCAGTTGTTTCACACTTAAAGTTGTGCAAACTGGGAGATGATTAATGTTCAAAACTCTGTATATATTGAAGAACTAGTCTTGTACACAACTAAGATCCAGACGTAATTTTCAGGTAAAAGCAATTTACTGAACAAATCTCCACATGTTTAAGCTCAAATGAAGCTCCTCACTCCAACAGGAGGGCACTCGAAGAAATTTTCATTCCTAACCAATCGAATGCTAAAACACTTTCTCTTTCTAAACGACTCCCTTCAAGGCATTGATTTATTTACTTAATGCAAGTTTTTTCAGCTGAACTCAGCTTACTAACGTAGATAATCAGATGTCAAGAGATAACGTATCAATTGATTTATTATTCAAAAAGGGAGATTCTAAGCTTCTATTTAAACGTTACATTCTGACCGACCGAAAATAAGCTTGTGAAGAACTAAGTTTTAGAATCAAAGCGGCACATTAACAATCACACAAATCTGTCATACATTATGTTATCGCTTTTCTTATCTACTTAATCAATGATTAAAAGTAATGCTCTCCTTCAAATACAGAAACAGCTTCGATTGATCGATACCTTATCAAATGTCCAGATGGAGTTAAAACGCTCTCATAATCTATGAAAATAGTACGTGTAAATTGTTAATATTCACCAGAACCACCGAGAAAACATCATAGAAAGACGTCCTTGTTGTGGTTTTAAACCAGGAATACATCCATGATTTTAAAACTGAAGTCACCGAAAGAACCGCTGGAAGATTCCCTTTACCCGTTGGGCAGAATTGTTGGCAAGTTTTAAGGTTTATCTCACAAGTCCTTAAAGCTTTCGGATTCTATTCATCATCTGGCAAAGCTCATAAATTTAATCAAAATCGAAGCGTTCTTGAAGGACAGCATTACGTTTAACGCTTTCCATAACAACAGTTCACAGTTAATCGCACAAATTTTTCAAACGCATGGAGACGACGACAAAAGGAACATATTCCTGCAACTAGGTAACCAGAATAATAAAAATAATAATAAAGTAGCCAGAGAGTCATTAGGACTGGCGCATCACAATGGATTATTTAATTGCTATTTAAGATAGTATTTATGTTCTTTTTATTGTAAACCTGCATGTGATCTGATCACAGCGAGCAGTTATTTTGGGGCGCCCTCGCCTCGGGCTATGCTTTGATTGACGACCTAGCGGTTCGCCAAAGACTGAAAGCTTAGCAATAGAAATGGTCAATCCAGCGTGTAATTACTAAACGAAGTCCAGTTTTAAATAAAGCTTTATGACCTGATGGTTACTGGCTTTGTCTAATGGCTTAATGTCAATCCCAAGAGATTTTTCCAGATTCTGTCAAGCTTGCTGAACGACACTGAACAAACTCTAAGCATTGCGGGAATAATTCTTGCAACTTAAACTATGGTCTTGCTCTTAAATTGCCGCTTCAGACGATTTTCCTTCAGGGCGAAATACCTTGACCTGGTTAACGCATATTAGAGCAGTTCACGAGAACAACAAATGCCCTCATTTCCTTATGTCTAACCAGACCACGAATTTTGCATAGGAGTTGTCAATGATAAAGGACTTATTGGATAAAACCATTGTGATTATGCATGCGCTCTTTATAACCTGGAAGTTTCTCTTTGACGAAATATCGTGGTTTTCATTTCAAGGCCTCCCTGTCTGCGTCAGCGGGTTGGTTTTAAAGCCAATCTAACTAGACACGAGGATATCACAAGACCAGGCAATATCCGATTTTTCAAAGCAGCTTTATAAACCGCGCTCCGCACTGATTGTGATTCAAAAAGCTTGTTTATTTTTAAAATCTCTTCGCCCAAACAAAATCCTCGAGCCCAAAGTTCAAACCTTCAATCAAAACATAACCCTAATGATATAACTATTTGAAAGAAGATGAAGATTTAAGACCACGTTTTTTTATTGGTATTTTTTTAATAAAAATAGCGGCACGTTCAACGGAATATTCACCGGTACTATGTATCGCTGAATTGTCAACGGAATGAACTCTTTGCCGAGAATCTTAATTAAATTTGATTTTAATTTCCTTCAGCTTTGAGGCCGCTACTATAGATACTCCCTTTTTCTTTAAAATATCTGTTAATGAAAAAGGCACGACGCACAAAAGGTGAACACAATAGTTAGATTTTCCAATTTACTGGAAAATGAAATTGCGTTTTCGCGTTTGTTATAACGAAAGCGCGTTCAATTTTAAAGCAAATGTTATGAATAAAAAAAAACGCAGGCCGGGAAAACTGATTGAAAAGGTCGCTGATCAGTATCACATGCAATTATTTCATGTCTTTCCATAAGATTTGAAGATTTTGAAGCAATTTCAAAAAGAGTTCATTAATACAGCAGCCATCCCGTCGGAAATTGATTCAACAAAAGCCGAAAGCTCATCTGTACAATTGTCAAATTATTAATTGATGGGACACTGGGAGCGGAATCGCCAAGGTTACGTTTTCTCTTCACGAAAAATTGCAATCCATTTCTCAGAACTTGCTTTAATTTCCACACGTGTTACGCTTGCTGTAAGCATGCGCAGTTGACATGACGACCGTGTTACCTCGAAACCGTTAACTTTACTTAGCGATTTCAATTCTATTGCCATCACGGGATTACCAAGTCGTGCAATTAATAACCACTAATTACACACATTAGGCTAAATTTAAGCTAATTTCGAGACATCCGCACAAGAGAGAAACCTGATTCCCCACAACAGCCATCCAAATCATCGAATGATGGGAATAGGTGAAGGTTGTAATTCATAGTTTTCATTGAATACGTGGATATTCCTTTATGCTGTGTTTGCCGAATAGTTATTTCGTCCAATATCCTGCCATAGTGTGTTTATAGACCTGTGATTAAAGTAAATCACTTAAACAGCAAACATCACACGCAAGCTTAGCTCAAGTGCTCAATTATTCGTCGTCTCCCTCGATAACCAATATCGTTTTTAAACCGCACTTGAAAACGTTGCGTGTGAGGCAGAAAATATTAAGTTTGTTCAGAATTCAAGGCGCAACTCACCGACCGGCGAAGATTTTGCAATAGATCATTCGTCAAAATATCTACAAAACTTATTCTAAACAAGCACGCGAAGCGATTTAGTTAACATTTATAAACTTCGTTGCTTTAAGTTCTTGAAAAAATCGAGTACAACATAGAAACATCAAGGGAAGAAGGAAAGCGCGGCGTGATTATTTGCTGTCAATCAAAATAAGCACTTCTTTCTTTTCATCTACTGTGTGCTACACAGTCTGCCCTTGCTGCGTTCATTAGTGATTAGCTTTTCTTAAGTAATCACCGCTCTGTCACTGCTAACAAACAACCACCTAATTTCAATACAATATCAGAACATAGAAAATATTGAGTTTCGAGGCGTGATTGGTCGGCTCTTTGTTATCTAGATATCTTTTGCATTATTTCGCCCGCCTAGTCCTGTTAATTCGCTGTTAGCACGAGCGGCCCAAGTATTTTGTAACTGATTGCGGGTCGATAAGTTTAGTTGGTGTCTAAACCTGCTGATAGTGATGACCAAAATGAGTTGTCCCATGAAGAAAGATTCCGCGCCAGGAAAAACTGATATGGCATGCAATGAGAGAGACAGTGAAGTCGATGATCACTTAGTCAATGCAGTTTTACAGCGAAAAGATGGCAAGTGCAATTCACCCACAAGCTCTAAAGAGAGCCACAGCGACCGCGACTCAGATCTTGAAGACTCGAACAGTGAATTTCAAGGTAGGCTGTCTCTAAGCGATGTCATTTTAATTTGCGATGATTGTTTCGTCTTCTGGAGTGGTCGTGTCAAAACAATCTACTTCTATCTACGAAACTAAATAAGAACTCGTTTTGTTCTCGACAGACGAATTCAGCGAAGGGTCATCAAAGAAGAAACACAGAAGGAATCGCACAACCTTCACGACATTTCAACTTCACGAGCTTGAACGAGCGTTCGAGAAATCTCACTACCCCGATGTCTACACACGAGAAGAACTTGCTCTCAAGATTGACCTGCCTGAAGTCCGCGTACAGGTACATATAATTTAAATTTGCGTACTTTCCCTATTATCTGACTGAGTGAATTCATTACCAAATTTAATATCGCTTTAGGTTTGTTAGCTTTCTTGTTAAGCCAATGATAACTCTGTTTGGCTTTAAAAACAGCGCGTGGGTCAATCTTAAGGCGGTTTTCCCGGCGTAGGTGACTTAAAGAGTTTGGGACAGTCCCCGAATCATTTGTCATGGTTATTTTCGGTTACTTTTCAGCTGCCAGGTTTAAATGTGGCGGTATATATAAAAACGAAGTCAAACAAGTCCTTGGCGATCGAAAAGAAAAGATCCTTTATTTGGAATCATGAGGAAGCGGAACTTTGAACACATTGTTTTATGTGTGTTTTGTTTTGCTTTGTGTTTTCTTCTTTACCTAGTTGAAAGTTGATTAAGAAGTACCACACTACACGGAAATTATTACCCAAAGAGTTCAGCAGCCACGCATTAGAACCCGTCATGTAACAGTAGACAAATCACACCAAAACCTCCAATTAGAAATGATGACCTATCTGGAAAAGACCTACTCGTTATTAAAGAGACATTAACGGAAAACAAACTCGTAATGGGCAGGAAGGTGGTTATAAAACCGATAATACATGTATGTCGAGCCTGGATTAAAGGCACCATCAAGCATTTGAGTCTTTACTAGTAAACTCTAGCGATATGCAAAAACATAAAGTTAGGGCAGAAAAAACGCGGACCAACTCAGTATTCTTTACAGGAGAAATTCTAATTTCTTATTGGGACTTTGCTCCTCAGCCATTGCAATCCCTGTTTTGTCATGCATCTCTGATAAAGGAAAAAAACCATTAGTGAGTGAAACCTATTGCGAGTACTTATTCCTTAATAATACGCTTTTTCAGTTAGTAAAACAATGGCGCTTCCAATAGGACAACAACGAGCGTGTGAAAAACACATTCTCTGGCCGTGGCAAGAAAAATAGTTTACAGAAGGCGTCAAGAACAGAATGCAGGCCTAATTAAACTGTCATATGTGGCTTTGTCCTGTATTCGATGGGCCAGATTTAAAGAACATATTTTTCGACAGCTCGTTTTAAAATACGCGTGGCGCCCGATAGATATTAACTATCATTAAGAGTTGATGGTGTTCCCAACGCTGGAAAAACCATTACAGGGATACAAATAAATCTTCTTTTTCCCTTCGTGTCCGTTTTTTCGCTACAATTATACGCTATTATATGGTCTAATTGCTTGGCTCAAATTAACATCGCCTGAGTTAATAATATTTTCGTGGAGTTTGGTTCGATTTCAGCATCGAAGCATCACAAGACCAACTGAGTTCATTTTAATTCAAGTAATTTCACATGAATGTGCGCCTTCCTTTTCAACGCGCGCTTATCGCTGGTCAAGCCTGTTTTAATTTCCTGCAAATTTCTAATTTAAAGTTTATCTTACACTAATTGGAAAGGAACAACAAAACGCAACCAAGAGGCAACTCGGATGTATAAAAACAAAGTTTAAAAACATTTAAAGGCTTCTTTGTATTAAAATGTACCAGAAAACTACACGGAAAGTGCGAGAAACAGTTTTAATTTCGTTAGAAACTTATCTCAGTAGCACTTCAAAGGATACCAGAAATTGTCGCCTTACCCTGCCGTTATTATCCCACATTATAAATAGTTTATGCTTTGTATGTTAATGACCGGTAAATAATTATCACTATCTGCACGTCTTGATTCAAATCAGACATCAGCTGTGTTTTATTTCTTTAATCAAGTAAATTGCGTCAAGAAATAACACCAATATATTTGGAAAAAGAGTGCAATATTTTCATTCGTTGATGAAAAATTCTTATTAATTTTTTCGTAGAAAAGGAATTGCCGATAAATCGTGCTTCCCTTCCTTCAATCAAAATTTGACAAGCAAGGACAGAAAAAAGTTATCCTGAGCGGCAATTACTGGCTCTTTAATTCAGCATAGTTATATTGTGCTTGTAATCGAGCTTCGATTCGAAGGATTTTCTTTCACAAAACTGCAAACGTTCAATATTTTCAAAAAATCGTTTTCATCACAATTTTCTATGAGTACATTGACAATGAGACGTCAAAAAATGGCGGCAACGTCCCGCGAAGTCGATAATCTTCATAGAGTAAACTATGATACGAAATGAAACGTTTCTGCCACAAAAGACATCGTTTATGATTCTACACAGAAAACATACTTTTTAATTGGAAAGGTAAAGTACGAAAGAGCTTAGCATTTGTAGGCTGATCAATCGTTTTAATTAAAAGCAGGTGAATTTTGCCTCCCTGTCTATCTTAAAAGACAGGTCACAGTTTTGCCACGAAATCGTCCTACATAGTGAACCTGCTGTAGTTACGTAACTACAGATTAGAGTTTTGTCCTTGAGACTGGCGCACACATTGTAATTCTACCAGAAACACAAGGTTACATCACGTCTAAATTAACTGATCTCAACGTCTTTTGATTTATTTATTGTTCGCCGGATTTTAGAAATTTCGTAAAATATAACTCTCTCTTGTGCTTTATCAGTCAAACTGAATACAATCAAACATGAAGATTTTCGCAATTTTTTTACAATTTGCTATATTCATTTAAGGTGTGGTTTCAAAACCGTCGAGCTAAGTGGAGACGACAGGAGAAGATGGAGATGGCTTCCCTTGAAAACCTTCCTTCGCCAACCATAAGCCGCACCAGCTTCAACAGTTTACCATTCCCCGACCCATGGAAAAGTTCCATGACTTTCTCTCCAGCATTTGGCGGAGCTCTATATCCACCGGTCACTCTCCCCACATCTACCAGTATCGGATGCTACGCAGGGTCATATAACCCCACAACTTATCTACCGTTCTCCTCGTATCTACCACCTGGTGTAGGTTGTGTGGCTGCTGGTGGACACCCTGGACCCAGAGACGAGAGAAAGACAAGTATCGCTTCATTGAGAATGAAGGCAAAAGAGCACATGGAAAACCACAGTTTGAAAGAGTGGTCTGAAATCCCGACTGCTACACAATGAAGAACTGAAAAGAATAAGAAATATCCGAGACAGAATTATTGTTTATTTAATGAAATTTCTGACAAAGTTGTGTTTCAGTATTTGCTTGCTTTATTTTCGAATCGCAGACTTAATGAATGTGTCCACACAACTGAAAAATTTTGACGAGAAATTCAATTCAAAAAATTCTGATTATTTAACCTAAAAATCGTTCCGTTCCACAGAAAAGTTATAAATTGTTAGGTTGTCTAATTCAATTTGAAGTCTATTGACAAAACAATAAGATGTCGCCACATGCAAATAAGCAAGACAAACTCAATGTCAAATTATGCTCAGCTAAAATTCTCTAACAGGAATTTGGCACAAGATTGAAATATATATCATATAGATCACAAATCGCATGTTTCATTTGCAATTTAAGGTAAAGCAAATCCGCTTCATTGAAACACATTGACTAGGATTTAGGCAAACTTGAAAGCCTAATTATCCCATATAAATGAACAACAAAAAGCTCGAGTGGGCAAAAAACTTCTTCGACGTTCGATATGCTTTATTTCTCGACACTACTTAAAGCAGACATACAATTATATTGTAATATTTAACAGGGTATTTAAGTTCTCGTTTCCGTTTTTAACGTGGTTGTAAATTAGACAAATTCAATCCATGTATATAGCTAACGTGTTTGTCATTAGCTAGAGCTCCGATTAAGAGGCCTCAGATTACATAAAAGGAAGCTTTCTGTTTATTTAGAGGTTTAAAACTATAATAAAGAAGTACAAAGTTGAAGAACGTTGTTTGCTTCATCGTTTTTAACTTAAAAAACTGAATTTTCCATTGTTATTCCTAATCTCTCAACCCAGGAACAGTGTCTCTAGGAGACCCGACAAGCTTTGATTGGAACTTTCCATTGACTATTATTACAAAGGTGACTTAAGCTACTGAGAAATTAACCTATTGTGAAAAAAAGAATCGCTATTCAATTCTAGCAAATGACAAACGTCTATGCAATGCAACGATAACCCAAATCGTGCTGTATAATATACCTTTTAAAAATAGACGCGAACCAGAACCATAAAAGGCAAACCACGACAGGAAAGTAGCAAAAGAACAATATATCTACGAACCACATGCGTCGTGAAGGAATGTTTGTTCACAATCGCCCTTTCGACAATCACTGTCAAGTCAAAAGGGAAGTGGTGTCTGTACAGCCGTCTAATAATAGTCTGATCTAACATGCGTCTGTCCATTGGGAAGAAATTGTGAAACGCACAGTTTGCTAATGTTGCGAATGCAGATCGAGAGTTCTGTCGAAGTTCGAGCGCCGGATGGCCAAAGGTTTTTGTAAGTGTTGGGAGTAAACACTGGTGATCTTATTAAGGCATCCACACTAGGGAAGTACTCATGTCCGCTCCCTGACACGAAAACTCGTGTAGTACTTCCTTTGCCTTGAAGACAAACTCTAATTCAGTTCTAAAATAAGTTTTCTGATCTTGAAAACTGAGGAAGGAAAGTTAACTCAATAAAAGTGTCCGCTTGAACAAAAAGCACTGAATTGTTCCAAGCAGAATTAGTTATTTAAGCTAAATACTTAGACATTTAAATGAAGTTCATTCATTCAGAATGTGTGAAGAGAATGTTGTCCCTGAAAAAGGGAGCAATTCTCTCCTAAATTGAACAGATTTCATGATAGGCGATGTGGAAGGCAAAAATAAATGAGATTGGCTACAATTTGCGTCTAAATTGTTGAGAATTTTTCAATGTCTCTCCCATCATTGTCAATCAGAGTCAGCAAGTTTTGCCAACAGAAGTTGTTTTACTTATCGCAACGGAAAGTAAGAGACATAGGCTTGGATACATGTGTTCTCACAAACTGCGAAGTGTACAACAGAACTTATTGTAAGGGTAATTTAAGTTAATGACTTTTCGCAATTACAACACAACTTACAACACAAACTTTTGTGTTGAGTAAGACGTATTAACAAAGACGACCTGCCTTTTGCTGGGTATTCACTGAGTGAGATGATAAATTATTTGGAGAACGCTTTGACTTTTAAAGATAAATTGCATAAGTAAACCTCTGACTAGACCGCAAAAATTTCAACAGCACATCGTTTACACCCCTCGTCATCGTTTACATAACTTAGTCACTTTGTACAGAACTAACATTTAAGAACAACAGAAATCGTTGCCTTATACGGCAAAACTTGTTCAAAAGCGCACACTGGACGCGAATTCTTAATTTCAAGAAATATGTGTGACAAGTTATTTGGTAGCAACGCTCAAAATATGTTTGTAGACAGGAAATAAAAAGGAAAACCTTTCGGCTTGTCGCCAGAACAAATCGGTCGAAAGTCATTAATGTATAAACAATAGAGTATTCCATATAAACAAAACCTGCAATGAATCACGTTACAATATTACCATCGAGACTGAAACCTCACACGACTATTTTAAAAACGTCTGAAACCATTAAAAAAAGCCCGTAACACTATCACATGCTGAAATACCTTACATACATGCATACTTTATTTGGTAAAGTAGGTTTGAATAGCGGCAGCCAAAGGGCTGATGTGGACCTACTACAATAAATAAGGTATAAGCTAAAAATACAAACACGAAACAGTAAGTATAAAATACGTACAGGAAAATTACAAACAGATAATGTGTGAGCTTAATTGTGAATGCAAGAAAAAAAATTTAAAAGATTGGTTGGGAAAACTCGCTTGTAGCATATCAACAACCTCTGTTGGCAAAACTCGCTTGTAAAATTTTTAAAAAAGCGATGATGCGCCGTTACAACTCTTATTTTTGAAATTTTTTACTTGCTCGCCTCCAAATCTGTTTATCCACATGCTAAATACGTTTACTTTTGGGACAATGTATTTAAAAAGCTGTGTAGATTCTCTAAAATCTGTTCAAAACGAACCGTTTCTAGAGATACAGTTTGCACGTTATTGGAATTTCCACTTATTTTGGATTAGTGTAGCCAATTTTGGGGACAAATGTTTGTGTACTGAGCGCTAATTTGAAGGCGATGAGCACTTGTATTACAGTTTACGTGAGTAAATACGCATTACGAGAAACAAAACAAAGTGCTAATTATCATAACGCAAAACGTGCTAAAACTTTTAAAAAATCATTACTACATATTTATGACTAGAATTCTGGATATTTCATTTCTATCAGTTTTCATTTCTTCCTTCCTGTGAAAAGCTACACGTATGCTACGACTTCCTCTCCACCAAATTTTATCAAATGTTGAGTTTCAAGCGTACTTGCTTCAAATTGCATTCCACATTGACAAACTGCGTAATTGACTTGACACGTTTTCTGTCCATTAACCCCTGAACAAATAACCTAAAAGGTGTATTGACCTAGCTTCCATAAAGTATTAGTCTCTTGGAAACAAGTGGCACCTTGCAAGAATTAATGAAAAACAAAAGATTTCGTGCCTCTTTCTGGGCGAATATTCTTTTATGTTCATGAAACAGGATTTACCAATGACCATCTACATTTAAAACTAGAAGTACTAGGCAAAATTTTACCATCGAAATTTCAAAGCGACATAAAACATTTTAAACCGATCATTGTATTTTTTTTTATAATTATTATAATCCATAATTAAATTTTGTAGTCTGTCCACATGTTAACTCCGACGCAAATCGTGCAAAGCAGAATGTGAGGCGAAGATTTGACTGTGACTAGCTTGTGGTGTAGGATAGGATGTGAACAAAACAATGTGCTTTGATTATCTCTCTTTGAGACGATGCAAATTAAAAGAGAATCCAGCAGATCCAACAATGTTAAATCTGTAGTCTGATTTTCTCAAATTCTGATGTTTTCTTATTTAGAGTAATTAGACAGTGATACTGCAGTCGACTACATGTGTTTTCTTTTCTTTCTTTTGACTAGCCAGAAATGGAGTACAGTTAACAACAAAAATCCCAATATCACTAACAAAACTATCCCTTCCATTCAAGACGCACCGCCCAGTCTCAATTCCCTGTCAAACGAGTCTATCTAAGAGCATTCGTATCACCTTAGCAGTTTTATAGACCCAACTTACAAGGGAAGAAACAAATCCCTTTTCAGATGTCCTTCCCTGTGGAGACTTTATGGAATTTGCTTCATCAAGAGGAGTGTAGAGGGCTGAGGTATTCGTTGCCGGGTCGGATCGTGTGCAGTATTTTTGCTAGACTTAACAGCAACAGCATTGCTATTCCTTTAGGGAAAAATGCTGAATTTTTTTTTTAAGACACTGATATCTTATTTTTAGCGGATCAGGGCTAACAGCATGTGTTTCATTTGTTTTTAGTTTTACGTTCGTGTATATGTTTTAAGGATAGAACGTAATAACTACATAGTGAAAGGAGTGTGAATAGAGTGCAAAGTTTTGAAACTTGATCGAACAAATTAAACCATTTAATCGCGTAGTGTTTCTGACTAAACAGGACATGAAGCCAATACAATATTTACTAGTTTGGTTTTATCTGCAAAGTGCAACTCACAACATATTGTTATCACAAAGCGTTGTCACACCCAAGTTTAATATTTTGACCGGCCATAATAAGCTCTGGATTGCTAAACAAGTTCAGCAGGTTAATTTGACCAAAACCAAGAGACTTACGAAAACTTACGTAGGGTTGCAGTGTTCTTTTTAAGTAGAACTTTTTGGTCAACAAAAATCACACAGGAAGGCAGACTAACGAGGAAAGTGAGATATGACGTAAGTCCAGTACGAAATCGAAAGGGCTGTCTTCCTCTTAAATATGTAAAGGAAACTGACCCTTATTTTTTATATCGCCACATCATTGTCGTAATAAAAACCTACTGGCAAAAGATAATAGCAATTATCTAATCTGAGTATGCAACTGTCAAAAATATAAATATGGCAAAAACCATAAGCAAAAAGGGTTTGAGCGCGGCTGAGTTCGGACACGCGCAAGAGGAACTTAAGTCGGCGGGCGTGTATACAATATACTTCTTCATGAGTAGGAGGACAAATAGATGCCAAAATATAGGACTTGTCGGCGAGACAAACTGAAATTGAAAAGTTAAAACTATACAAAAGAAATGTATCTTTTAATGGAGACAAGTCAACAACAGAAAAAATTAACAAGTATTTTAAACATTCCTGATGTCAAAAGGGTAACAGTCGTGGAACTAAGTGTTGTTTTCACGGCCGTTTTTTCGAAAACTACAAGCCCTCCCATTCATCATGTAAATTAGCCTATTAACCCTCCTACAGCTCCTTTGTTGCTAATCTTATCACAAATATACTGGGTCTTTTCAGCAATATTGGTCTCCTAATTAGTGGTCAAAATAATCAATACGGACTTTTGCCTCGGGCAATAAATATTAGCTTGGCACGAACATCCAGGAGGTGTCGTTAATTTGAGTAACAATAAGTGAATTACAGCACTTTGCAGATCATTATTTTTAGAGACCTTTGAAAGATGCGTGGGGCAAACAGGGGCATACATACCAAGGAAATACACATGCCTGATCGAAATACATGATCGTCTGTAATGTTTGTTTGCCAACTTGTTAAAAATATTCGGTACTTTAAACAAGCTACAAATCATTACAAACGGTACTGGTAGCGTAGCATTTCATTTTATTTAAATTTCATTCGGTCTTTTTCCTGGTTATAAACTTGTTCTTCAAGAGTAGCTGGCACTTAAATCGACATTAAACTATTGACGCATAAACGTATTAACATCATAGGTCGAAGCAAGCAGCACGCGAACATGATAAAATGGTTAAGTCCTTAGGAATCTTTTTAACAGTTGTAATTAAAAATTCCTCCGTTTTAATCGTGACGAGTGATATTCTGTTCACGACCGAGAGAGACCCAACTCATGATATTCCACCTCGTATGAGAACCACACACGCAATGCCATAACGTCATTGGCATAACTCGAATGCTATACTCGTCAAGAAACCTTCTATGCTACCACCGTGCACCCCAACGACTTGGCAACTGCATACCACAATTATTATCACTGTTAACCACAAGTCTGTAACGGGGTCAGAGTTCTGATTCAAAAAGTCGTGAGTCAGCAAGTTCGTTAGTCATGGCCCTGCATTGACGTGCAGCATCAAGTGCTTGTGGTATATTTTTGTCCCGCACTATATCATTGTTGACTGCTGTATCATGATAATAAATATTCAATGATGATCACACGACACGCATGCCATCGCGTGCGAGCTTTAGTGTGAGATTTAAAAAGACTTCAATTCCCGGGGAGGGCGTTTCTTCCACTTATGAGCCAAAATGTCTCGCGTCAACCGTTTCTACCTAATTTGGTCAAAAAGTGAGAGGGATTTCAAAGCCCAAATTCACAACAGAGAATAGCGATGCTCCATGAAACTAAGAAATGGCCGTATCAAATGGTGTAAGAGTAAAGAGTAAAGTCTTCACAGTCATTTTCGTTTCTCATGTTCAACCAAGCCTTTTTCCTTTTCTGCTGCCATCCTTAGTTAAAGATTTCGGCTGGTATATTGGCGCAAAACAATTAACTAAAACTGAGAGAGTGCAGCGCATTAACGAGGAATTTAAGGCTAGGTAATACGGTTATATTGATAAAGAGCTATTCCTTAATACCTGATTCTTCAATGGTCATATTCAGGCCACATATGTCCATTTTCTCAGAAGCAAAAGGAAAACATTTCATTTGTCCTTTTACTGTACAATAAAACTATCCACAAGTAAATATATGAAAGATCATATATTTGTACTGCAGAGAAAGATATGAAGACATGATTGATCATCGCAGTTATGCACACAACTTAAGCAGTTGTCAAATTAAAGCCTGAAAAAAAATTCAGGCCTGAACGGGATTCGAACCCATGACCTCCACGACACCGGTGCAGTGCTCTACCAAATGAGCTATCAAGCCATCTGGGAGCTGGTCATTTTGTGAGTTCGTAACATACCCGTAGATGGTGAAGAATACAAGTGAATATATGAAAGATCATAAATTTGAATTGCAACGAAATATGTGAAGACATGATTGATCATTGCAGTTATAGACACAGCTTCAGCAGCTGTGAAATTATAAACTAGTCACATTATAAGAAGAATTTTGCTGTACAATTAGGAAAATAGAACAAAAAACAAAAGAGAAGGCTATCACCAGAATAATAATGTATGTATTTCCACAATTTTAGTTATAGTGGTTGGTTAGGCTTCCACCAAAAGAATACTGTTTTACAATCAATGCACAGCAATAACAACTGGCTGATTGAAGTAACCATATGGGCAACAAAAAATAGTGTGGAATACACAACAATTGTTGTTTCAGCTTATCTCTGATGAAGTCTTAACTCATGACTTTTCAAAAAGTGAGAAGTAGTCACATGCAGGCTCTACCAGTAAACACTACAACAGAGACTACCCACACTCAGCCTCTGGCCTCTGCAGCCAAAACAAACACTCAACATAGGACAACCAGTTATGCAAATCCACAGTCTTCCAAGACTAGCAGAAGCTTACTACTAGTAGTCAGAGCATATTATTTTAAGAACATAGAAAGAAAACATTCCTAAGTCAACCAAGCTTGCAGGTTACAAGAAAGATTACACTATGCAAAGGGTGGCACCTGGCCCTGAACTCAAATTTCTACCACTCCACCCTCCTCCACTCAGTGTTTCTAACCAAACTAAGTAATTATTTTGTTTTGTATATGGTTAGTCAGTTATGTTATCCTTTCAGCATGAAACATAAAATTCTCTTATCTCAACAAACTAAATGTTCTCACAAAATTAGCAAGACCTTAAAATGCAGAAAAATTAGTGGCTGTCTCAGCACTTACCTTTTTTTTTAGTTAAAAGGAGGTCATCTGAAAAATGCCCTTACAGCACCTTTAAAGAAGTAAACTGAATTAATTCATGAAGATACAACAAAAACACAACATATGATACTAATACCTTCAGCTTTTCATAAATCACAGGAAAAATGCTACTTTAGTGAATTTTGAGAGAACATGCAGAACTAAATGACATATCACACATAACACAGTTTACATATCATGACATAGGGTCTCATTTATCCAACACCACAAAGGATGTCTGGTAATCAAGCAATGCACATAAAGCTTAATTTAGTGGTCTTAATTATATTCTGTTGACTAAAGTGTAAAGTCCATCCCAGCATTTGTTGGGACTCAGCAAAAGAGTCTGAACAATCTGAAAATTTGAATTTGTGTTTGCCATTGTATTCCCAAAACCTTGCCCCTATTTAAGACCAAAATCTGTGATTTTCCCTACTCTATTTATGACCAGACCAAAAATTTGATACCCTAAGACACCATACCCTTTGGAGCCACACATACCTATATAGCCCATATAAGGGAGCACCCCCCCCCCCCAACCCCCCGCCCTGGAAGGCTAGTAAGAATTGCATTTGCAGGGTTGTGAAAAGCAGCCACCTGTCGGCAAGATTCATGATCTTGGCCAGCTACTCTGCTGGGCTATTCTTCTGAAGCAAAACCTTTGTGACAACCCGACTAGGTCACATGATAAACTATGCATGTACATGTATGCAAATAAAATAATCTTTGCAAATATACACTTAATTAAGGTTCTTTATTTACTCAGTGTTGTGGCCTGGTGGAGTAGCCTTATATTTGTTGCAATATACTTTCCTATATTTATGTCATAACTTTTATATATATTCTATTATTATGTAATCTATGTTAGGTAATAGCTTCAGGGCTCCTATTGATAGCAGAGATGCTTTGTAAGCACCCTGAAGGGACTACTCTGAAATTTATACCTTTTAATTTTTACTTTTAAATAAAGGTGTCCATCTGTCTATAATTTTCAGTATAACACAGTTTCATGTTGTGGTCTTTGAAGAAAAATTATCTGGCTGATAGTAAAAGGAAAGAAAAACTGTAGATAATAAGACACCCCAGAGCCTTTATTTAGTATTCCTGGGAGAGCAACAGGCTTATTAACATTTTTGGCAGATAACTTAAAGGCTTTATGCACTGTTCAATTGTAACCCCAACCCCTAAGCCCCTGGGGAATAGAGGGGAATTCACAAGAACATCTCTGTAATTTTATAAACTTCCCCCAGGCCCCAGGGACAGATTCAGATGGAAATTGCCCCTACCCCTAAACCCAGAAGTTTAGATTATCAAACATTATTATACATTCACTTCTCTCTTTGCAGTTTTCCTGAAAGGAAATATGGGATCCAAATATTATATTAAACCATGCATTAGATTGACAGTTGTGCCGGTGATTAGCTAACAACGAAACTTAGGTAATGCTATAATAATACAGGTTAATAACTTATTGGAGAGCGACATTAACAGCGCTAACAGTCAGTACCATTTAACATCACAAATAATGACTCATTGTTGCATGTGTCTCATCAGTTTTTGGTTTTAGTGTACAATTAAACCCAGCTCTGTCTCACAGGGTGGTGGTTTACATAGCCATCAAGGTAATTGTTTTAACCTTATTAGCAAGAACTGTTATCTTACGTACGCGCAATGAAGCTGTAAAGTTGGTTATAAGCTTAACCTCAAACCAGAGCATCATTGAAATATGAAATTCTAATCTGCTTCTGGTCCATAGTCATGTAATTTTCTCTCTTTTTTCCCAATAGCGTTTAAAGTTGTAGTTTAATCGTAATTTAACAATACCTTTCATCGTGTAGCGGAGAATATCCCCTTTACTTGGAAGTCGCCATCTTTACGCCTTAGTAACCGCGCACATCGTCAGTAACTCACTGTAATTGGTCGAATACCATCACGTGGTGAGGAGCCCAGTTTGCGCGGGAATTTTTGGCTCTTTTTGCGCACAACGTTCAGTTAACTAAATAATTAACATCAAAGCCAAGTGGTATCAAGAACAACAGCAAAGAACGAAAGACACAGACTAAAACACGAGAGAAACACAGAGCTAGCACGAGCTTTTGACGTAAAATACGTGTTACAGCTTAGACTTAGACGATTGAAAGGTCAGTTGTTGTTTGTTTTTTTTTGGTTTTTTTTTTTTCTACTGGTTAATTGGTTTGTGTATTTTATGCACTGTTTAACTGGTTTGAGTCCTATGAGAGGTTTTTTTTTAATGATAAAAACCAAAGGCCGCTGCAAACAGAATACATGGAATTTTTGAAGCCTCTTTTTGAGATATCGTTTGTTTTCTCTGTTTCACAGTTTCTGCTGTGGTGAGGTGTGCTTCTTCGATTGTCTCTTTTATTTGTTTTCTTGTTTCTTTGTTTCTATGTTCCTTTCTTTTTACCAGTTTTCCTCTGAGCGGGTGTGGTTGGCTGGAGACGACACATAACTTGGTGTCTACCTTTACCTTTACTACGTCATCTTATTCATGAACTCAGAACAACAACAGCAACTTTATTCACTCGTACATTTACAGTTTTATAAAATATATGCAAATACAAGGACAGAAAAGAGAAGAGAAGGTTTTCTAGTCAGTCTCCGGTTATTGTAATGTTTCTATGGATATTTAACAGAATACAGAACTGTTAGTAGTAGAGATGAGTACATGGTATAATAGAATGAAGAAAATCGAAATAAGTTATCAGGAGGTTCTTCAGACAGTAAATAAAATTTCAGTTTTTTAGAAAAGCTGAATGTATTGAGATCTTTAAGATGAGTGGAGATATTGTCCCGGAGAATAGTCGCTGTGTAAGGTATTGTTTGTTTTCCAGAAATGAATTGGTACGCGCTTTTGATATGTTTAGCGGATTTTGTCTAGATGCATATCTGCTATTATAATATCTGTGTACTTTACTGGCGAATTGTAAGAAATCTTGATCCAAGCTTGGTAAAAGACCTTTAAGCCAAAGATGCGTGAAGTAAGACTTAAGAAGTAAGACTTTTCTGTGTTTGACCAGTCCCGGCCTCCGCAGCTTATTCAAGGGTCCAGTATGTCAGCAGGCTCAACCTGGGGCGGGAGGTTGGGGAATTTTGAGTGATTTCAGCATGTGGTCTTTGTTCGGCAGATGCTTGCGTGTTAGGAGAGTTTGAATGTTGACATTTGGGTTAATATATAAATTAACAGGAACTATGTTAAAAACAGACTTAAACGTGGACTCTTTTACCAAGTGCCGGAGTAAACCTCTTCAAAGCGAATAGTGGTCTTCTTTATACCTAGGCTTCCAACCGGTTCATCACCTCAACGTTTTGACGCCGGGTATTTTCTGTACACGTAAACAATCATCACCTGAGGCTGGCTAGTCCATGCCAGAGAGAAAATTCCAGAGAATTACATTTGCTATGTTATGAGGAGACTATAAGTGACTTCTTATCTAACCCGTGTAAATCAGAACTGACTTTTTACAGGCAGAAAAAGAGAGCTTGGCTTTTTGGACAGACGCATTTTTGAAAGCAGCCAGTCAGGTATACGTCTAAACTATTCTATTCTTGGAAATAAATATAATCTAAAAGAAGCAACAACATTGAAAAAAAAAACGTTTATTTGCCGTTTTCTAATTAATTTATTATAAGTTACATGCTATTTAGCTCCTTTACAGTTCAACCATATACGACCAATTCAGTGCAACTGCATCCTATTTAAAAGAACACAGACATGAAGCAATTTCGTTGCTTTAGAAACCCTTATTTATGGAACTGAATAGACCCACTTATAGCAATAGTATGAAAAGTAAATAAATGCACTAGATTTAAGCGAAACCTTGAAATAGAAAAACTACACTTTTGCATGTGCTTCAAATGTCTAAACGGCACCCAATCTGTCACTACCGAGGTTTTCCACTTGCTATTCATGGCAGTGGTTATAAATAAGAAATATTTTATTCTGTTAAATATATTTTCAATTCCTCGTTGATACAAAAAAGCACACAATTTAATAATAAATTACAGCAACCAGGGTCGCCTTGTCGAGTATAATACTATGTACAAACATTTTATGACAGTTGACTCGATTTTCGAGATGTAAATTAAAGTTCTTTACGAATGCTCAAAGTTATTGTGACCTTAGAGGCCAATAAGCTACATTATGTGTTGCTGTGCAAAAATAATTGATGTCATTAACCACTCTACCCCAAAAAGCAGCGTATGCATTTTCAAAGTCAGGTTTTGCTACACACCTAGAAAACTTTAAGGCGTCGGTTGATGAGGATTGCAAAACAAACCAGATTTGGTTTCGGTCAATTGCACACACCGCTGAGTTCAGCTAAACTTCTACGAAATGAAGCAAAACCAGCTGGGTTCTGAAATGCTCAGAGAATATCTTCTCGTACTTTTTACCTAGTATTTGGAGCATTTTGCAATTGTAAATTGAGAAATTTTGAACGGTTTGCCCAAACCTTTAAACCTTATACATGTATGCATGCCCATAGAAAGATGGCGTCTACCTTGCCATTAAATGTATGGAATTGCTAACTATAGTAAACAGAAACATTTTCTTGTCTTCAGTTTTGCTTATTTCGAATTTATAGAGTTCCACATCATAATATGGCAAAAGTCTAAGTTATATTACATGAAAATCATGACATTAACTAAACAGTCTTGCTACCCTCTGATAGGGACTGCGAGGAACTGTGTTGTTTAGCTTTGTATCTCAAATTCTCGATACTTGTTCTACGAAATTCCTGTGTTTCCACGTTGTTTAGGGGGCTCTTCAAAAATGGCGCCATTCCCGGCCTGGCGTACTGTCTGTATAGATGATGCGTGTACATTGCAGCTGGTGAAAGGCCCGCGACATTAAGATGGGGCCCAAGAGGACCATAGGGACTTGGTGCGGTTGCATAAGGAGACAAAAGACTTAGGGCTGGGACGTGTGGGTGCCATCTTTCTACTCCAGACGCAAATGGATGTGCCCCTGCGTGCACATGTGGAGGAACATCTTGTAGAGCTCTGTAATCGTTTGATGGGCCATAAAGATATGTAGGGCTTTCGCGTCCCATGGACTTTTCTCGTTTCCTCCACTTCGCTCTTCTGTTTTGGAACCACACCTGAAATAGATTGCAGCAATTAGTCCAAATTCACAAGATATAAACAAACAAACGGTAACCATCTTCTTGTAGGTGATCTTGTTTAGCAAGAGATGTGATATAATCCCACAGAGTTGGGTTGCGAGTAAAAAGTAAAGAGAGAGGGAGAGAGAGAGGCAGCGACAAGGAAGGCAAAATGCGGGCTTTGCGACCAATTAAACAACTAAGTTACTGATCAATATTCGTGTATTCATTACACCTTTTCTTTTAATATAAACAGCTCTTTGTTACCCTAAACGTTCATGAATAGCTCTACCTATTTACTATCTATGTTCGCTTTTGGTGGAAGCTAAAAATGGAAACTAACAAATGAATTCCCCAAAGATATGTCACAGGATGTTGGTTGGTACATCGCGTGGCAAAATCCGTTGAATCACCAGTCACCACAGGCGTAAATTCCAAAGGTAATTAACAGCAATTATTCTTATCTGGCGCCCAAAACGCTATCCATAAACGCCGTTTATACCGCTTTTTATGACGACCTTATTTCTTGTCTTGCCTTACCAGCTTGCAGCTGTCGTAAACAATAACCGCCCTGCGTTTATTGTTCTAGCATTGTTCCAGAAACGCCATTTAACACTATAATGTGCTTTGTAGAACGAGCTCGATATTCAAACGTTTAAAACAATTAACCAACACAAACGGTTTTTGAAGGCCAAAAATGCTTGGTAAACTGTTTCCTTTGAGAATGAAATAATTAACATCAACACAGAATCAACCTGTCACACACCACAAGTTTCATTTTTTTTTTTTTCAAAAAAAAACCCTGTACTAAATTTTTTGTTTTTCCTCTGCAGTTAGTCAATCAACTGCATTCAAGAGTGCCTTTGTTTGTCTGTTTTTTGCATATCATCTATTAAATGAATTAACCACGTCTTCTTCATTGTAGCAAAGTAGAGTTCGCGTACCTGTCGCATTTTTAAGATATATACATATCACTTAATGGACAAAAAACACCGCAAAATACCGCGTGCTTAGAACTGCCATGCTTTAGGCACGTGTCTTCAAGTTTGAAACCACATGTATGGAAACAACCGACATAAAACAACACTTACTGACAAGCAATTAACGAACAGGTTGAGAAAGCACGATGTTACAAAAGTCTTGAAAAGAAGGTCTGCGTTCTTACTAATTTGATGCAGATAACTGAAAAACCCCCTTACTAAGGGAAACACCTTAAAACGAATATTATTTCAGTCAGTAATCTCTGTACTTGAATCAGATGGGGAGCTTTTCTGTCAAACTCCAAATGATACATATGTTTCAGTTTCAGATTACAATAAACATGCGCTGAAATACGAAACTGCTTCATCAATAGTTTTCTCAACTTCCCTTTATTTGCATTTGGGTCTCAGGTTAGAGAACATCCAAATGTAATAAATAAGATTGACAACTTTGCTATCAATTGACTCTGATAAAAGAGTGTGAGAAATGGCTTTCGGATGTATTAAAGGCTTAATAAAAGCCTTTAATTTGTTTAATATATTTATCATTACAGAAGCATTGTTTTAGTAAGAGAAATGATTGCGTGAAGCTGTCACATTTAAACTTCAATGATTGCAATGAGAACTACACCTAAAAGAGTAGGAAGATTGATTACAAAATACAGCTAAATACATTAAATTTATACACAGGAAAAAGAGCTATTTCAGGATCAATAAATTTTCTTTACTGTCTCTATCACGTTAATCTGGACCAAGATAAGATTTGAAACCTAGGTAGAAAGGCTTCCATTATGATTTACTGATTGTAATCATTCCAGAGCAAATTTACAGTTTTGACAAACATTTCTACGCTGAAAATCGAAGTTTATGACCCGTTTCAGAAACATGCAGCGTCATGTAGCATTCGTTAATCAACCTTCAAAACTGACCTACATTTAGGCAAGAATGAATTTTCCTACAGGGAACATTTCAAAAAATCTACGGAGATTTTACGGCTGGAACACTCGTAAAAATAGTGATTAACAGACAGACCTAAATTACAGCTCGCCGAAAAAAATACGAAAGTCGGAGATTTCACTCGTTTCCGTACATTTCAGTTTTATCTCGGGACAGCAAAATCCCTAATTGAATTATTGAAATTATTTTTGGCAAGTTCGTTAATAAAACAATATTATCGTGTCTACGACATAATTCAAAGATATGTATAATGTAAAGATGATATGAGGCAATAGGTGAAAAAGCTATTTCACCATAGATTTTTATCTCATAACTTATATCTTGCATCACTTTGAAATCTTTGTTACAAATGGAATAAACGTTAGATATTTGTTGGAAAGACAGAGAGGAGAAATCGAATAAGTAAATTATCGAATGGACAGTGTTGTTTTCATTTACATTCGTGTGGGTTAGTTTTGAAGAACATAAAACAAGCGACGAATTGATTGCTAAATGAATTCACCAAAAATCTGATTTTGTGGCGATAAACTTTGTAATTAAAATTCTTTGAGCTACTTATTATGTAGCTTATCTTTAGCTTTCGCCATAGGCCTTTTAGCTTAAGCTGAAATCAATATTTGGAGTTTCATTAACAGCATCCTTTCCAGATACAAGTTGTCATTTTAATTTCACTTCGCAAACGAGGAGTGGCCGGTTAAGATTACAGATTTGATTTGGCAACCTACTTTTTGTTATCAAGAACATTAAAAGAAAAGTCCAAGCTTGAAAGATATAAAAGGTGTTTTTGTTTATGTTATGCATTCTAAAGGCTGCTAAACTATCAATTGAAACCCCCAGATGTTGGACTTTGTCTGTTTAATTTTGCCTTCCGGCAAACTGACTAAGTGCTATAGGTTTTGAATTTAAATTAACTCCCCGAGACACGCGAAGTCACAAGCAGCTCGTTGGGAAACATAGATTGTTGTATCTTGTTTTGAAAATTAAAAACGCAAACATAACCCGTCGCAGACATTTCAAGCCACATAATTAACTGAACTAATCGTGTTATTTCAAATTCACTGGTGTTGACTGTGGTTAAAATGATCACCGAAGTGAACGACTTTGTTTGTCCGCCTATGGCGCTTTCGCGAGCGTGCGTTTACCACGAGCTTCTTCGAAAACAGAAAGCGTACGCGTGCTACAAAAAGTTCTGAATTTATTAGTTATCGCAAATATCCAGGAATACTTTTCATGTTTAACTTTATTACTTTCAGAAACAACATCACTTTACCAACAATTGTGCTAATACTTGTACACAACCAATCAACTTTTTAAAGTTAATCCCACTGTTTGCTAAACCGAATTTGTCTGTTTTCCTTTGCGTTTTCAGCACAAACTAATTACAAAACTAAGGAAACGTTAGGCATAAATTGGAAAATGAACTAACAAAGAAGTTGAACAAAAAAGTGTCCGCAAACTGCAGTGAACCTCAACGTTCAACTCAAAAGAAAGAATGTACATAGTCATGCAACTTGAAAAGAGAGAAGATAGTAAATATGCGCTGTGGAATTTCAAAAAGGGAGTGACGAATGTTTGCCTAAACTAGTGGTAAAGTTCTTGTCTTAGTTTGATATTTCTTTTTGTTCTGTCATTGCTAACTTTAGTTCGTTTGACTTAATTAAAATGACATAAAAAGCGTAGAAAGCAAGAGGTTATTCGTAATTAAGTCGTTTAATTTCCTACCACTAAGCCCCTCGGGCAATCGTTATTTTTACAGCAGCTAGCGTCAGCCCATTGAATTCACAATAAAGACAGGCTGAGCTGTTCAAAAGGTTCTCTGCTAATTGCCAATTCTAGTGTCTACGTCATGTTTAATTATCCACTTTGTCTTCAAGCCTGTTCAATATAACCCATTAATACGACAAAATAATTGCCTCAATTGTGCCGGCTTTGTATACATATTCACTTAAAATGCAATTTGCAGTGGTTAAAAGTGTTTCGTCAGAGCCTCAAATGAATTCAGTGAGATAGCCAGAGTGAGGCGCTTTGCTCGACACACTATCATTGCAAACCGATAAAAATACTCTGTTTCAATATATTAATTACTCTACAAACATGTTTTTCAAGCGCAAGCGTTTAATTTTCGTTTAAGGAAAAAAGACTTTGGTACACTGATTTACAAACCGACAAATGAATGTAAATTTTAATATCTTTGAAATTTCACAAAACCTTCCGAAATTTAATTACATGGCATAAAAATGTCACAACAGAAGCTTAGTTCTGTTGTCTCGTTCATTTTAAGAAAGCCGCGGTTCGAACCAAATTACATCGTTAAATCCATCTTTCGCTTTCAAGACCTGAACTCGCTACTTTTCATGGTTTTTTCACTTTCAAGTGATATTTCGTTTGTCAGTGTACTCTTTCATGTTCGGGCGTAACCTGAAGACCGCGTGGGGAAGGCACAGTTTTTACTCGCCGTTCCTGTTATCTTTCGCCATTACCTGTTATTCAGCTGGTAATTTTCCCCCTTTACATCAGCAACTTCGAGAATTGCAATTAACATAACCTGTTAATAAGTAGCTCTTGTGTCACCTCACAAACTGTGAGTTTTCTGTGCACTGAAAGAGCGGTTTTGGCGTTTTTTCGCAAGCGCGCTTTCAAATGGAAAGTGCAGTACACGATAATTACAAAAGTCGAAATATTTTAATTTTCTGAACCACTTTGTAAATCACTAAATTATTGGCAGAGGCGAGGAAATGTTATTCCCCTAGCTTGTTTTCACCAATATAATTGATAAAACAAAGGCTTTCCGACTGTATCACAGCTATTCAATCGCAAAGTTTAAATATTGTTGCATTCTCGGAAATGATGTTTGGGCGCCACGCAACGAGTCGATGCTATAACTTACCACACAAAGGTCGTTCGTTCGCAACTCAACTTTTTAATTTCTCTTATACTGGCTCGAAATGTTTAACAATCAAAGTAAAAGTTAACACAGGAGATAAATGCACAGTCGGCCGAGTAAACTACGAGCCAATTTTATCACGGCCACGTCAGATGACCGAGTAAGTGGATGAATCATGTTCGTACCGCCTCTCGCCGCCTCTAGCTGCGACTCCCAATGAATTGACGATTAACAGCATAGATTACGCGTCCAGTCGCCTTCGCCCAGAGAAGTTCTTCGAACTTCGCAAACCCGTTAAAATACAGAACTAGCTATGAATAATTTAAAAACCGCTCAATACTTACTTGGACTCTTGCTTCGCTTAAGTCCAGCCTCAAGGCTAGTTCTTCCCTTGTGAATACATCGGGATATTGTGTTTTCTCAAAAGCACGCTCCAGTTGATGAAGTTGGTATGTTGTAAATGTGGTGCGACTTCTACGCATCTTTCTCGGTTTGCCATCGCTCTCGTCTAGGTCGTCTTCGTCTTTGCTTCCTTTTTCGTCGCCCACACTTAAATCGTCTAAGAAATGACAAAATTAAGTGGATAAATGAGCAAGAAGCTAACTTGTTAACTTGGCTTATACACTGCAAGAGTTTACTGTCTTGTACTACCGCATGTGAATTTGAAAAAACTACTATGGCAGTGAGTCAGATTTCATATTTGCTATGCAAACACGATGTTCCGAAAGCTAAACGCGGTAAAAGGACGAAAATGATACCTTCACGGCTGGGGCTGAAAGCGAAACAAACATTTCCTCCTTGTACAAGATGCCAAGGACGACGAAATTGAAGTTTAAACACAAAATTAGCGCCTCATTTAGAGCGCTCCGCTATGTTTGCTGAGCGTTGAGTGAAAAGAGCACAGTAGCGCATTGAAATTCCTTGAGTAAACTGAGTCAAGTGTGTCATAAGATTGTAATATCAATTTGAAACTGAACGAGGTAATGCTTTATTTAATTACCTTCGTCGTCGCTGGAATTTCTTGACAGCTTGCCGTCTTGCTCAAACGAGTCTTCTTGCTTCGGTTTTGGTCTTCGATCATGATTGCCGAGAATCATATCGATCGTATAACCTTTACTCGACGCCTGAATCAAGGCAGATTCTATCGAGTGATCCGTACCAATTTTGTCTCCTTTTTCCTTCTTCCCTGAGTAAACCATACTCGGCCGACCAGTAGAGTCCATATCTAGTCTTCGTTCACTCTGCAAACCAAATTGAGTATCTGTTCTCTCTACGGAGTAGCCTCGTCTTTAGTAATTTTTATTTGAAAAGAAAAGTTAGATTAATGCAGATTTTATATTTGCCCCTAATCTTCGTCCTTTGTTAGTTAATCAAAATGACCGACTGTCATAGTTTTAATCAATGTTTATTTGTTCAAACAAAGGCCTCAAAATAAATAGGCCATTCCAGTCAGCCAATCAGAGCGCGGCGTCATGATTAAGGCGATATTAACAATATAATACTTAAGTTTGTTTGTTCCTTTGCCCCCATGGTCCCCTCTTAACACTATTCCACCCAGGAAGTTGATAAAATGTATTTGTGTCATCGTCTTGTTGTCTTAATTTGCCTTATTACATGTTAATAGCTGCTGAGTACCGAGGGTAAAATCGACGCCATATTGTCGAAGTTGCGTATCACCGGAATTTCAACATCGCGGTCGTTTGACGAGATTTCGCTCTTGAGAACTCATCAGCCATCATTTTTGACCGCACTGTGGTGATTAAAAGACTCCATAATACAATTAACGCCCAATAAAGATTATTAAAATGTTTCTGTAGTCATGGATATTTTAACACCTCGCTCGTTGTTCTACTAAAGCAACAGGGTTAATAAATTAATTAAATTTCGGTTCAAGCCAATTTGTCTCGGGACTGCGTGATTGGGCTCAAGATGTTCGGTCGGGTGAAATGCGAGCTGTACAGAGCATAACGACTGAGATAAACTCGGAGATTATTCAAAGAGGCAAACATGGCACTGCATGCAAAGACACCAATGGAAATCGAGAGCAAACTGCGACCATCATTATCACACAAAATGTTTATCATAGTTTTAATTTCAAGCTGCGAAAGTACAAAAGGCTTATTCTTCACAGGATTGCACGATTTCTAAGTCATTTTTGGCTCTTTGTTCTTGGAGGTGTGCTGAAGCGCTAATGTATTCGTAACTTTCTAATTAAAGAACAATCTGCTGTGTGGAGCAAACAATTGCTTTGCAAATTAAATGAATACGGATAAAGAAGTCCGCTGGAATATTTCAAAGATAACTAATTAATTATAGCCTTGGGCATGGCAGTTGTTTATCTATGTCGAAACGAAAGCGTGTTTTTACTCAGTGTTCCTTGCTTAATGGCCTATTAAAATAACTGTTAAAACCTTATTTCTTTTGCGTCATGTTCATGGCCACTCGAAACCAAAAACGCAAGTTGCCGCACATGATTCATTCATCATCAGAACACAGCTAACCACAGGGTTTTAGAAACACAAGGGACCTTTTATGTAGTGGGCTTTTAGAGGTTTTGTTTATTGTATCTTTTCAAAGTCTTCTTACGCTTGAAAAGTAGAATATTGCGTCGCTACTTAACACGGATTACACTGGTTGGACATTGCCTGGAGCGAAGTTTAACCATTGTGATAACAACACAAAGAGACTATCCGGAATGGCGCCTAGGTTTGTTCGATCTCATAAACGTCTTTCCGCTCGTCTCTCACGTTTCCTGGTGACTATCACGTCGAGGCTCGATAAAAGAAGATTCAGGAATTTTTGCTTCCTAGCATTACTACCCTTCTCACGTACGGCTAATAACTGTAGAAGTTCTTTGAGAACCACTGTTCTCCCACTCCTATTTTTGTACTGCTTTTAAAAACTTGCGATCGTGTCATGAAAAAAACATCACTTAGAGAACCACTTGATGTTTGGCCTTCAGTTCGTGGTAGAGAATAAACTAAGTGGACAAAGAGAGATAAATAATAGAAGACAAACGCCAATATAAAATTAGCCGGTAATGTATGGATGCCTACAATAGCCGAATCGCAATATTGCATTTTGGGCAAAGGTTATCATCAGGTTTGGGAAGAATTCAATGAGCTATTCTGTTCAATTTATAGGTAACTATACTGAATTAGGAGGGAAGTTTCACACCAGAGAACAGAGAGAAGTGCTTACGGTATGGTACGGTATGGAGAAGAATCGTCGAACTCCTCAAGAATTGTAAACACAAAAGGAATAATTTTAACAATTAAAGACAGGAACTTATTCGAAACCCAATAGAAAAAACAGGTTCTATGATCATTCTAGCGCAAATGTTAGGCAGCACGCATATGTATAACAGTCTGTTTTGAAGGCATTTTCCCATTATCTGAACTGAGCAAGTAATTTCAAAAAAGTCTAAGATTTAGGTCTCATGTTATAAGAATTCAGGGTCTTTCGTAAATTCAGCCACACCTGGAATTGATGTTGTCATGATAGAACTTCGTACTAAATGTGGCAAAAGATAAAAATACGCTTCAATAGACTAAACATAGTTTATAAACTTGACTGCCAATTTCAAGGTTCTCATTTGACTGTGATTAGAGGGCAAAGTTCTAGTTCACATAATGGAATATGTTTTATACTTTTTGTCGTTTTCCATGTCAAGTTACGTAATGTTTCAGACCCGCTATTGAGATCAGGTTAGCTATAACTAGCAAAGATAACTGTATTACGCAAGTCTCAATCGTTACGTAACGTGAAAGAGAGCTCACCCTTCAAATGATTGTATTTTTATGTTCAAAACTTGAATATGTTGGAAAGAAACCCAGAGCTAACAACTAAGGGCAAAGAACTACTAACTTCGTTACCCCAACTCCACCTTGAAATAAAATCTAAAGCTGGGTGTATCACTGAGATTTAAAATTAGTATCTGACCAACAAACAACAACTGGCCCGGTTCATATACGTTATGTTTTGACGACCAAAACAACCATATTAAAATTCCTGAGGTTTCAATCAGTTTAGTGTCAGCCGTTAAGGAATTCATCTAGAAATTTTACGTTCCTCGAAAAAAATTTAGAAAATGAAAACAGATTGAATAAAAAATTGTCCCAGACAACCGCAAATGTTGCTATTTCAGTTAGTCATGAATCATTGTCTGTCCGATTGGTCGAGCAAAACCTCACGTCCAATGAAAGGTCGTTTAGCAGCTGGGAAATTTATCTCTTGAAATGAAAGTTTTGGAACTTTCCCTAAGACAAATGATGTGCAACCTTGTAGCTTCATTTAGAAAGTTTATCAGGTTGATCTTGATAAGGGGAATTAAAGGAGTCATACCCTAATTTTAACCTACCGAAATTAGACACTTGTGTATGATGTTTGAACGACTTCCGAGCGTGCGTTGCGGCCTCCTTGATGGCTGTTTGCCGAGTCATCGTTACAGCGTATTGTGATGAATGACGTGTGGTTAAATTAATTAGAGTTATTAATTGTTTTTATGACGTAAATAAGCGAGCACTCAGGAAACCCTGGACACATTGAGAAGTTATTATCGTTTTCATGATTTATTCGCTTTTAATTGAGAAATCACACGAAGATTTAATTGTTCGCGAGGTACTTCTTCTAAAGAATGTTAACTTCGACATCCATCCTGGGGAGTCAATGAGATTAAGAGGAACTTAAATAAACTTGTCCGTCTTGATAATTTAAAGGCTAATATTAGTTTAAAAACCCACAACATTGCGGAAAATTTTATTAATGATATATATTGATTGTCTAAACTAGAAACATTCCGCCGCTCTCGATTCGGAGTATTGACAAAGAAAGTAGGAAATAATATTATTAGTGTGGTATAAAACTGGAATAACTGTGAATCATTTTAATTAAGTTCTGTGGATCCACGCGCTCCTGCAAGTCACGAAAGTTTCGAAAGTTTTGGTTAGTATTGGTCTAAGATCACCTAAGTGTTCTGTTATTACGTAAAAAGCAACCTGACGTAGTAAACTATGGATTAGTTGATCCTTTGTGTTTAAAGGACAATTTTGTCCGGTTTTTGATCAAGACATGCAACCTTGTAAACATCTGAGACAAAACCTGCAGAAAGGAAATGCAATATCTAAGTTGTTGGAGTTTTGGAATCTTGAATACAAGTGGTACTTCTAAAGTTTTCTTGAAAAATGCTATGTGGAGAATTTAACCGATGTAAACTCTAGCTCTAAATTTATAACAGGTTTCTCGCTATTTCGCACTGATTGAAACTTTAAACACGGAAAACCACAAAAGTCAATATTTGACGTAGTTCTTTCATTCGCCCAAAGGAAGCCTCGTGATGGACCACATGAAGCCTTTGTCGTCAATTTTGACAAATAATCCATCATCCTTTGGAAAGATATTTTTTACTCAAACAACCAGGATCATATATTGATTGACCGAGCCAGGAATTTCGTTTAGATGACGCTTGAAATCCCGGCGCCCGAAAACTCCTCCGTTTAAGCACAACTGAAATGACACAGGAATTCCGATATCTTTGTTATTCAAGTTTGGCCACATACAGGCCTATATAAACCGGCAGCTTTTGTGACGCAACACCGAGAGCCACGTTTTGTTGAGGCATGCGAGACTGCTTGGTTAAAAAAAAAAAACCCAAAGACTGATAAGAAAGGCATAACGGTTTATTTTGAGTCATGACCAAACAACGAGAGGTTTCTATCCCCCCCGGGGGTACTCACTGGATAGGGGGGTACCGCTGGTACACTGAAACCCTTACCCTCTACTAGACCTTGATAAGCTTGGTTTTGCAACCCTGTTCTAAACTAGGCCCCAAAAACCCCTACCCTATCTCAGAGCAGCTATTTTCCAATGATGCAAAGACTTTATCACTATTGTAGTCCAGAATACGCTAACCAAATCTTACAAAGTCACTTCCGAGTTTCAATTTCTAAATTTTTTTCTAAAATACAAATTTCACACATGTGACACTGTTAATCTGTTGAAAGGGTCAATGATATTTAATGTACAGTTTCCCTTACTAATCTTTGAGGCAGATAATTACTACTTTCTGTTTACTTGTCAATATTTATTTGAACCACACCCAAATTTCACTAAGGACGCCTGGCTTAATACAAGTGCGACGGTATTTCGGTGAATGGAATTCATCAATTACACCGAGACAGTTTTCATAGGGCAACAGCTGGAGTGGACAAGGGGGAAGTTGTTAACTAGTCAGTGTCTAGACAACGACAACAGTCGCTAGACAACGGTATTCAACTTTACTCATAGCATGGCCAAGTGTTTTGCCTTTGGCAAAATTTATTTTACTCAGCCAGTGACATCTTTCCACCCAGGGGCATAAAACCGGCACCGTGAATTGTTTGAGGCACTGAACTAAAATACTGGGCATGGCATCTGAGGGGTGCGCAATACTCTTAAGTTATAGTCGCTTCACAGTGATGTTATGGAAAACACTAAGCTGATAATTTAATTGTCTTTGACAATGTAAATTTGCATCTTCTTCAGAGCTCGGGAGAAGGGCTAACGCTGGGTGCGGTAGCTTTCCCCAAATTCTCTGATGCGGTTGACTTACTTTTAATTTCAAGTTGATAATCAGCAAAGCTTTTCATTTGCCTGCCAAAGCGGATAACACTTCCTTTGAAAACTGTTCAGTTCATGCTTTGGACGTCCGATGCAGCTTCCACACCACGCCGGAGAAATTTGAAAACGCCGCTTTACTGCTACGGTTAGGCCTTCCGTCCACACTAATCCGTCTTGAAAACGGAGGTTTTCGAAAACGCTCTCCAAACCGGAAGAATTTGAAACAGCCGGCTTTGCGTTTTCGTGCGAAAGGAAAACATTTTGGAAACGGAACTTTTCGGAAACGTGACGCCCCGATAACCATGTGATTTCCCTACCCGAGTTTTCCTCAAACACAAATCCAAATTGACCGGTGATTGTAGCGTATATGAAGTCCTCCGGCTTAGTGAGGACGGGGCCTGAGAACTAGGGTTTGATTTACTATCACGCCACTAATCAAACAAATTAACATGATTAATTAAGTAAGAGTTTAAAAAGTTTAAAATATATGAAAATCAGTAGTCCCCCTAACTTCTTTGTGAAATAAACGTTAGCAATTACTGAGTGGTTAAACTATCAACTTATGACTAAGTCACTAAACTTCATCCTCGTAAAACATCATGTACACTTCATAAAGATATTTTTTTCCTGTTACAATTCTATATGACGGATAAACATTCATCCGTAAAAAAACATCCCGTCAGGATTAAAGACATGATTTAAATCTTGTTATAGTTGCGGTTGATCGCGGAGCCATTTCGCCAAATTCTGTGATTTGCTCTTCGAAGCATCAAAGCCGTTGTCTGCTTGTTCAACGTGTTCTTGCCTCAAACGTGTTGCTCTAAACTTTGTCTCCTCCTGCCCTCTTGACAGATCTGGTAAAACACACGATCTTCTCCTCTGAGGTACTGTCGAGGCATCTGGTGTTATATCTACAAAATTGTTTGACTTAACTGTTTGTCCTGATATTACTGGCAATTTCCACACTTCTTGTCCACCGCTGATGTGGCACTCTAACGAAGGAGTACTTCTTAAAGTTCCAAGTGGGCAAATAGACTCTGATTGCGATCTAAATCGCCGTCTTCCCTCAAATATATAGGACGGTTTCGCAGAACTACACCTTGGCTGCGACCCTACACTTAAAGCACGTGCACGGTACACTGAAGTCGTTGTGGTTTCTGGCGTTTCGTAGCTTTTGGTCCTGGTTAGTGAATCTTTGGCACTCGTCATTTCTCTAACATGGGAGACGACAGAACAGGAAGAGTGTGTTCTGTGGAGAAAAAAAAAACAGATAGCTTGAAACAGAAACTTATATCTGGGGCACAACAAAAGGGGAATTCAACCCTTTTCATGTCTATGTGGCAAATGGAACATTTTGATGAAGATTTTAGAGGATTTCTCTTCTGGATTAGAGGTACCGGTCTGAATGGTTTCAAACTGGTAACTGACATTTGGTCTAAACTTTTATCATCAGCTAAGAAGTGACCCGTTTTTACCGATAGCTAAGAATAAGTTTAGAATTTTAACTCATAGTCGGGGGGCTGGGGGTAAAATCGCCGAAAAGTTTGTCAACAACTGATATTACATCATTCCCTTCAAGTAATTGGCACGCTTACAACTTAGTGATCAGGTAGGCGGGGCAATATCAGACAGCTTTTCTCTTGGAAGTGTTTTGTGGTTAGTTTTGCGGGCATAATTAGTCATTTCATGTAATTATGTCATTCACAAATGCTTGTTTACAATCTTGGACTTAATGTGCCTCAGAAGATACAAGTATTTATCATTCCTAAAGCAATATTATTGATTCTCAAAGAACTTATGTTTAGTTAAATGCAATCACCTCTTTGTAGTTCTTGCAAAATAAATCATAAAATAAATAAATAAATAAATTACAATATTTAGAGAGGAAGCCACATCTGCCTTAGCTGGTTTTCATGCTGGTTTTCTATTCTAGTCGAACTGAAATTTGGAGATGTTGGTTTGTGTGGAGGGAGAAAAACGGAGAACCCGGAGAAAAACCGTCGGAGCAAGGGAGAACCAAAAACAAACTCAACCCACATATGGCACCGGGCCGGAATCGAGCCCGGGCCACAGTGGTGGGAGGGGGGCGCTCCCTCTATTGCGCCATCATCAACCCAATCCACTTAAAAAATTTCCAAGACATTTCTTTACTCTCAGCGAATTATTAGCTAAAAGCATCACTCCTGATCGAGAGGAACAATGCTACATCAGTTGTACACTAACAGGCTAGGTTCAATTTGTTTCTTCCATTCAGCTGTATTATTCCATTTTATGTACCTTGATCGACTAGGATGTTTTACGAACGTTGTTGGCTCTAAGAAATTGTAGCTTGTATCTGATCTGTAATGCTCAGAGCCGTAAAACAGCCACTCGGGGAAACAAATTCAGAATTTTGTTAGCAGCATGAAGAACTTTGACTTTGCAACATCTACAAGAGAGTTTGTACAAGCTTCTTTCTGTAACTAGAATCAAATGTGACAACCTGCTAGGATTAGTAATGTAGACATGGAGATATGTGGGAAATAAAATGTTGCTAAGTTTTAATCATGGTAGAAATAGCGAGCAAGATATGATTTATCACGTGACGACATGTTTTGGCTATGAAACCTGATTACTTATACAAATTAGACCGGACTTAATAAACAGCCCGCCATTCTATATCTGATCATTACTTCAGCAGCCCTGTTCATTTGATAAGCACCAATGAACTGCCATCTGACACGAAGATACATTGTACACAGTCAAGAGAAAATGATTTTCTCTTGACAGAGTACATTATTTCAAATAAATCAACTGCTACAGTGTTTTATTCTAAGTTACGAACTAAGTTGCAGAACACCGCCGGAAGAATCTGTGCACTCAAGTGACTACGATAAGTTCTACTGAAAAATGCCTCTGGGCACCAACTGTAAGTCGTATGTAACTCTTGCTTGGGCGAGGGCACTCACCTAGCTTTGAATTCGTCGGCGTCCGTCGTCTAGCTTAAATTCTGCGCTGTCGTGATACACCTGACGCAGAAATGTTTACTAGAAATAACTAGAACCTATTTGAATATGGTACCTTGTTATCGATTGACATGATAATTAATGGTTTCAGATTTAAAAATTAAATCACCCTCAGGGCTTGAGCGATATTCCGGTTTCTGCCAGCGTGAATTGAAAAATAATGTCTTAAGACTATGAAAATAAAGAGATATGTTATTCCACTCCTTTAGTTTTGAACAGAATTGTCTCATTTTTTACAAATTTTGATGACTTTAGAAGATTGCAACTCAGCGCCATATTGGATACACGGAAGTAATAACAAAGTGATCCACACACTACCCCTGTGGTTAGCTATGGTTTTCTCGTGTTTTGCTAGAAATAACCAGCTGACGGATGGGAATGGGGGACGGGGTTTTGAACCTACGAGCCTTCAATATAAAAGAGCCCCGAGTAATCGTTGTAACTATTTCTACAAGGTTCCAGAATTTCGTTTTGTGGGCGAAATCCAAGCTCATTCTTACTCTTAACTTAATAGTTGATTTCAACAGACCTGAGTTTCAACCTTATCACAGCTTTAGTTGAAAAAAAAAAGGTTCTATTTTGGCCCTTTCGAACCGTATAGACAAACTGAATGCATTCATGAGTTGGGTTTTTAATTTTGTCTCTATAGAGAGTAAGGTCGCTCATGCGTACACGTCAAAATTAATTAACAGTCGTATTTTTGCAGCCTACATACAGCTTTTATGTAATCATTAGAGACAATCTCTCAGATATGCGCGAATCAACTATCATCGATTCAAAAGGGAACTGGATGTACTCTAAATGTGTGATTAATGCTAAACACAGACACCAAACATGCACCGTCCAAACCTGTGTAAGCAAATGATCATAAAGTTTTAAATCTTTCAAATCTCCCTAACAATTGCCACACATTTCCTTTATGTCAGTTGGGAGAATTTAGGGGTTAGTCTGAAAGCAATGTCCAGTACAATATCCCTTAAGTCATATAATTCAGGTACGAAGTAAGTAACGAGGATTCCAAATACAGATAACTGTTATCTTCAGTTAGATTCATTTTAGTGTCTCTCAACACCCTTAGGAACCGTTAATAAGGAGTTTTTACGTTCATTTGGAAACGCCCTAGAAATTTAATGAGCAAAAACGTGGTTGATATTAGCTGAGAATCATGACTATAACACTGTCATGAAACGATTAAGAAAATTTCAGGTTACATAGTTTCTTCAAGTGACCCATAGCTTTTGTTAGACGGGGAACATTGCCCAATATTAGCCAACATGAAGTCCTTGTGAAAACCTGTACGTTTTGCAGCCAGTTTCTTTATTACAACAAAACACAGTTTCCTTCTATTGATTCTAACTTATGTATAAAGATTGTTTTTTCGTCTGTGGATATCTCGGTAAACCTGCACAGAACCTACAGACCTCTCTGTTATCTTTCATAGTTAACGGATAATTAGATTATGGACTCACGAGTGCTCCTGGTAAGTGTTACTAAATTAGTCAAGAATTGATGTCTGGAGACGGAACTTGTATGGAATACTGTGCGATTATCAGCAAAATCTCGGTGTAGCACTTGTTCTTTAGACTGATAAGGTGTTAAAAGAATGCAGACCTATATAACGGAGTGACTGATCAATCAATATGATATGATCATCATGCAGGTCTGATATCTTGCCTGATTGAAATAATATGATCACAGTATCATTATAATTACCGACCGGAAAACCGCCAGTTTGGCTCTCGGGAGAAAAATCAAAAATCAAAATTCCTCTGCTAAACTTCACCAGGATTTGAACGAAAATTATCTTTGTTTAAAAGAGCCTTTTGGTCGGTCAGTATCTTCTATGATTGTTCGCAATCTTTACCAAGGTGCTGTTCCTAGCTGAAAGCAAGTCGTGTATAAACGTAGGACGTTTTGTTTTATACAAGTGCATGTTCCAGTTATCTCGGTTTCACTGAGACATTGCTTAATATCGGCGCAAGAATGCAATCCATACATCCTTGATACTTGGTTCCCCGACAAAGTCCTTAACTCCTAAACTCTTGTTAGCATATTTGTTGAAGGCTTGAATCACGTTAAGGCTAGCTGAATGGCCTTGGCTTTCTCAAGTGCACGGAAATGGCATTGCGCATGCACGAACATCATTGAAGCATTGATTCGGAGATCGAATTTGTCGTTTCTCTCCGATGCATGTGAGTTTGTCACTGCACGTGGTCTTTTGATCGGTAATGAAGTTTCCAAAAGCACTACTGAGAAAAACGCAAGCTACCCCATGGTGAACAAAGATTCCTCGACTCCTGACAAGTTTTAAGGCGTATCAACCTTTAAGGTTTGCAACCTTGAACAACTCCAAGCTTCCCCGCATTTTAGTTGGACCACTGACCTTTTGCGAGGATCGCATTTCTTTATGACATTAGACTGAATTACACCGTACAAACCCCTGTGATTGGTCTACATTCATAAATCGTTCATCTCGATTTCCGAATAATCCTCATCATCGTCGTCATCATCATTGTCTAACCTAGTTCTCCCTTTATCTCCTTTCCGTTTAA